>NC_136068.1:1089930936-1090510791 GCF_964261635.1 Lissotriton helveticus
AGGCAGTGCTGGTTGGGAAGGAAGTGTATATTTTATTCACTTTGGCCGAGAAGAATTCTGCCAGGTCGTTACATTGGGCGGTTGATTTCTCCTCATGTACACTGGACGGGGGTGGTTTGATCAGGGTCTGTAGAGTTTGGAAAATTTCCCTGGGTTTGGAATTTGAGGTTAGGATCTTATTAGAGAAGTATTTTGTTTGGGCAGTTTTTATCTCCTCTTTATAAGTCATTGAGTATCCTCTTTATAAGTCATTGAGTATCTGAGACAATTCCTCAATTATTAAAAGTATAAGGTCCAAAGAACACTTGTTCAAAATGGCGTGCCATTTTGTCATAAATGCCTTATTACATTTAAACAGCATCGGTTTCAGTGCAATTCGTAATCCTCTAGGTATTCTTTTGACTTTGTGGTATTCAATTAATGTAGTAGCATGGAGGCGTTGGTTTACTTCTCTCCGCATGGTGTATTCTAGTTGTTTCAGCATTTGCGTAGTTGTGCCTTTGGACATACTGAATGTGCGTACTTGTTCAATCAAAGAATAGATGGATGCTGCTTCATCTGTGCCATATACCTTTGTTTCAGCCTGGTTAAGTGTCAGGTCTGCTATTTCTTTGAAAGATGCCATAATTATCAAATATGTGGGTGCAGGTCTAGTGGATGGGCTGAACCAAAACTGCTTTGTAAATGTCTAGCCTGCACTCCTATTGAGAATCCTAATTCATCTAATTTAAGATAGTTTAAATCTTTTTTAATTCTTATTTGGGAGCAATCCCAGTAATTGGTTGTGCCCACAACCGTGTCTGTATACCGCTCTGTAGAGACCTAAATAAAATTAAGTCTGCTGGGAGCTCACCCTCTAGAGTCCCTAGTGTTTCGGGAAATTTTTATCAACTGTATTACTGTTGCAGTCCCCCTTTTTTTTAATTCAATTCAATGAAAAATGAAAAATAAACACTGAGGTTTATCAAATAAATTTAGTAATGCATTAAATCAACAGATGTAATCAGAACAATTACCAATATACTGAACATGTCAACAACATGCATGTATCAAAAGGTGTGTAAACATTTATCTCATGTTAAATCACTGTGCGCTGTACAAGCATAAAACGAATCAACTAAACAGAAAGAAATATCCCTATGCATTTCAGGTCTAATACAACCCTTCTTCAGGGCAATGCAAAATATAACAATTATAATTTGTAGGATCTTGATTTTTCTGATGATTTTCACGTCAGTTCCGTCTTCGGGCACTGAAAAGTCAAATTGCTTAACGTTATTGATAAGTGTATGTACATGGTTGATTTTTAGGTTTAACACTACTCTCCAAGATGTGAGATTAGAAAAGAACTGTCGTCGAGATGATTTGAGAATCGTGCCACAAAAGTCCGCCACCAAAAAAAAAACCTATTGATACACCCTCGCTAACTGTGAATTTACTATAGAAGCAAATACCTATGCGGTATATATGAATGATCTGTCTCAATATTAATCGTGTCCAGTGATAACCAATGACTATCGGAAGATTTTGAAGAAACCGTGCACCTCAGTGTACCAGCGTGGCAAACTGTCACTTACCCTGTCCGTAAAACTGTAAGGCTCAACCGTATCTGGTTCCTGTGATTACTGGTAATAGTGGTAACCCCGTCTGCAGACAACAATTAAAAGCCCGAGTTCATGGCTGAACTAGTGGACCTGCTGGAATCACTAATCACTTGCAGAGTACAAACAACGTCTGTTATGGCTTACCTAGTCTGAGTGGCGGGTTAACCGCTTACTGGAGTCGCCTTGCCACGGTAGTTCTCTAATTTTCAAAGCACTCGAGCTTAAAGAAAAATCGAAAAATCATCTCAGTACTCCCGCCGCGAAATAATCATAAATGTTTAAAACTAAGCCGTTGTACCAAGACGTCTACCTCATCCGCATGGCGTGCGTTGACTCTTGACCTGTCAATCACTTCCGGTCTCAACATCCGGTCCAACACTGTTGCCTGATCTTATACGAGCATACGAATTGAATCAAGTAACTTTACTCGAAGAGCTAACAGAAAAGGTTGCATTATCCCTGACTCTTCATACTGTAGCCACTCTGCTGGTGTTTCGACTGGTATGCATATTTAAACATGTTAAAACAAATCAAGGTGTGAAAATCAGGGTTCGAGAGAGGTTTAGACAGGTAAAAAGTGAAAATAAATTAAAGATGAAACTGGATAAGAAACAAAGACGAGTGGGAGTAGTGTTAATCCCGTACAATAATTTCATAAAGGGCTAAATTGCTCACATTATTTTCAGCTTGATAAGTACTCGACTGCAGGAGGAGTGCGATGTACAATACCCATTACCATTTTTAGCAGAAGGTCAGTCGTCAGCCCACCCACCAGATCAAACAATGGAACCAAGAACAAACGGGTCCGGAGGGGACAAGGCCACAAAAAAAGTTCCAGAGAGCGGACGACCACAAAGGGTAACAACAAAAAGAGTAACCTAGTAGTCAATATATTCAAAAGAGAGTTGAAACCTGAAGAGGAGAATGAATTAAACAAGGGGACCTCGTTTGTTCCCATGTACATATCAAATGGATTAGAAACAGAAATCGCCCTTTTCAAATTTTTATGCAAACTACGACTTAAATGGTTCTTCTCCACCACTAACATGAATGGAGCGATACGACCACCAGACAAATTTAAACCCAAAAGCAAATTTATGTCCCCAATCTCACATAAAATATTGGACAATTTCGAAACTCTTGTGAGAAAAGACTTAGACACCATCAAATATCAGATACCGAAGAAACAGAATTTATCCAAAAAAGAAAAGAGAAGTTTGAATGATTTGAAACAGGATACATCCATCACATTTCAACCGGCTGATAAAGGCGGTGCACTAGTCATGATGGACACGACATTTTATGAGAGCAAAGTGAATGAGCATGTCTTGGATGGTGAAACATACATCCAACTCGATCAAGACCCCACTCAAGAATTCGGTAAACACCTAGATGCAATTATCACCAAAACCGAAAATATGAGAACCATCAATGCTAATACTGGGAAATTTCTGAGAACGGCTACACCACAAGTTCCGCATATATATTTGCTACCCAAAATTCACAAGTGTGTTAATAACCCACCATTTAGACCCATCGTGGCAGGATGTGGTTCTATTCATGAACCAATTGGACGCTTTATTGATCACTATTTGCAACCACTTGTACAATCGTGGAATACCTATTTGAAGGACACCACTGACTGCTTGCTAAAGTTGGCAGAAGTTAATGACCTAATCAACGAAACCACACTATTTTGCACCATTGATGTTGTGGCACTATATACGTCGATTGCACACGAAGAAGGATTAGAAGCTATGGAATGGAGACTCTTACCATCTGAATTGGACCAACAACTAAGTGTCTTCTTGTTAGAACTCCTATACTTTTCATTGTACCACAGCTACTTCACATGGAAATCACAGTTCTTTCTGCAGAGAACAGGTACATCCATGGGCTTCTCGGGGGCCCCAGCATACGCGAATACCTTCATGGCGTATTTTGAACAACAATTTATTCTAACAGACCCCAAGTGGACAGACAATTTGTTGTTATTTTTGAGATTCATAGATGACATCTTGATCATCTGGCGTGGCAGTAAACTAGACTTGGAAGAAAGAATCAAAGAACTCAATGAACGGAACGCTAAAATTCAATTTACTTCAGATATCCAGGATCAGAAGATACATTTCTTGGATATAGAAATCTGTAAAACTCACGAAGGAATCTCGACTTCGGTTTTCCGAAAATCCAATGATGTCAACAATGCGCTACATTACACGAGTGCACACCCAAGGAACTTGAAGAATCATTTACCCAACTCACAGTTAATCAGAATCAAAAGGATAACTTCAGATTCAACACAATGTGACACTCTGATTAAAGCGCAGGTTGAGAGATACATGGAAAGGGGTTACCCAGTGACTATATTGGAAGACTCTGTCAAAAAGGTAGCAAAGATGGATAGATCAAGAATGTTACAGAAAGTACAAAAATCCCAAACTGAGTGTTCGTGATGAAACATTCTACACAATCACAGAGAATTAAACAAATTCCCAGGAAACGTTGGGAAATGATAGCTAATGAACCAGACTTTGCAAACATTTTCAGGAACTTTCCCATTGTAGCACACACTCGCGCTAAATATATCAGGGAAATATTTAAACATCCACGGACAATCGACACAACAGACTTCAGGGGGATGAGAAAATGTCACAACTGTGGTCAATGTAATAATGTCATAGTGAGTAAAACGTTTGCGCATCTACACTCTGGCAAAGACATTAACTTTAAACACTTATTTACAACAAGGGGTGGTGATGGACAGAGTCTCTGAATTAAGCAGAATACTCTCACCCAGTCAAGAGATCAGGGCTAGATCCAACACCGTTTTTTAGCTCATTGCACCATCCCAGTTTCAGAACCTGGCTGTATGCAAATTAGTCTGTCCCTGGCCCAGTGCATCATGGGAACAGGGCAGACCAGACTACAAAAGCCAATTCTTACACTGGGAAGGAAACAAGCTTCCGGGGACCGGTTTCTGGCATTTCAGCCGTCTTCGGCCCGGCTTGCTTGAATCCTGATGGTGCAATGAGCAAGGGACTCACATCTGAGCATACCCTTCCACGCTTAGGGTGGACAAAATTATTTACAACAAGGGGTGGTGATGGACAGAGTCTCTGAATTAAGCAGAATACTCTCACCCAGTCAAGAGATCAGGGCTAGATCCAACACCGTTTTTTAGCTCATTGCACCATCCCAGTTTCAGAACCTGGCTGTATGCAAATTAGTCTGTCCCTGGCCCAGTGCATCATGGGAACAGGGCAGACCAGACTACAAAAGCCAATTCTTACACTGGGAAGGAAACAAGCTTCCGGGGACCGGTTTCTGGCATTTCAGCCGTCTTCGGCCCGGCTTGCTTGAATCCTGATGGTGCAATGAGCAAGGGACTCACATCTGAGCATACCCTTCCACGCTTAAGGTGGACAAAATTATTTACAACAAGGGGTGGTGATGGACAGAGTCTCTGAATTAAGCAGAATACTCTCACCCAGTCAAGAGATCAGGGCTAGATCCAACACCGTTTTTTAGCTCATTGCACCATCCCAGTTTCAGAACCTGGCTGTATGCAAATTAGTCTGTCCCTGGCCCAGTGCATCATGGGAACAGGGCAGACCAGACTACAAAAGCCAATTCTTACACTGGGAAGGAAACAAGCTTCCGGGGACCGGTTTCTGGCATTTCAGCCGTCTTCGGCCCGGCTTGCTTGAATCCTGATGGTGCAATGAGCAAGGGACTCACATCTGAGCATACCCTTCCACGCTTAGGGTGGACAAAATTATTTACAACAAGGGGTGGTGATGGACAGAGTCTCTGAATTAAGCAGAATACTCTCACCCAGTCAAGAGATCAGGGCTAGATCCAACACCGTTTTTTTAGCTCATTGCACCATCCCAGTTTCAGAACCTGGCTGTATGCAAATTAGTCTGTCCCTGGCCCAGTGCATCATGGGAACAGGGCAGACCAGACTACAAAAGCCAATTCTTACACTGGGAAGGAAACAAGCTTCCGGGGACCGGTTTCTGGCATTTCAGCCGTCTTCGGCCCGGCTTGCTTGAATCCTGATGGTGCAATGAGCAAGGGACTCACATCTGAGCATACCCTTCCACGCTTAGGGTGGACAAAATTATTTACAACAAGGGGTGGTGATGGACAGAGTCTCTGAATTAAGCAGAATACTCTCACCCAGTCAAGAGATCAGGGCTAGATCCAACACCGTTTTTTAGCTCATTGCACCATCCCAGTTTCAGAACCTGGCTGTATGCAAATTAGTCTGTCCCTGGCCCAGTGCATCATGGGAACAGGGCAGACCAGACTACAAAAGCCCACCCCTTGTTGTAAATAATTAACTTTAAACACAGCGCTGATTGTAATACCACAGGGGTGATTTATGCTATTGTTTGTCCCTGTGGATTAGTGTAAGTGGGCAGGACTTCCAGAAAAATTAAGACTCGAATTATCGAGCATAAGAGCATGATACGTAACAGATCTTCTACATCGAGGTTAGCGACCCATTGGATAAAGGAGTCACACACCATACCGCAACTAAGATTCACAGTGTTGGAACTAGTAGAAAAACACACAGGTATAGATCACAACAATGCATTAGCACGCAGAGAGACATTTTGGATAAAAAATCTTGGTACCCTGACTCCAGGTGGGCTTAATGATCAGTATGAAATGTTATGCTTTATATAGAGATCCATACAATTGTTGAAATTCCCAGTATATGACTCTTTTTGTGCACTGCACCTTTAAGAACTTTAATATGTACTGATAACTTTATATTATGTTATGAGTTTTAAAGAGTTGTAAGATCTGTTATAATGTTCAGACGAGCATTTTCATGTTTGATTCATGACGATGGATATTCTTTTGATAAAGAGGTAATGGGTATTGTACATCTCCCTCCTCCTGCAGTCGAGTACTTATCAAGCTGAAAATAATGTGAGCAATTTAGCCCTTTATGAAATTATTGTACGGGATTAACACTACTCCCACTCGTCTTTGTTTCTTATCCAGTTTCATCTTTAATTTATTTTCACTTTTTACCTGTCTAAACCTCTCTCGAACCCTGATTTTCACACCTTGATTTGTTTTAACACGTTTAAATATGCATACCAGTCGCAACACCACCAGAGTGGCTACAGTATGAAGAGTCAGGAATAATGCAACCTTTTGTGTTAGCTCATCGAGTAAAGTTACTTGATTCAATTCGTATGCTCGTATAAGATCAGGCAACAGTGTTGGACCGGATGTTGAGACCGGAAGTGATTGACAGGACAAGGGTCAACGCACGCCGTGCGGATAAGGTAGACAGACGTCTTGGTACAACGGCTTAGTTTTAAACATTTATGATTAGTTCGCGGCGGGAGTACTGAGATATTTTTCGATTTTTCTTTAAGCTCGAGTGCTTTGAAAATTAGAGAACTACCGTGGCAAGGCGACTCCAGTAAGCGGTTAACCCGCCACTCAGACTAGGTAAGCCATAACAGACGTTGTTCGTACTCTGCAAGTGATTAGTGATTCCAGCAGGTCCACTAGTTCAGCCATGAACTCGGGCTTTTAATTGTTGTCTGCAGACGGGGTTACCACTATTACCAGTAATCACAGGAACCAGATACGGTTGAGCCTTACAGTTTTACGGACAGGGTAAGTGACAGTTTGCCACGCTGGTATATTGAGGTGCACGGTTTCTTCAAAATCTTCCGATAGTCATTGGTTATCACTGGACACGGTTAATATTGAGACAGATCATTCATATATACCGCATAGGTATTTGCTTCTATAGTAAATTCACAGTTAGCGAGGGTGTATCAATAGGTTTTTTTTTGGTGGCGGACTTTTGTGGCACGATTCTCAAATCATCTCGACGACAGTTCTTTTCTAATCTCACATCTTGGAGAGTAGTGTTAAACCTAAAAATCAACCATGTACATACACTTATCAATAACGTTAAGCAATTTGACTTTTCAGTGCCCGAAGACGGAACTGACGTGAAAATCATCAGAAAAATCAAGATCCTACAAATTATAATTGTTATATTTTGCATTCCCCTGAAGAAGGGTTGTATTAGACCCGAAATGCATAGGGATATTTCTTTCTGTTTAGTTGATTCGTTTTATGCTTGTACAGCGCACAGTGATTTAACATGAGATAAATGTGTACACACCTTTTGATACATGCATGTTGTTGACATGTTCAGTATATTGGTAATTGTTCTGATTACATCTGTTGATTTAATGCATTACTAAATTTATTTGATAAACCTCAGTGTTTATTTTTCATTGAATTGAAATTAAAAAAAAGGGGGACTGCAACAGTAATACAGTTGATAAAAATTTCCCGAAACCCTAGTGACTCTAGAGGGTGAGCTCCCAGCAGACTTAATTTTATTTAGGTCTCTACAGAGCAGTATACAGACACGGTTGTGGGCACAACCAATTACTGGGATTGCTCCCAAATAAGAATTAAAAAAGATTTAAACTATCTTAAATTAGATGAATTAGGATTCTCAATAGGAGTGCAGGCTAGACATTTACAAAGTAGTCTATATAGACGACATATTGATTTATTCATCCAGTCTTACAGACCATGTCACACATGTTAAAGCAGTGTTGGATCATCTTCATGAACATTCACTCTATGCCAAGCTGGAAAAATGCTTATTCCATGTCCAAGAGGTGGCCTTCCTGAGATATGTGATTAATGCTCAAGGGTTCCAGATGGATACAGGCAAGTTGGAAGCCATCACACAATGGAAGACACCTCATAACGTGAAGTCGGTGCAGGTTTGCCAATTATTACAGGCGTTTCATAAAGGACTTCTCGAGAATCATACACCCCATTTCAAGATTGCTAAGAAAAAACACTCCTTTCAAGTGGTTAAAAGAAGCTGAACAGTCATTCCAAAATCTGAAGGACAGGTTCACTCAAGCACCCATTCTAAGACATCCGGACATTCTTCTCCCCTTCATCGTAGAAACAGACGCATCACAACAAGCCATAGGGGGAGTTCTGTCACAACAACATCCTACGACGGGGCAGCTACACCCCGTAGCTTATTTCTCTAAAAAACTTACCCCCAGCGAAGTGAACTATACAATCACAGACAAAGAGTTACTGGCCATAAAGAGGGCTTGCGAGGAATGGTGACATTACCTCCTGGGGGCACACCATACCATTGAAATATACACGGACCACCAAAACTTATTGTTTCTAAAAACAGCCAAAGCCCTCACACCGCGACAACTACGCTGGGCACTGTTCTTCTCCGACTATGACTTTGTCATTAAGTACCGACCTGGTCCCCAGAACGGGAAAGCGGATGCCCTGTCGCATCTAGAAGACCATGAAGATAGCAGAAGGAATGTGGATCCGGATCCTCCTTTGATTCTAAATGAGAGAGCAGTCCAAAAGGCCTCAATTGCGCTCCTTGCCTCCCCGGACTTCCTGGAAGACCTCAAGATAACGTTAGCCGATGTTGACGTCCAGGCTTGGATACAGGAAGAACCTGAGCACAGAACCGAAAAGGGAGATCTCTTGTACCATTTTCATGCCTTGTACATACCAACCAACGATTTACAATTGCGAGTAATGTCATGGGCTAATGATTCTACTTTGGGAGGACACTTGGGAGTCTCCAAAACGATTGCGGGAATAGAACGATCCTTTTGGTGGTCCACGATACGTAAGGACACCAAGGAGTACCTTAGAAATTGTGCTATGTGTACGCAAGGCAAGGCCATACATACCAAACCCAGGGGATTACTGCAACCTTTGCCTATTCCTCCTTCGGCCGTGGCACACTGTGTCCATGGATTTTATTGTGGAAATGCCTCCCTGTAAGGGTTACACGACTGTTCTAGTGATAGTGGACCACCTAACCATGATGGGGCATTTCATACCTCTGAAGGGATTGCCTTCCTCATCAGACCTAGCTCTTATCTTTCTTCAGCTTGTGGTGAGAGCACATGGGATACCCAACGTCCTCATCACAGACCGAGGAACACAGTTCAGCTCTCGTTTTTGGAAGGCCTTATGCAAGACCATTGACATTGATGTTAGGCTTTCCACCAGTTATCACCCCCAAACGGATGGGAAGACAGAACGCCTGAACCAAACATTGGAGCAATATCTTAGATGTTTCACACTCCAAAACTCCATGGACTGGGTTACGCTCCTGGGAATGGCTGAGTTTGCTTACAACAACGCAGAACACACGACGTTAGGTTGTTCTCCCTTCTTCTGTCAATAGGGTTACCATCCTAACATGCTACCATTTGAGTGGCCCGTCGAATCGAAGCTTCAAAGCATTCATGACCATCATGCGCATCTGAGGGCAGTATTGCTGGACGCTAAACAACATCTCGCCCAGGCTCAGGTGGCGCACAAACGCTTTGCAGATCGGAAGAGAACAGAGGAACCTGTATACAAGGTGGGGGACAAAGTTTGGTTGGCCACAAATAACCTACACTTGAAAGGGGTAGATAAACTAAAACCCAAATACATAGGTCCCTATACCATAAAGGAAGTCATTAACCCCGTTGCCATGAAGTTGTCTTTACCTCAGTCTTGGTGCATACACCCTGTATTCCATGTGTCCCTACTGCAACTATACCCTGTCAGTATGAGGTTACCAGAAAGGCCCCTCCCGATTGAGGTCGATGGTCAGGAGGAGTATGAGGTACAGGAGCTCCTTGACTCTCGCATAGTTAGGGGACGTGTACAGTATCTAGTTGCATGGAAAGGATTCGGGGTGGAAGATAGAACCTGGGAGCCAGTACAGAATCTCCACTGCCCTGACCTTGTGGAACAATTCCATATGAACAATCCCGGTAAACCCGGACGACCGCAGAGTCGGCGATCCTTGAGAGGGGGTTCTGTCACGATCCTACAGGCCATTAGGTCCCCACTGCGCTGCAGGCAGGGACTACAGAGAAACAAACATGGGTGTTCTCTGAACTACAGGTCCCAGCATGCCACGGGGGCCCATTCTGCAGGAACACAGCTTCCCGGGGGATCCCGCCTATTATATAAGCACTTACGGGGCGGGGGCAAAGTGCTTGACAATCAATCCAGGTCGTTTGGAAAGCGGACGCTTTCCTTCCCGCTGGATTTCATTCCCAACTCCTTCTAGACACGCCGTTAGAGGACTTCAAAAGACTCCTCAACCTGTCCCGTAATTCACCGCGTTTTCATACGCATTGCTGTCCGGAGCACACAGACTCTCGCCGGAGCTGAAGGCGACCGGCGGCAGTATCCCGAAGGTTGAGGGAACACCTACCGGCTGGAGGCGTCAGGTATTTCGATTCTCGAGACATTCAGAAGCTGAGACACGCTTCAAGCCCTGCCTCATGTACTTGTTTCTTTTTTCAGGATTATTTAGTGTCAAGACACTTTACAGAAGCAGGACTCGCTTAATTTTCGTGTTTGCAGGTTTTCATTGAACATTGTACTGGCGCATTATTCTTTCGCTACGCGCTACTTGGGTGCCACGTAATTTTCCCCGCAATTCCCACCGGTGACTTTGAACCGGCTGGGGCTGTGTTCTGAACCTTGAGCTGTGAGACAACAGCTACGCACTTTGAAAAGCCGGCTCTGTGTTGTGCAAGTAAACAGCATTGGAGGGCTACCTATATAGCCTATAGGAGAACCAGAAGACCTATTGGGCTTTATTAGTCCTCAACAGTGGCAATTAATAGTTGGGGCCTTGGTGCACATATTGGTAATTATCTAGACTACTCCAGTGAAAATAACATAGAGAGATTGTGTTCGTACCAGTACTCCTCATATGTGTTTTTACTCTTTTCTTTTGTGTTGCATGCAGATTGCCAGCAGTTCTCCAAGACCAGACCTAAGAAGTCGGGAAATCTTGGCAGTAGTTTATTGTTTTGTTCCCTTCCCTTTTCCCCGGGGTGTTATCTTCCGTAGTTGTGTGTCACTCACACTGTGGAGGGTACGGCTCAGGAGAGGAGGGAGGATTCTCTGCACGACATCGTTCCTGCTGGCTGCTAGGCAGAGGTTAGTGGGGAATTCATTCATTTTTGTGCTGCTGACAACCATGACAGAAACAGTAGTTAGTATTAGATTCCTTACCTTAGAATATCCCCTGGTGTCAGACTGGATCCGGAAACGTTTGCGTTGCAGTACCCTTGCACGTTGGTAGGCATCGTCTGCGGCTCCGCGCCCGTCGTCAGCGCCGGGATGACGTCGCCGGAGTACTTAGACGCCGCCCTCGCGCGCTGACGTCAGTTCTTATACACAGCTTTTCTGCGCCAGAACGCAGAGCCATGATAAAAACCAACACTGGTGCCATGAAACTAGGGCCCTGAAAGGGGATGACCTTAACCCTAGATATCGGTTCGCAGAACGGGGAGGATGGGTGGGGCGGTAAGGAATCTAATACTAACTACTGTTTCTTACAGATATATCGTTACCGAAGGTAAGTAACTTGTGCATCTGAAAGAAACAGGTTAGTATTAGATTCCTTACCTTCGAATAGATACCCCAGCAATACCAATCCCGGCGGTGGGTCTGCGAACCAATAATCACACCAGAAAGTCCTGGAGGACGGAACGACCAAAGAAGCCATCCCTCCGGACTTGGCTGTCCAGGCAGTAGTGTCTTGCGAACGTGTGCAGCGAGGCCCACGTAGCTGCCTGACAGATGTCCTGCAAGGGGACTCCCCGGCCCAGGGCAGTAGTAGCCGCCGTGGCCCGAGTGGAATGGGTCCTCAGCCCAACAGGAGGCTCCTTCTTAGCCAAAGAGTAGCATGCCTTGATGCACAACACGACCCACCGAGAGATGGTCCGTTTGTGCACCGCCCGTCCCTTCTTAGCGCCCACGTAATCAACAAAGAGTTGGTCACCCACCCGGAACTGGCGTGTGCGATCCAGATAGTATGAGAGTGCACATTTTGGGTCCAGACGGTGGAGCCGCTCTTCCTCTTTAGAGGGATGCGGAGGCGGAAAAAAGGGGGAACATATGAGTGATGCCCTTCAAGAACCTATTTACAATCTGGGACTTGAACAAAGAAGACTGATCAGGAGCCTTAAGAAGGCGGAAAGGGCAGAAAGGCCGTCCTTGATAGTGCCCAGAGCAGAGCCCTGCTGGGCAAGAGAAAGAAGGAAGAGGAGAACCTCAGAAAGGGGGGCAGAGAGTGGATCCACAGCCTTTGCTGTGCACCATGCCACAAATCTGTTCCGCTTGCAGGCGTATACCGACTTTGTGGAGTGACGCCTGGCTGCCAGAATCACATTACAAACTTCAGGAGGCAAGTCAAATGGCCTCAACTGTCGCCGCTCAATCGCCAAGCATGGAGGTGGAGACTGGACAGGTTCGGGTGGAGGACCGTCCCCTGCTGCTGCGACAGAAGGTCCTCCTGAAGAGGCAGACAAATCGGGGGATCGACAGACATGGTGAGTAGCTCGGGATACCAGTATCTTCGTGCCCAGTCCGGAGCCACAAGGATAACTTGGGCCCGGTCGGGTCTGATCTTCTTCAGCACTCTGGGCAGAAGTGGTATAGGCGGAAAGGCGTACAACAGACCGCAGCTCCACTCGCGACGAAAAGCGTCTCCGTGCGAGTGCCGCCTTGGAAATTCCAACGCGCAGAACTGATGACATTGCGCGTTCTCTTCTGTGGCGAATAGATCTAACCAAGGCTCTCCCCACTGCTGAAAGAGGCCCTGCGCCACGTCCGAGTTCAGACGCCATTCGTGATCCATCATGCACCGACAGCTGAGTTCATCCGCCCTGGCGTTCAGGGAACCTGCCAAGTGTGGAACCACCAGGGTCACGACCTGATGTTCCAGCCACTGCCAGAGGCGCAGAGCCTCCTGGCATAGGGTCCACGACCCCACCCCGCCCTGTTTGTTCCAGTACCACATGGCGGTGGTGTTGTCCGTGAACACCTGCACTACACTCCCCCGGACAGAGGGGAGGAATGCCTTCAGTGCAAGCCGGATCGCCCGCAG
Source organism: Lissotriton helveticus (assembly GCF_964261635.1). NCBI lineage: Eukaryota > Metazoa > Chordata > Amphibia > Caudata > Salamandridae > Lissotriton > Lissotriton helveticus. The sequence goes on from NC_136068.1 coordinate 1,089,944,518, forward strand.
CTCCAGAAGATTGATGTGGAGCCAGGACTCCGCCGGAGACCAGAGGCCTCTAATCTCCCCCTCTCCCATGTGGCCTCCTCAGCCCTGGAGGGATGCGTCCGTCACAACTACGTGCTCCAGTTGGGGTAGGGAGAGGGATCTGCCGCTGACCCAATCGCGGTCCGTGAGCCACCACTGCAACTATCTTGCAGTGCCCTCCGAGATCAAGACATGGTTGGACAAGTTTCCCTGATGCCGGGCCCACTGAATCTTCAGGTCCCACTGCAGAGCCCGCATCCGCCACCTGGTGTGATGCACCAGAAGGATGCAGGAGGCCATCAGCCCCAGAAGCCGCAGCGTCAACCTGACCGAGACCCGGGATAACGGCTGAAAGATCGGAATCAGAGCCTGAATATCCCGAACCCGCTGTTCAGGAGGATAAACCCGAAACTGCGCTGAGTCTAGAACCACTCCGATGAAGAGGAGCTTCTGAGAGGGACACAGGTGTGACTTCGCCACATTGATGGAGAACCCCAGCAGGTGCAGGAGGTCGGCCGTAGTCTGGAGGTGGCTGACGACTTTCTGGGGCGAGCCCGCCTTCAACAACCAGCCGTCGAGGTAGGGAAAGACTGAAACCCCTAACCTGCGCAGATGAGCTGCGACCACCGCCATCACTTTTGTGAACACCCGTGGGGCGCTGGTAAGGCCGAAGGGGAGCACGGTAAACTGAAAGTGCTCGTGGCCTACCGTGAACCGCAGGTAACGCCGGTGGGCCGGCAGGACGGGAATGTGAAAATAAGCGTCCTGCAAGTCCAACGCTACCATCCAGTCTCCTGGGTCCAGGGCAGCTAAGACCTGAGCCAGTGTCAGCATCTTGAACTTCCCCTTCCGGAGGAAGCCGTTGACGTTCCGCAAGTCCAAGATAGGGCGTTAGCCCCCTTTGCCCTTCTTGGGTACCATCTACAAGAACGCCGGGCCAAGCTGGCCGTTTTGTCATAAATTGATTCCCATACACAAATAGTTCTCCACAAGCTGGTAATGCAACGAATCGTTTGTATTCTCCTGTATAGTTGGTGTGCCATGTATCAATCAGCCCGCGGATAAATCACCATGTCTCGTCTCGTGCCGCTGCCACGAGACGGGACATCGTGATTTATCCGTGTTTACCTGTCGTGTTCCACGGTTCAGATTGATCAGCCGCGGGCTGATTGATACATGGCACACCAACTATACGGGAGAATACAAACGATCCAGGACTATTAACGGTCCGTTGCATTACCAGCTTGTGGAGGACTATTTGTGTACGGGAATCAATATACGACGAAACGGCCGGCTTGGCCCGGCGTTCTTGTAGATGGCAGCCCCCGGTGATATCATGGCGTGTGACCCGCTATCACGGGAATAAACATTTTGGCACATTGATCGGCTCCTTTGCAAGGAAGCCTGCCCCTTCTGTCCTGAAGAAGACCCGCTCTGTAAGGGAAAAATACCCTACACGTAATAGGGTCGAAACGTAGACTACCTACCCCCGTGAGACCAGCTTCTACCCCAAGCAAGAGTGTTACAGCTTTATTAAAGCCTGGTTATAAGAATTATTTGACCTATTGTGGCATGTTTGTTTGGCTTCTTTGGAAAGCCATTATAATAATGTATTTGTGAATAATGTATTTTTTGACTTGCACTTAAGTGAAGAATCTTCGCTTTCATCCTACACAAACCCCCTCACCGCACGCCTCCCCTTTACCCCCCCTCCTTTTGGCGCAACTATAACCGAAAATTGATGAGATTTTTACATGTAAATGTATAACTAATAACAAGGCTGAGTACTTTGTGAATAAAAACACTGTACTCTTGAAATTGGTTTTTTTAATTCTTCTTACACATTTCTATCTTGACTTTTCTGTCTCTCCTCATCTGGGACCCCTCGCTTTATATAAAACTTTATACCCAGGTCCGAGTGACTTAGTTTGGGTCGACCCTGTTGATCATAACGTTCGTGCTACATGGGCAGACGCCACGTCTCCCGAGAGACTGCACGCTAGTGGTCGCAGTGGACGGTTTCAAATACCTGGGAATCTTTGTTATATCAGATCTGGCCCTCTTATACAGCCACAATTTGGTAACCCCGCTGGCCAGACTGCGAGCAGACGTTAAACATTGGAGGTCGCTGCCTCTGTCTTTGGTGGGCCGTGCTGCCCTTTTTAAAATGTTGGCACTCCCGCAATTTTTATATATCCTCCAAAACTGCTCACACTGAATTCCAGATGCGTACTTTGTAGCTTTTGAGAGGGAGGTACGTACACTGTTATGGGATGGTAGGGCCCCTAAAATAGCACTTCAGAAACTAACAAAAGGATGGTACGACGGGGGGATAGCGTTGCCTGATCTCAGGCTATACTACTGGGCCTCTCAGTTGGTGGCCGTGAATTATTGGATGTCCACTCCGCCAACGGACCTGGCCTATGCCCTGCACAGATACCAGATGGATCGCTCGGGCTATCTGGGCGCCCTGTATTTAGGCACCAAGAGACAGAGATATGTTGGTCCAACACTACACACAATACAAATTTGGCAGTTGGCAAATTCGCGACTGGGATGGGCTGGGGTTCTCACCAAGGCAACACCTTTGTGGTACACTCAAAAACTAGGCATGCTATGCTATCAACCAGGGTTTGATAGGTGGGATATGATAGGCATCTCAGGAGTGAAGGACTGGGTTAAGAAGGGGGCAATACTTAAATTTGAAGATCTTCAAAAGAGCTACCAGATGGCTCTGGGGGAGGTATTTAGATACCTATAAATAAGGCATGCCCTACAGGCGGCCTTCCCGAACTGCGAGGACATACCAGACTCGTCGGCACTGGAGGATCGCTTACTTGATTGCCCACTGCAGTCTAAAGCAATATCCTTGACGTACAAAAAACGTAGTAATAATTTACCAGATAGTTTTGGCAAACTCAAAGAGAAGTGGGAGAGAGACCTGGGGCTGATTGAAGAAGAAGATTGGCGGGAGGCTCTTATGTCACCTAGGGAGGCAGCCATCACGCTCAGATTTAGACTGATACAACTCAGAATTCTCCATAGGTCATATATGAAGGGGATCACTCTTGCAAAAATAGGGGCGAGACAGGATGATCTATGCTTGAAGGGCTGCATGCAGCCGGCTACCTTCTATCACACAATATAGGTGTGCCCGCTAGTACGCGGTCTGTGGGAAAGAGCCACGAACCATATGCAGTCTGCATTGGGAAAGACGGTGGACCTGACGTCCCGCCTGGGCCTGCTAAACGTATGGGCGGACTCGGACCGGACTGAAATTGAACAACAACTGGTGACGCTGGGATACACGTTGGTTAAAAGAGAACTGGCAAAGGGATGGGGAGGAGCGGCACCGCCTGCTGTATCGATATGGCTGAAAGAACTGGATAGGTGTATGATTGCGGAGAAGGAGGTGTTTGTAATCAGGGGGTGCCCGAAGAAATGGGATAAAAAAAGGTCGAAATGGAACACCTACAAGGGAGAGATTTGTGTGTCACCCATGGTGGAGTTGGAAATGCGTAGAAATGTGGATAGAGACGCAACTCTTTGAAATATCTGTTTTTTAAACCTCTGTAACGTGCATGCTGATGAGTGTAATTTGCTAATCACATATGTTAATGCTGTATACTTGTCTGAAGCAAACCTTTATTAATAAAAAAAAAAAATAATAATAAAGTTGTGGCTGTACAGACAACCCCAATTACTGGATTATGTTTTATTATTCTGGCTTTGCGTTCTCCCAACCATTCACTCTTAACATTTTGGGGCAGATGTAGGTAAATGTGAAATACTGATTTCTTAATACCGAATTTTACCGATTCGGTATTAAGAAATCGGTATTTCCGATGTAGGTAAAAAAAATCGGTAATTTTTACCAAAACGGTAATATTCGGAAAAGAAATACTGAATCCTTAATACCGATCGGTATAACCGATTCTGAATTACCAAATCGGTAAATACCAAATCAGTAATTCAAAATTCCTGCAATTAAGGAATCAGCCAATCCTGTACATCCTATTAACTCCCAACAAAGAAGTGGCCAAACCCAAGCAGCTGCCCTGAACCAGAAGCTGTTGGAGAGGTAGGCAGCAGAGAAAAACAAACAGGAGCAACTTTACTACCTGACATCAAACACCAGAATGGACAGCCAGGATAGGGAAACTGATGGTGCTGAAAAGAAAAGAAAAATGTAATTTAGTGAGAAGGAGCTGGAGATTTTATTTGAGAAGGTGGCAAAGGAACACACCAAGCTATTTGGTAAAAAAATCATTACAAGTGACAGAGTAACAAAAAAGAAAAATATGGATTGGAATCCAGGACCTCATTAATGCCATAGGTGTGACTCACCGTGACGTTGATGACCTAAAAAAGAGGTGGTATGACCTCAAGAGTATGGCGAAGAAGAGGATGTCTGACAGGAAAAAGCAAGCAAACCTGAGAGGTGGAGGAAAAAATAGAGCACCTGCACCGACTGCCCTGGAACTGCTTGTGGAGTCCACCATTGAGCCTGAGAGTGTCTGCAGCTTCCGGAACCATGTCCTTCTCGCTGTTCTATGATATTGCCATACTATATACTCTTAAGTGCATTATAACCCTTGCGGTTAATGCTCACTTTGGTTTGGCTTTATCCAAACATGTCGTGTAAGGTGTCATACGCTTTGGAATACTAACCCCTCGCCAATTCTGGCAACGGGGGTAGCATTCAACCCTTCTGGAGGGAGAAAACATGTTAAGTCCAACGATCCCGGTTAAAGTTAACCAGAGCCCGAGGGTCACAAAATGGATGCTGCTGCCACCGACACAAGTCTGACCTCCTGCTGCTGGGAGTCCTTCCAGTCACGGAGGTTTGGACAATAGGTTTCCTGCTTGGGGAGGTGCGAGCACCACCCCAGATAGGAGGATGTGTATTGGGACAGGGAGGGCTGAATAGATTGAGACACTGCCTGGAGCACACTAGGTGCTTCATGCATACCCCAGTTCAAACCGGTTGCTGGGGCACTCCAGCCCCAGCTCTGGCGCGAAACTGAACAAAGGATAGGGGGTGTAACCACCCCCCTTCCTGGCCCACCCATAGGATGGACCTAGTCACTAATCCAGCCCCTTTTAGTTGTATAAAAGTAGGAGCTGTGTCGTTAGACTTTAGATTAATCCTGAAATCGACTTGAAACGAAACTCTGGACCCTTTGACATTCACCTGAGCTGAAGACTGAAGAATCTCCCTTGTGGCCAACGATTGACCACCCTGGGCAACCAGGCACCATCCAGCAACTCGATGGCTTGCTTTTTCCCCGTTCCCGCCGGAACCCGAGCACAGAGCCTGACAAGACTCCGACTTCCAGACCTTTCTGACCCCACTGCACGACTCAAGCACAGCTGAGCACCGTGGAAGGCGTTGGGACACGTGGGACCGGACATTTTGGAAAGCCTGCAACTTGCTAACAGCGCAGCTCCTGAGGCATCCACGAAGCTGTGCACTGGAGACAGAGACACCCCGACACCGAGCTCCACCTGCACCGAAGACCAGCCCTCCACACTCCACGAGATCTGTGTGGGGCCCTTCTGCTTGTGTATGCTCGACACGTTGTCCGGTTGCTGGCCCGTTTGCTAGTAGCCCTGTGGCGACGATCCTGTTGAAAATCCATCGCTGGTCTGGTTGCTCCAGAATGGCGCTTGCTTACCTAAAAAGGTGAAGTACCTCAGAACCTCCTGGTCTGCACCAGAAACCTTTTGTGTATCCTGCGTGGGTTGCCTTTGCTTAGGCTTGTTGCCTCCGAGCTTGAAGTCGACCCCTCCATCTGCGAGAACCTTCGTGGGACAGCTCCTCTCCAGCACCTGGCCGTCCCCGACGCCTCCTGGTCCGCGTGGCTGCATAGACAAGCTATACGACAGCACCTGATTGCTCCTCGACGACGTCTGGTTCCTTCCTGGTTCCACCCGGTCACTGGCTAGTGACCTAGACTCTGTCCCCTCTGCTTTCAGGTCTTCTTCAACTCCAATCCACCCTTGGATCCACCCGGACATCTTCCTCCCAGTCGCCTGCAGCATCTTCTTCCAAGGCTCCATAGGAATCAACGAGGAAACCCGACACACTTTGACACCTATGCACCCGCAGCCCGTGGGTGAGGTAACGCGAGTACTTTGGTGCTCCTGTAGGGATTGACTATTCTAGTGTCTAGTTTTGTTAGTTGTATCTTCCTAGTTAGACCGGAAGTGTCCTAAATCTCCATTTACTTACCTTTTAAGTACTCATTGACTTTTTATTGACTCTCGCATGAGTGTGCTGACACTGCACGCGCCGTCTGTGGGCCTCCTACTCCTACCCTAAGGGTCAGATAGTGTAGCCCCAGCGATTCCCTAGGCCCTAGGCCTTTACCACTTACTTAGTATATGGTTTTACGCGCCCCTAGGGCCTAACTGTAAATTGTGCTATTTAAAGTATTGCTGAGAGTAACTTGTTATGTGCTTTGGCCTCTGATCTCATAAAGAGTTCGGAGGAGTGTGTTAGTAAATAAATACATATATATTTTATATATATCCTGTGTGGTGTCCTTTCATTTGGTATTCAAGGGGTTACATATGGTAAAACAGCTGGCTTTACACACCCTCAAGAGTCTTTTAGACTAAGACTGTTCTGTCCACGCTACCTCTAGGATAGCTGGTCTATAAGGTTGACTTTACAACCATCACCATAAGGGTTGTTTGGACTGGTGCAAGGCGTTCACTAGAATAGTGAACATCATATACCAGGCAACTTCTCACATGGTGGACAGTGAGGAGACAAATAACCGCAGTAGTGAAACGCCCCCTATTACAGAGTCCAGGAGGCATAGCGGACGGCAAAGTGGTGGCACAGGACAGATTGCCAGTGAGGACAGTGTACTCAGAGGAAGCAGCCATGTTGTACGTGGGCGCAGGAGGTAATGCCAGGCACACTTGTTTTTGATACATGGGTGAATAACCCATTACGGCTTTGTAGGCTGTTTGGAATTGGGACTGCTATGTTAAGCCCTTAATGATGTGGCATAGTTACATGCTATTAAACTACGTCACTCACACACAATTACTGGCTGTGTGTCCTTACTTACCTAGAAATAGTTCTGTGTAATCTCAGCCCGTTTTTGTCTCCCATCTGGTGCTGGTGCCGCTCCTGCTGCGCTGGGCTCTGGCTGTGGACAGTCATCATCATCGTCCTCTAAGTCGGTCAAATCGACTGCTGTCCCTTTCTTAGTTGCCAGGTTATGCAGCATAGCACATGTAGCGATGATCTTGCAGCAGATGATGGGTCGGTACTTATGGGCGCCTCCGCTTCTGTGGAGGCAGCGGAACCTGCTCTTCAACAGTCCATACATCCGCTCCACCACATTGCGTGTTGATTTATGCACAGCATTATATCGTCTCTCACTTGGGGTTGATGGGTTCAGGTAAGGAGTGAGGATGAATGCCCGCATGGCATATGCGCATTCACCTAGGTGAGAAAGAGAGTGCCATCAATAACAAACACCAACACATTCATCAGCAGTATACATCTGGGTGTGTCACAGTGATTTACCTAGCAGGTATCCTTCTCCAAATTCTCCCCAAGCCAGACGTGTGTATACCCCACTGTTGCGGATTATATGTAGGAGTCATGGGTGCTCCCAAGAAATGTTGCCACGATGTCGATGACGATGTTGGCCGCATTGCAGATGACCTGCACGTTGATGGAGTGGGTGGATTTTCTGTTACGGTAGATGTACTCGTTGGCTGCAGGTAGACAGATAGGTATGTGTGTCCCATCAATGCACCCTATAATATGCGGGAACTGTGCCTTTTGGAAGAAGTCTGTTTTTGTTTTCAGCAGTTCGGCCTGTGTGGTGGGGAAGCTTATGTAGTGATGCATACTTTGCATCATGGCATCCAGGAAATTGTTGAAGAACAGAGACAGGCAGCTCTGTGACACACCACCTACCGCGGCAATCACCCCCTGGTAACATCCTGATGCTAATAGGTGGAGGCTACAGAGCACCTGGACATGTGGTGGTATAGCGTACGCCCTCGGTGTAGGATGCTCCAGGAGTGGGTTCAGGTCCTGTATCAGGTCCAGGATAGTTTGGGGGTGTAGCCTGTACCTTTCATACATTTCTGCTTCAGTAAGTTGAAATAGTGTGATGCGTTGTCTGTATATGCGCTCCTCCCTTCTCCAGATGCTCATTCCTGCTGCCTGTAGTCGTAGCCGCCTTGCAATAACATAGAGGGCCGCCATTGTGTTGAGACTGTTGCATTTTGGGGCTATTTAAATGCTGTGCACATGATTACCACCTGCTTTGAGTCAGTGGTAATTACCGACTCTTAAATACCGAATTTCAAGAAATTCGGTATTACTGATTTTTGGTTCATCTCTTTTACCGATTCTTATTTACCGAATCAGTATTTGGGGTTTACGGTATCTCCTATTCGGTAATAAGGAATCGATAACTGGTTTTCCTTATTTTACCGATTCTTTATTACCGAATCCATTCGGTATTACAAAAATTGCAATTGGCTATATACCAGTCGGTAACGGTGAAATGTACCGAATTTTACCATTACCGACCGGTATTTCGCCACCTACATCGGCCCTTAATGTCTACAAGGATGGACAATATGGGATTCCTATACCTTATAAACCTAAGTTTCTTAAGCAACATAATTTCCTGTAGATTGATTAACACACTTGTATGATTTATTGCGTCTGTGTGTGATGGAAAGCGCGCTGAAACCCTACAATGGGATGAGTAGCACTATAAAATAATTAACTTAAAAATAAATTAGTAGGTACCATTTAAGAAAAAACAGGGTGCCTTTTCCTGATTCTTATGCCTTGTAGGTATGCCACTCCTACTGGAGGTGGCAACCTATGTATGAACAGGAATCGTGCAGTCTTATTAAGGTTACCAAATTTACAACCATGAATTAACAACCTTTCAGTGTTGTACGGGACCACATATAAAGCATGGAAAGCATAGAAATGTTTAAAATTTGTAGTGCATTTATTCAAAAGAATTTATTGTTTAAAAAGTCATAGTATCACAAAACTGTTTCATTAAAAAATCGTTACACGGTATATATTCAATGTATATAAACAATATTAATAACACATTTCTTAAAAGACAATATCAATTATTTTTAAAAAAAGTTCTCCTTTATACAGTATTGTTTCCAAAAAACATATTTGTAAAAAGATAATAAAACACAAATGTTAGGAACAAAAATGTCGACGCGGCGTTTCGGTGCCCCTGATTTTCTTGCACCTTCTTCAGGACTTGTTCCCTGATTGGTCACATCCAGGTGGTATTCCCTGGACCCTTTTGATCATATGAGTCTGTTTAACATCTGCTCATACTTTCGTTCCCTTTAGCTATATGGGATTTCTTCTCAATCACTGTTCTTAGTTATTCCTTGGAGACTTTGGAAATTAACCACTTCAGTACGGTTTTTATTTCCAATTCTTACTTTAGTTGTAAGGAGGATGCCTCTGGGAGCTCCCGTTCTTATGGGTTCAATACTTCACGCCCCGTCTTATTAGATATTTTGGAGTTATCAGTAGTTTACCTCACTCATGGGGATGTTGATCTTTTGGTAGAAGCCTTTTGACTTGGCTTGGTGAAGGGAGCTGAGCTGCGTGGCGTCCTCCTTGTCTCTTGAGTCTTTTCCAAAGTAAAAAGAATAACATAGGTACCATTTAAATCATTAGTTGTGTAATTACTCCTAGACATAGAAAAACACTGCATGCTTGCAGTGCATGCACAGCTCTTACATGGGGGTGAGTGAGGGGTTAAACAAAGTAAAAAAACCTGCCTCCAAGTCGTAGTTTCTCTAAAGGACTCATGCGATGATAATCTGTGTGCCTTTATTTCCTTCCATTTCATTTGCTTCTATGTGTTGGGCTGCAAATCGGTCTCAGATAGGTTGATACTTGAATAAAAGAAGAGCTGATGGAACTTTAAATCAGGCCTTTGCTTGTGCCACTGGAAGTGAAAATAAAATCTCCCTTGCTGCCTGCAGGTTGCTGCACTAAGTGGAATGCAGACAATGTGCGGTTTCTGCTGAATTGTGTCCCAGTGTCAGAAAATGACACCGGGACAAATTCACCTTATTTCTGTGGGTCGGCCATATCCCTGATCCGGCCCAGAAACAGCTGCCTGAACCAGGATCCGACATGATTAGACATGATGTGGTGGAGGCAGCATTCGAAGTGCCTAAAAAACAAATGGAACTAGAGTACAATGGTGGCAGAGTTAGAAACGTAGCTAACAAAATTGGCAAAGCCAATCAGTCTCGCCTATGGAATCTATTAGCTTTGGTAATGATTTGTAGCCATGATGTACAGCTTTATGGCTTGTGTGCGGCATGACTGAAAAAAAGCGCTATGACATGGTCGTCACGTCATTTTGTAGGCAGGTGTCAACACGGATGCATGCACATACAAAATGAGGCAGGCATATATTTTCTTTTTGTTTACCAATCCAAGATGGATTAGAAATAAAAGATCTGTGATTTTTCTTTTTTAAATAGCGTTAATATGCTTTAAAAAAAATGGGGAAGTGGGTGGGAGATTAAGTAACATGAAGGGAGGGAGGGCGGGAAAGAAGAATGCTGGTGGGGGGACAGAAGGACAATGGAGAGATAACAATAGGAAAGTACATTGTCAACCAACAGCAGGAGAAGGAGAATCACACACACACAACGAAAGGTGAATGGGTGGGGGTGGAAAAGCCCACAGACAATTCGGGGAAGCAAGAGAGACAACCGAAAGTCATCAGCTGTGGAGGAAGCAAGAATGTCAAGTGAGGGAGCGAGTTTGAAGGAAGAAACACACAGGCGAAAAACAAGAACACAAACTATATAAGGAATATAACTGGAAAACACATGTAGTCTCTGAGAGTGATTACTGCTTAACTAAAAATATAAAGAAGCACCTAGAAAGTCAGTAGTGGAAGGACACAAGTAGAGTCCAAGCTCCTGGATAGGGAAAACACCAGAAAAGGAAGGAAAGCCCATGGAAGCTGACAAACAAAAAGCAAGCAACTGAGGGTGACAATAAAGCCAGCCAATGGTAAGCAATGGATGGGTTCTAAGCCAGTTCTTGGGTAAGAGTGTGGTTGTACGACGGAAGCATGCTGCTTTTACCACGCATGTCTTTACAACACATCTATTACAATGCATGTGTGTTTACAACGCATGTCTTTATCACAAATTATTTTACCACCCATCTGCCTTTACCACGAAAATGTAAGTAAGTAAAATCACGGTGAGCACTCCGGAGCGGGTGCGGTCTTGGCGTGGTGGTGGTCCACAAAAATACGATCAGCTCACACTCCATAGAACTGAAGGAACCGCACTCACGGATAGTGATAAAGACTTATAGCTTAATCTCTGATGAAATGCGTCCAGAGACGTCATCTAGATTGAAACAAATCTCACCAAATTCTGTAGTAGACTAAAAACACACATATTCAGAGGCAAATAGATATAATTACGGCACACATATAAACAGCAAGCACATAAACGGGACAGCGCGGTACTCACCGAGCATTCAATATTTGGTGACAATTGAGAGCTACTTGCTGCTCATCAGTACACACAATGGCAAATCTGTTCACGGGTACTCACAATACGAGATAGTCAGCGTCATTAGAACTTACAGTGGAAGGCATGCCCACACGGACAGCGAGATACTCACACGGCCATCAGCACCAACAGTCACCAGTATTCACAATGATTGGCATGATCACAGGAACTGCGGTACTCACACTATGAGGCGCTGACAAACACTTACAGATAGATACTACGGTGCGTGCCCTATCTCGAAGGCCGAAAGTCAGGTAGGAGAGGCCTGAAAGGAGACGCAGAGTCGCCTGGCCGAAGGGTTCCTGCTGGATGGTGGAGCCCAGAATGGCTGTTCCTTCTGGTGAAGGAATTTGAGGGATGTCTGATCTGATTCCAAAATAAGCCGGAGTGGGGACTGCCGGGCAATGAATGCATGGCCCTGGCAGTCTGGAAAGGCTGCTGACCTGGTCAGAGTACCGATCCACTGTGAGCCGGCTGGAGCGGGTAGCAGTGGAGCCGTCTAGAGGGTCCGCCCACAGTGAAGTAGGGCCAGTCCGGATGTCGGGCCAAGTGAAGGTGATGAGGATTGTAAAAAGGCAGAGCCGAATTCGACCAAGAACCCTTCAGTATTTGCCCGGCGTTAGCCGCCTCTCATACCATTCAATATTACCAAACAAAGAGGCAGGCGCTGGAGACTGGAAGGCAGGAAACAGGAGTTTATTCCGACGGAGCAGAACACGTCAAATCAGACAACAGGGTATCTTCTCGAGGTGCTCTAACCGCATCTCTGAGGCCTGGCCTCTTATACACAAGTTTATGGCTTTATTACATTTATGACATCCGTGGTATTGCTTTGAAGTACGAAAAAGGCATCTTTGGAATCCCCGGTTCAGGCCCGTTCTCACACATATCTACAGTAGGGGTCCCCACCCAAATCTCAGCATGATGGCTATCGCGCAGCTGGACATTCCGCTGGGAACAGGAATGCGGGCGATCGGTCTGATCTAGGGGTGTGAAGGCATTGATTAATCTCCGCTCCTTTGATGTGAGGCGAGGTCCTACTGTAGGGGGCAATAAACTGCATCTGTTGGGCTAGGTGATGGCCTGGGATCAGGCCGGACAATCGGGCAGGGAGGAAGAAGTTATCAAAGGGCCTGTTCTATGAATGAGATGAAAGAGTGAGGGGGTTCAGCACAGGATGTGGCTCGGAGACAGGGTCGCGCTGGAGGTGCGTTTATGGCCCAAGCAGGAGAGACCGGGGGCTGTCGGGGCGCGGGGGGGATGCTTGCGAGGCCGGGGAGTGAGGGGGAGAGACGCGCAGGCTATTGGCAGTGGGCAGAGAGGCTATGGCACACATAATGGCTGCCACTTACGTGCATGAAGGGGCCTAAAAAGGGACAAGATGGCGTGGCCACTGTTTCACGATTTTCACTTTACTTTCAACAGTGGCTGTGGTGAACATAAATGAACGCCGCTTATGTATACCTAATTTAGTCATTTTCCACAGTCCCCAGTTTTTATCATAAGTTAGTTCATTTCTGTTCAGGTCACAGGTGAGGATGTACAAGCTGACATTAGTTATACAATCCGCTTTGGTAGCCCATATGCATTACGGGCAGATGGAAATAATTCTGCTATCAATGCTGACAGAATCGTACATAACCATATGTAGTCAAGGTGATAGGCGAGGAGGCAGTGCATACAAAATTACATTAGCTGTGTCATACATTAGACCTGGAGATGGGGACATTACTTAGATGATGTAGGGAATTCGTCCGAATACAAACATGATGTCATACAAAAAATGTTCTTGCAGAAGACGGGCTATTAAGTACATTACTTGAGGTCTGGACTCCGTGGGGATCAAAACTAGACAGCATGTTCATGTATATGACTGGTGTTCTATAATCATCATGATACAGAGTTGACGCTTTCTTAGTTATCCATGCACAGTTGAAAGTGACCGATGTAAGGTTTCGAAAGCTCAATTGGGTGATAATCAATACAATGTGGTTGGGAGAGGAATTCGACTTAATACAAGTGACAGTCAAGGGGTGATAATGTTCAAAAAAAGGGTTCTTCTTTCCAGTGTCTTATTACAGCAAGCCATCACTGGTAGGCTCTCATTGTTCTTCCTTTTTTTTTTTTTTTTTCGTTGGCTCTGTTGAGCACCGGCGGTGGAGCTATGCGTCCAGCTCTAATCCAGATTTCGCGTTGCAGGGTGTGGCCATTCTTTGCTCTCGGACCACAGTCCTGTTTGTCTTGTCCCTAACTGATCTAACATAGGTACTTTAGGCGGGGTACCCGCATTCCGTTCTTCTTTCGTGGCAAACCCTATTCTATCTTTCTGCTGTGTTTCTTCTTTAAGTCAAGTTAAAAAAAACTCCATATGGAAAAAAAAGGGGGGGGATGGGGGCATGCTTTGGGAGGCCGAGGGAAGAGAGGGTGGAGTGGGATCAGATCTGAAATGGACCAAGGAGGGCAGAAATCTCAAGCAAGTGGGCCCATCAATCGGGCTCAATGGGCTGGGACTTTCGGCACGAGCTGGTCAACATGCAGGGGCTTCTGGACAGCCCTTCTTTCTTTCATTTTCCATGTTGAGAATGGTGCCTCGTCCCGCATCTCTTTGCTCTGTGGCTCCGCCTTGGTCGAGGTCATAGATGTTCCCCGATCTGCAGCCAGGCTGTGCGTCACGTCCGGCCCCTCTCCTCCGACGACTGCATGTTATCTTTAAATAAGTACAAAAACAAGTCTCAGAGAACTGGCAGGGGAAGACGTTCACACACTTCAATTTCTCTCCCAACCCCAAGTAGTTGGGGAAACGTTTATCGGTCACGATAGGGTGGACGTTTATTAATCCTTACATCGGGGTATGCTATTAACTCATGAATCATTGCTGTGGTGCAGGTTTGCAGGCATTTTTACTATTTTCCATCATCATGTCTGTTGGGTGTTTATTCCTGTTACATTCGCGAACGTGATTTATCTTTAAAAACAAGGTCATCAGCTACACTCTTTAAGGTTTTCTGGGACGGCTGGTACAGAACTGGGACCATTCTGGAAAAACGGGGACGTTTCGGACACTCTACTTTTGTGCAATGGGCGGTGGTAATCTGAATGATGAAGGTGGTGTTACTAAAGCACTAAAAAAGCCACTGACATATAGTTCCCTTTTAAGGGCCAGATTAGGGGACATCAGCCGTCTTACCTGGGCGTGGCTTGAGCGCCGAGGGAGATGGCGGCGTGAGCTCGAAGCTCCGTGCCTCTTCCCCGCGAAAATCCTGACACAGGGGCCGGAGAGCCCGTGGGTGCCCCGGCGCCGGCAGAGAGACCATCGGAGGCCAGCTGGGCGAGGCTTGGGCGGCCGGCGGACCCGCAGCGCCGAGGCAGACCGCCGATCGCTGATGCGGAGAGGCGAACTGCGCCACACAAGATGGCTGCCGCGACGGCGCCCCGGAGCACCGAGAGCTGCACAGCAGGTCGCAACGCCGGCGGGCACTGAAGAGACGCGATAGCCGGCAGCGCCGATCCCCCGCACAGCGGGAGGCGATCCTAGGTCCGCGGCCGCGGAGTGCAGCGAGGACGTGTGGGGACGAGGAGAGCCACCCGGACGCGCCGCTGCAGGCGCGACTTCCAGACAGACTCCTTGGCGGGGAGAGCGGGACCTGGAGCATCGGCCCGGCCCTGATTGCCAGCCAACCCATCAGGTGAGCGGAGTGCCGCCTGGAGAGGGGATCCCGGGGAGACGGGGCACGGCGCTGCCCACCTTGGCGCCCCCCCCCTTCCCCCCGCAGCGGGAGCCCGGTGAGCGAGCGAGTGGGGACATAACGGAGGAGCCCATGGGCCACTGAGGGGTCTCTAACAACGCCAGACGACCGAGGGCACGACCAGCCTAACGCGCCGCTCCAGGGTAGTGAGAGCGATCCCCCACAGCACCCGGGGATCGGACACCACGGTGGACGCACCCACTGGGGAAGTGACTGAGCAGCAAGACCCCACAGCGCGCAGGAGCTGACCGCACGGATAACAGGCGGACGTGGCAGGCGGGAGCGAGGAGGCCGGCGGCTATGGGGAAACCGAGAACCAAGGCGGAGGAGGCGGCGTCGTCGAGTATGGCAGAAGGGGGCCCCGCTGAGCAGACGGACCTGCAGAGACTGCAGGATCGGATCTTGGACGCCATTTCGGCCACCAGGGACGCGCTTCATAATGACATTGCGCAGGTGGCGTCGGGGCTGGGCCTGCTTCGAGCGGACCACGACAAACTGAGAGACAGGGTCAAGGATACCGAAGTGGCGCTGAGTGACCTGGCACCGGCTCATAAGGCGATGGAAAATAAACTAACGGACGCCCTGGACCGCATACGCACCCTGGAACGGCGAGCCGAGGACGCGGAAAATCGAAGCCGGCGCAGCAATGTGCGGATCGTAGGCGTGCCAGAGACGGAGGGGTCGGGGAACTTGGTTGCCTACATGGAGGGATGGCTGAAGACAGTGGTGGCGCCGGAGGGGCTCTCGCCGTTCTTCACTCTGGAGCGAGCGCACAGGGTCCCCTCGGGACCGCCCAAGCCAGGGCTCCCACCTAGACCGATTATAGCCAAGTTGCTGCACCACAAGGACAGAGATCTGCTCCTACGGAAAGCTCGAGAGGATGGCCCTTTCCAGATAGCGAACAGCGCAGTCACGCTTTTCCCAGATTTCACCTTTGAAACGCAGAAGCAACGGGCCTCCTTCCTCACAATCAAGAAGGAGCTGCGGGCTGAGGGGATTGCCTACTCCTTGCTTTTCCCAGCTAGGCTCAGGATAGTAGTGGACGACAAGGCGATCTTCTTCGCGACGTCAGCGGAAGCCTGGGAGTGGTGGGAGACGTACAAGGCCGGGACTGATGGCGCCAAGGCACGAGAAGAGCGGGAAAAGGAACGAGAGCGCTCGCCCAAGCGGCTGCGGAAATCGAGGAGACTATGGAAACGAGGGCGGGGGAAGCTGGGACCCACGGCCTCCCAGACTGAGGTGGAACGGCAGGCCGCGCTACTGGAAGTCGAGAAGTTTGGTCGAGCGGAGGGCCCTGAATCCAGGGGGGCCATGGACTCGGACACTCACGTATCGGCCTCTGGATCGGAGTCGGACCTTCCGGGGATTCACCGCGCAGAGGGGCCGCGGGTGACACCGCAAACGGCGGATGAGATCCTGAACATATGAACTTCCGTTGATGCAGCATGGGTAATGTTTGAAATGACTGGGAGGGGAACCATTGCCTGAGCACACAATGGGGGCCGGGGCACACCGCAGGGCTCGGGGCAGGGCGACCATGTGGAACGGGGGAGGAGACGGGGAGCGAGGCGGCGCAGCCCCCCTCTGGACGAGGCCGCGCTCCGTAAGCCCTTAAGGCACCCACGGCTACGGCTGTGTAGTTGAGACCTGGGTCATCAGGTTTGGGAGTTTGGATGGGGACTGATATATCAATATTGGGGCCTGTTCTGGGGGAGGGGGGGGAGGGGTACCACAGTTGGGGACTGTTTACTTTCTTGAGGTTGTTGACCCTGGGGGCACCATGGGGAGGGCAGATGCAATGTTTTGTTTTGTTCAGGGGGGGCACCACCACCGCCGAAGGGCAGGATCTGGGGAGAGGGTTACGACTAGACCACCGGGACAATGGCTAATGTGAATGGATTGAACTGTATTACCTGGAATGTCCGGGGCCTACACACCATGCAGCGTAGACATAAAGTGCATGCCTATTTAGTGCGGAGGGGAGTACACATTGCAATGCTGCAGGAGACGCATCTCGCACGACAAGAGGGGGTGGCGTTACAGAGGAGATGGCGGGGACAGGTTTTCCACACCAGCTACTCGGCCTATGCGCGGGGAGTGCTTATATGGGTTAGAGCGGGCACCCCTTTCCAACTAACGCGCCAATGGGTGGACCAGGACGGGAGGTACGTGGTGGTGGAGGGGAAGCTAGAAGGTAAGGATATTGTGCTGGCTAGTATATACGCCCCGAACACGGACCAACTGGCTTTCCTAGCGACACTGTCAGGGACGCTGGCCCACTCCTTGGCGGGCCCGGTCCTGCTGGGAGGCGACTTTAATTCCATTGCCGACCCCTTGCTGGATAGGTCCCACCCCCCCCTACGTGACTCCCCAGTTCATAGGCTATCTAGAGGGAGGAGGGAATGGCAGGAGAGCTGGGAGCTAATTGATATTTGGAGAGGGCAACACCCGACTGACCGGGATTATTCGTTTTTCTCCGGGCTCCATGACTTGCATGTCCGTCTGGACACGATGCTCTGCTCCCGAGGGGTGCTGCCGAGCGTCACCGGTTCGGAGTATCTCTCGAGAACAATTTCGGACCATAACCCGCTCCTAATCCGGCTAGCATGGATAGCGGAGAAGCCCAGGATTCCGCTCTGGAAACTGAGGCCGGAGACCCTAGAGGACCCCCTCTTCGGGGAGGCCCTGGCGGAGGGAGTGGACCTATATTTCGCAGAGAATGCAGGGACGGCGACCTCTAGAGCGACGGAATGGGACGCCTTGAAGGTATTGGTGAGGGGTATTTGTATTAAGGATTATGTAGGTGTGCGGAAAGTACTGCTGGGCGACTTGGCTAAGGCGGACACTACGCTTAGAGAGGTAGAGAAGAGGCGGCCCGGACACCCGGACCTCCAGGAGGCTCTATGTGCGGCCAAGGAGGCGGTGGCCGTTGAAGTGGAGAGACTTCGAGCCTTCGACTACAAGCGATATGTACTGCGCTCCCATGTTGAAGGCGATAAGGCGGGCACGCTCCTGGCATGGCTCTCGAACCCCACAAGACGGTGCGCTCCCATACTCCAACTGAGGGACACAGCGGGCGTGGTGCAACACACACAGCTGGGCATAGTCAACGGCTTTCAGCAATATTACGAGGGTCTATACCGGAGTACCCCGGGAGACAGGACGGGGCTGGTGGACCCCTTCCTGGCTGACCTGCCCCTGCACCGGCTGGAGGCGGACCAGGCGAAAGATTTAGGGTCTGATATAGACGTGGGGGAGATACGGGCGGCGGTGCGGCGCATGGCAAGGAACAAATCGCCGGGAATTGATGGACTCCCTATAGAGTTCTATAGCAAGTACCTGGACGCGCTGGCACCACGGCTCCTGACTGTCTATGGAGAGGCCAAGGCGACGGGCCGGCTGCCGCAGTCGATGCGGGAGGCGTTAGTGGTCCCACTATTGAAACCCGGCAGGGAGGGCGCTGACCCTGCGTCCTACCGACCACTCTCCATGCTCACAGCGGATTATAAAATCCTGAGCTCCATACTAGCGGCGAGGCTCCTGCCTCATATGAGGGGGCTTGTACACGGTGACCAGAACGGATTTATACCACAGCGCAATACCTCACTGAATATCAGAAGGCTTGTCCGTATCATGGATGGGCTCGACGGCGGGGCAGGGACGGAGCTGGTCCTCTCAGTCGACATTGAAAAGGCCTTCGACAGCCTCGAGTGGGACTACCTGTATGCTGTTATGGAGCGCCTCGGGCTGGGTGCCGGTTACATTCACTGGACGAAGGTCCTTTATGCGGGGGCGATGGCAAGAGTGAAGGTGGGTTCGACTGTATCCCTCCGCTACCCAGTGGAGCGGGGCACACGTCAGGGCTGCTCCCTCTCGCCGCTGTTATTTGCGCTGGCTATTGAGCCGCTGGCGGCTGCGGCCCGGACAGGGCAGCATACTCGCGGAGTGCGGGCCCGAGACGGACACCATTTCATCTCGCTATATGCCGATGACCTACTGCTGTTCCTCAGCGACGGTGTGGAGGACCTGCAGAGAGCGGAAGCCCTGCTGGAGAGCTTCGGAGAGATGTCGGGCCTAAGGGTTAACTGGCCCAAAACGAGCTTGTTCCCGCTCCTGGAGGGCACTGCCCAGCCACAGCACCGATCCGAGGCGGTCTGGAGCCCTACCTGTATAAAATATCTGGGGGTCCACGTTTACCACACACCAGGAGACTTGCTTGAGGGCAACCTGGGGCGCTGCATACGTGGACTGAAGGGCTGTATGGCCTTTTGGACCACGTTACCACTGTCAGTAGCGGGCCGGATATCACTACTTAAGATGGTCGCCCTGCCGAGATTACTGTATTATTTCCGGACGCTCCCAATCTGGCTACCCGGCTCTTTCTTTAGACAACTTAAGTCTCAGATTACGGCGTTCATCTGGGGAACGGGTCGGTGCAGAGTAGCGCTGGCCACGCTTTCTCGTCCGAAGGATGAGGGGGGGCTTGCGGTACCGGACTTTGAGCTATATTACCTAGCAGCCCAACTGCAAGTCTTCACGCAGGAAGTAGCGCGGGTGTTCCGGGGCCCGGAGGATGAAAGCTTACGGGGGACGCCCAGACATGTCCTAGCATATGTAACCCTCCAACAGCGGCTGGACAGTCGGGATTTGTCACTGGAGCAGCGCACGTACCGACAATGCTGGAACCGGGCCCAAAAGAGAGCGGGTATCCAGCGCCCATATGCGCCCGAGATCCCCCTGGGCATGCTTACGGCCCTACCACATGGCGGCGACTGGTCGCACCTACAGGAATGGGAGGAAGCGGGAATACAGGTGGTTGGGGACCTGTTTGAAAATGGCGCACTGCTCCCATTCCAGGAGCTGACAGATCGCTTTGGCATCCCGAGAGGGGGATTTCTGCTGCACGCAGCCGTAACCAGGGCGATGCAGGCCCACTGGGGCACGGGATTGGAGGAACCTGGGACGGCAGCGGCGTGCCAATACACCATGATGGCGGCAGGCACGATCAAGGCGGTGACGTGCCTCTATAATCGGATGCTCAGAGAGAATACCCCTCCACTCGCATCCCTCAAAGCCAAATGGGAAGCGGACCTAGGAAGGGAAATACCTGACACAACGTGGGAGCAACTTGTCCGCAGGGCTCGCAACAGCACTAGGAACGCTAGGTTCCAGCTAATCCACTACTATGTGCTGCACAGGGCGTACATGACCCCGGGCAGAATCAGGCGGTATTTTGGAGATGAGACAGCGGCCTGCCCTAGGTGCCCGGAAGAGGGGGCCGAACTGGTGCACATGCTGTGGGCATGCCCGGCCCTGCGGGAATATTGGCAGGACATAGGAGAGGTGTTGAATGAGGTGACTGACAGATCCATAGAATACGGTCCAGCGGAATGTCTCTTGCACTGGTTCCCCCACACCCCCAAGAATAAACTCACCAGTAAGTTTATAGACATGGGACTGATGGTGGCCAAGAGGGAGATCACGAAGAACTGGAAGGCGAGAGTGGGGCCAACTCCGCGGAGGTGGCGGCAGGAATTTCTGAAATGGGCCGCGGCAGACAGCACACATAGGTACCAGCTTGCGCGTAGGACCCCTAGCCCAACAGCAGCTGACACTGCTACCTCGTGGGAAGTAATGGTGCAGGCACTTAGGGACAGCGGGGCTGATGATGAGGGGGAGGCCCCCGGGGCGGATGGGACGGAGGAGGTGGACTGAGGCCCTAGGCGCAGCAGGTATGCAGGGGAGATGACACTAGCAATCCAGGAATGGTCGCAATGGAACCTCAGGCAGGTGGTGGTGGGTGGGGTGGGTTGGGGGGGGAGTTCGGGGATTTGCGCAGGGAAGGGGAGTTGGGGATTAGCGCGTAGTTAGGTAGGACTATAAAAGTAGGCATACACAGTAATCCGGACACTGATTCCTCCTTCATATGGAACGTCAGGTGTGGACGAGCAGAGACATCATTGCCGCCCGACCCCAGGGTTGTGGGCAGGTAGGCTGTGTACAGATTGACGAAGCAAGTTGAAAGTCTGCTACATTTATGATGATACTTCTATGTGTAATGACCTGTACAGGTATGTCTACAATAAAAATTATTTCAAAAAAAAAAAAAAAAAAAAAATCAGCCGTCTTACCTGTCCTTTCTTTCTCAGCCAATTAAGTTCCATCATTTTACAGAAAGGAGAGGTAGTAATATGGCAAGATACGATCGTTTTGTTTCTGTCAATTTGTTCAAACACTGTCGTGTTCAAAGCCAATTATACACGTACTGGCGAGGTACAGTGTCGTCAGTTATTCAAAAGGGAGCAAGGGAGCCCTCAGAGGGAGAGAGCGTCGTGCGAACCAAATAGGCTATTAGTACACGTACAACATAAAGAGAGAGAGAGAGGAAAAAACATGTATAATAATAGGCTATTCGGTGCACACACATAGAACAGTACGGGTCAGTTTTACGTGTAAAAACACAAGCTGAGGGAAAACATAAATTCCTAGTTTACGTACACACAAATACCAGATAGGGCGCGACAGTACAAACCTAAGACAAGACACAGAGCTATTTTGGGCGAAAGGACTTTGTCATGCGTGTTGCGTATTCTCAGTATTCCCTTTAATTCATTTGGGGGGTCGAGCTCTTTTTATTCTCCTTCCTTCCTAATAGTAGACAATTTTTGTTGGTAACCTCGTTTAAAAAAAATACTTACTCCTTTTTAATTGGCCGGACGCTAGTTCAGTCGTGCTTATACTCACGGTGGGGTCTTCCAACATCTAGCAAATGATGATGATAATGGTACAATTCCAATTTTTCTATGAGGATGGAAGAAGAAGGGGTAAATCTAAAACATGACAATATCCCTAATTTCTGGGCTGAGGGGGATTTTTGATGAACCCCGACCCGGGGTACTCTTAACTTCTCTTATTTAGTCAGCGCATAAATTGCCTCACTGGTGCGCATTATTTTGGGTATACATTTGGGATATTGGTTGGGGTCGGGTTCGTTGTACTGCAATAACCCTTCAAGTTTCTGGTGTAGGCCACTCTCCCATTTACTAGCTCCAGAGAGAGTCGTCTCTAATTAAGGAATGTGCTATACTCTTATTCGTCTTTCACATGCAGGTACCATGTTTGGGCTTAATTTTCCTATCCCATTAACCGTTCGATCAACACCTCAGTCATACAAAAAGCATTCTTTTGTCAACCCAGACGTGTGCCACACATAAGCATTCATACGGCACAAATCAGGGCCCATGCGCACATTCATACCATACAAATTTTTCACGCCCCCAGAGATAGCTCCTGTATACAATGTACCGTCTTACAGAGCTAGCCTATTTTTTTTCTTTTTGCGTGGAACACGGTGCGTTTTAGGTCTTCTCCATACTTCAGCTGAGATTCCGATATTAACCTGCAGAAAAAGAAAAGAGGGGGAGGGGGGGCAGCGTTCAAAGCACATCAGCGTGCATAAACACAAAAATGTTTTTACTTACCACGTACCTGACTTATCTCTTTGGGATGCAGTACCTTGCATCTCGGCATTGAAGCCCAGAGGAACTGGTAGTGCGGCAAAGACAACCGATGATAGGCTGTTTATTACATAGATCGCCCGAGGGTGGTAGTACAGACCGCATGTAGGGAAGGGTCAAAAGCCAGGGGCATTCAGTATAAGGTGAGGGGGGATGACGGAGTCATGTTTTCATTTGAAGGAAAGAAATGGTCTACAGTGGTATAGGGTCGTTCCTATTCGCAGAGCATGGAAACTATTGGGGGGGTGGCAAGTTACACTGAGGGCTTTCGTGCCTTCAATAGTATGCGTTTTGCCTAACGTTAGACTAGAGGGCATTCCTCTGGTGAGTTTTAGGAGCGTTTAAAAACTCCTCTGATACACGGGGTGGGAAAAACAAGGATAATGATGTTTAGGATTCCGAGGACCAGAATGCGCTTGGGGTTCATCACTAACAATACTTCGGGTCAATGTACTTCTTCGGGGAATTTACAACTGTAGTGTAATTAAAGATTCCTAGTTTGAAAAAGGCGCGCTTTCGATCCACAAGGGGGCTGTGAGGTAAAAAAGGTCTGGTCTACTGTCTTATTCATAGATATATCTAAATATCAGGATCTTTACCTATTGCTTATGCTGCAGGAATGTAAAATACGACAGATCTTGACTATTCTTTTCGCATTATTTCTGTGTACTATGTCCTTTTAATTTTTCATAATCAAAATTGCTTCATTTTATTTGCCCTTTATTTATTTGAGGATAGTAACCTTTATTCGAAAACCTACCAATCTAAGTGACCGTTATGATGTTAGTTCCATATATTTAAAAAAAACTTTATTTGTGAAGATGTCAGCATTCAAATACGGGCCTCCAACCATATAGGCCGGTCACAGAGCAGACAGGAAACGCATGAGGTAAGGAGAGATTACACTGTAGTATAGAAGTACGTAACGGGCGAGCCATTTAATTAAAAACTAAACGTGACTAACGGTTGCAGGATCAGTGAAGGTTAATTTTATAATTGGAAGTATAACAGGATCAGTTACAATAAAATCGTCCATACGCACACCATGGGCGAATATCATGAGTAACATTACTTCGAAGCTATAATAATACAATAATCAATTATGAATAAAAACCCACATGAATAGGGTTGTCCGCATGCCCAGTCAGTACCCTTCCCCGCCCGCCGTGTGCACACAGCCCGCATACATATCCCATAACATCAAGGCTAAGCAACTAGAGCGTCATAAGGAGTTGCAAGTCCCGCCTATACTGGCGCCATTTTGGTTGAGGCCGGGCAGGTCCAGAGTATAGTCCAAAATGCCTCCAATAACTAGCGGTCAGACCAGAACCCCTTTCGGCAGTTCAAAAAATTCCGTTATCGCCAACGGAAAGGACAGGCGGCATGAACCGTGACTTAAAGGTGAGGAAGGCAGAATCTTCCCTACCGGGCCACGCTGAGGTCCCACCGGAACTGATCGAGTTGGTAGTCTACAGTATCTCTTAGTAATTTAGGACAAAAGCTGGCGTTAGCATGAGAGCACCGCCATCTCGTGGCAACGTCGTGGCCACTCCGGAGAGCGGGACAGCAGGCGTATCCCTCCGTCGATGCACTGAATCATCCTCCCTCACGGCACCAGATGAGGGTAAGGAGGCGGTCACCCCCACCGGAAACCCGCGGGAGTCGGGGGCCAACGACTTCCGTAGAATCTCTAGAGCTGAGAGAACGTCTTCAAGAGTGGGGTTCATGCCCGAGCAGGCAAGCATCCGAGTCCCATGGTAGCCCAGAGCCATCTTAGTGGACCAGGCCCAAATCCGGGGAGCCGGCCGCCATCTTGACAGTCCCACAGCAGCTGCCCTTCACTACGGCCACCGGAGCGGCCCTCCCCCCGGTCAGCCAGCCGCGGGGGATCCGCAAGTGGAACGCGAATGGCAATCTTGGTGCAGGAGAGGAACCTCCACCTGGAGGGGGAGGGGGCCGTCCGTGCCGCCTCTCCGCGGGCGCCCCACGCCATCTCCTGGCGCAGGTATACAAAATGGCTGGACCAGGCAACAAAGGGGGAAGCCATCAGCAAGGCATTCCCCGCACACAACTTGCTGGACACCACCTCTGGACGATCCGGGGACGGGCCTCGGCGCGTTGTGTTGCCTCCGGCTTATTCGCACAACGGTCCCTTTTGGTCGGCCTCCATCCTCCACCCCGGGCCGCCACCGATGTCGCCTCGCCGGCTGATGACTGCAGGCAAGGCCCCGGTCTCCACGTGCCGGAGGCCTCATTTTCCGGACGTGCGTAGCTGCGGATCTGCTGCACTCCGGAGCCCCCAGGACGGATGGTAGGTATCAGCAGATAAGGTTGTCGTTATTGGGCAGGGTGGGCGGCAGGATAGACACGTTTGGGCAGCGGGGTCGGCGGAGCCGAGCTACCTTGCGGCCATCACGGTGTCGAGCTCGGCTCCTCCCACTAGTTTCATATTTCTCATGAAGGGCTGTTCCTAGTGTTTCTATTTTAGCGGGGTCAAAAAGATCCCATCAGTGGCCTACTGACTTTGCTTGATTCCTTTTGTTTTTCCTAGCGATTTTTATGTCATAGTTTGTTGGAAAGATACAGCGGCTAATCCGCATTTTATATACATGTCCTTTTTATTAGGGGTGCCCTCCGGTGGAGCCGGATGATCTACCTCTAATAAACGGTCCGGGCTGAACCAACTACTGAACAATGGGGAGAAGATAGGCATGACGGGTTACAATGGGGACAAAAGTCTGCACTACCTATCCTTCACTACTTTGCGAAGACTAGGCAGAATATTTTCTATTCTACAGTATTCGCAAATAGGGAATACCCAAAGAGAGAACTAATTCCAAAAAGTCAATGTTCGGACAAACAATCAATCAATCAAATGAGGAATAAAATAGGCGCGACGGGTTACAACGGGGGCAAAAGCCTGCGCTACCTACTTTTCACTATCTGCAAAGAGAGAGAGGGAAATTCCTGTTCCTCCCCGTTTGTAGGCAGAGAAGATCCTTTCAAAGAACCAATTTCGAACAGTTAATGCTCGAACAAACAATCAATCAATGGAGAGGGAAGTAGGCGCGACGGGTTACAACGGGGGCAAAAGCCTGCGCTACCTACCCTTCACTATCTGCAAAGGGAGAATACTCCTATCCTTCCCCGTTTGTAGACCGAGAATCTCTCAGAACCAAACAATCAAATGCGTAATACTAGTATTTTCCAAGACAATCAATCAATCAATTCGCAATTCGTCGTGTTACACGACCTTACCCGGACCGCATGGACAGTTTCTCGTCTTCCGCTTCCAGCGCCTGATCGTCCTCTATTCTCCGTAATTGCTGTGGCACTCCTGATGGTTCCCAGTCAGGACCGTAGATCACTCGAGAGAGGTCTGCTCGGAACCGGAGAAGTTCGGATGATCGGCTGCCAGACGAGGGTCTATCGGGCAGGTGCACTTCCCGATCGTTGCAGTCGTTCACTCTGTCGTTGGGACCTCTCCCACTGGATCCACATGTCGCTGATGGGCCCCACGTTTGGGACGCCAATTGTAAAAAGGCAGAGCCGAATTCGACCAAGAACCCTTCAGTATTTGCCCGGCGTTAGCCGCCTCTCATACCATTCAATATTACCAAACAAAGAGGCAGGCGCTGGAGACTGGAAGGCAGGAAACAGGAGTTTATTCCGACGGAGCAGAACACGTCAAATCAGACAACAGGGTATCTTCTCAAGGTGCTCTAACCGCATCTCTGAGGCCTGGCCTCTTAATCACAAGTTTATGGCTTTATTACATTTATGACATCCGTGGTATTGCTTTGAAGTACGAAAAAGGCATCTTTGGAATCCCCGGTTCAGGCCCGTTCTCACACATATCTACAGTAGGGGTCCCCACCCAAATCTCAGCATGATGGCTATCGCGCAGCTGGACATTCCGCTGGGAACAGGAATGCGGGCGATCGGTCAGATCTAGGGGTGTGAAGGCATTGATTAATCCCCGCTCCTTTGATGTGAGGCGAGGTCCTACTGTAGGGGGCAATATACTGCATCTGTTGGGCTAGGTGATGGCCTGGGATCAGGCCGGACAATCGGGCAGGGAGGAAGAAGTTATCAAAGGACCTGTTCTATGAATGAGATGAAAGAGTGAGGGGGTTCAGCACAGGATGTGGCTCGGAGACAGGGTCGCGCTGGAGGTGCGTTTATGACCCAAGCAGGAGAGACCGGGGGCTGTCGGGGCGCGGGGGGGATGCTTGCGAGGCCGGCGAGTGAGGGGGAGAGACGCGCAGGCTATTGGCAGTGGGCAGAGAGGCTATGGCACACAAAATGGCTGCCACTTACGTGCATGAAGGGGCCTAAAAAGGGACAAGATGGCGTGGCCACTGTTTCACGATTTTCACTTTACTTTCAACAGCGGCTGTGGTGAACATAAATGAACGCCGCTTATGTATACCTAATTTAGTCATTTTTCACAGGATCCTGGGTCGTGAAGGGCGATCTCCAGGGGGCCGCCACGTTAGTCGGCAGTTAAACAATAGCTGCCGCCCCACACAGCACTCTCGGGGTTGGCCGGCAGCTATAAGTGGAAGAACAATGCAAAAAAAAAAAACAGCGGCTGCCTTTGCGCAATGGCTACAGCTTGATTTTTAAGTTCTGGAACTGGATGTCAGCGGCACGCCTGATGTGCCCCGCTTCTAAGCGCTGCACACATTAAGTTTGCCGCTTGTTAAGGTCACGAGCAGATTGGGAGGGGATAGCTCATTTCCTACTGTAGAAACAGTAAAGTGCCGTGTTTCAGCCATGTCAATGCGGGCATGGGGCGTCCAGGGCACTGACACGCACCTCTCCCGCGCTTGCACACCGTAGACACCCTGCTGTCACCGGGTCTAATTTCACCAAGCTCGGTTATAAACTCCAGCATGACCTCCGGGAGAGGCAGCCCCCCACTGCCCCACTGGCGTGGGGTGCCGGAGAGTGGGGTTCGCAGGGAGATGTAAGAGTGCACACCCCGCGCCCACCGGAGCTGCGCAAACAGGCAGGGCGCATTCCACAGCCTGCCTGATTTATTGTCCATCTGCTACGAAAACTGTTGAAAACTCTCAGCCCCCACGTGATTCTGACCTGTGACCTTCAGCATTACATACCACCAAGTACTTTGCAGAGGTCAGGCCGGCAGCAGCGGCGAGATGAGGGCTGCAGGGGGGGCTCCGCCATTACTCACGCTGCAGCTCTCCGACTTTCATCAAAGTGAGATGCGGCGCACAGCCGGGGTTGAACGCACCGGGTCTGACGGGGCAGAGAGAGAGGCGACGTCTTCATCACAGCTCGCTGCCTCTCATGTGTGCAGAGCCATGGCTGCTGCTCTGCTGTGTGTGGTACCAAGAGCAACGCAGCATCGGAGGCCGGCCTTGGGTATGGGCGAGCTGGGCCCAGGACCAGGGCGCCAATATTCCGAGGGGCGCAGCAGGAAGCTGCTTGACTCGGTGTCATGCAAACAGCAGCTCGCCCATCACACTTGGTCTCAATCAGGTCCTTAAAGACTTTGTAATCGACCCTTAATGTTCCTCATCAAACTCCCTTACCTCCACCCATTTTCCTCACACCTCCTGCCATCACACCTCAGCGACCCCTGCCCCCACAACATACACCACAGTGTCTTTCTGCCCATGGAGACCGGGCTCGGTTCAATTTAAAGTCTATATGCAAACTTCCAAGCGTGAAAAGCAATATTTGAATGTAATGCTGCTGGCAGCCACCGTAATGTCATTTCTAGTGGAAATGGCGGTCCCAGCCTGCATACGTGCTGTTGATCTTTTACGGGTATCTGTTCACATTCAATTCCCTTTTTACAGCTGAGCCATCATTAAGCTAGTCGCGGATCTGCAGATAATTGTGATGGGAGCTGGCTGAGAAAGGCAAATCCCTTCCGCAAACAGGATCATTACAATTCAGGTCACGGACACTGAGCTGTAGTGGCCGATTCTGGGGCTTTTATTGTACATTAACACATTAAGACTACAGTACATTAACACTTTGCGCAATGGCTACAGCTTGATTTTTAAGTTCTGGAACGGGCACACGGACAGCGGGAGGGGGGCGGGAACGGGCACAAGGACAGCGGGAGGGGGGGCGGGAACGGGCACTCGGACAGCGGGAGGGGGGGCGGGAACTGGCACACGGACAGCGGGAGGGGGGGCGGGAACGGATGAAACAAGGAAAGGCACGGACAGCGGGAGGGAGGGCAGGAAAGACACGGACAGCGGGAGGGGGGGGCGGGAAAGGCACGGACAGCGGGAGGGGGGCGGGAAAGGCACGGACAGCGGGAAGTAGTTTTTTAAGGTGTTTCCATATTACCTTCCACAGATTCACCGGCACGTTTAGCGTTGAGCAAACACTGCAAACCATAAAACCCTTTTCAAATTTGAATGTGGTGCACACATTCTTGCACACAACATAATCCCCACCATAAACCTTAGGATCAAACTGAACCTCAGGGATCCCATTAACCTCAATGCTCACCAATACCATATCAGAATAACATACGTCACTGCTGCTTCTGCTCTTTAGGTTCCGCACACTCCCGGGCCCTCGCAGGCCTCTATGCGCTACAGCCCCTGGCACGCCCTCCCATTGGTACACAAGCCTCAGCGCCATGCACGCTGGATTATGGCCACACCACGAGTACCATGACTCGGGTCCCAGGGAGACGAGCACCTCACGGATGGTGATGGCTGCCGCTGGTTGGTTAGCCTGGGCGACACCCACAATCCTTCACGGCAGGACGGTCCGCACCTGGCGACACATACCACTTTGCCACAGCGCTTAGAGGCTACTAAACCCGCCGAAAGCCACAGTCATTGTACTTAAAGCAAGTTACTTATCCGCGAATGGGACGGCGGGTAGATCTCCTCCAAGTGCGGTCTTGTCACTGTACAGATGTTGGACCACCACATGCCATTTGAAGAAGGGAAATAAATGAGGTGGTTCAAGAAAGGGGTCGAGGGGTCACATGGATGGTAAAGTAGAGTTCCATGACGAGAAGTACGTATGATCCAAAGAGCTAAACTGCAATAGAACTATGAAACAAGGAAAGGCACGGACAGCGGGAGGGAGGGCAGGAAAGGCACGGACAGTGGGAGGGAGGGCAGGAAAGGCACGGACAGCAGGAGGGGGGCGGGAAAGGCACGGACAGCGGGAGGGGCGGGAAAGGCACGGACAGCGGGAGGGGGGGGCGGGAAAGGCACGGACAGCGGGAGGGGGGTGCTCACCTGGACCTGGACTTCCTCTGGCAGCGGTCGGCCGCAGAATGACCAAAAGAAACATGGACGACCAAAAAAATAAACCCCGCCCACCGCCGCACTAACGTCCTAAAAGGGGCTGGATGAGTAAAAATCGCGGGAACGCCCACGAATCTGCTCCGGTAATGACGGACAGATCGCTCTTCCAATGGCTAGCCTCCATTTATGGAGCTAGCCAATGGAAGAGAAGGCGGGACCAAAGCCAGTACTGTTCTAACATTAGATTTCGCCTGCGCGAACGCTGCTGCGCAGCGGATGCCAGGCGAAATCTAAAAATGCATGCTGTGCATTTGCATGCACAAAGCGGCAGGCACCGCGCGGTGCCTGCCACATTGTGCATGCAAATGCAGGGGGTACCATAGGTACTCCCCATGTGCACCCCCACCCCCCTTCACCCTGGGGGCCCAATACGGGCCCCCAAAGCTAAGACCGTATGCATTGCCGCCGTGGAAAGGTATTGGACCGCCAGCATCATAATATGGTTGGCGGTGTCTCGCAGACACCGCCACCATATGTGAGCACTTTTTCCGCCAGTCGCAAAGGTGACCGGCGGAAAAGCGGCGGATGGTGTTGCCGTCCGCCGCGGACCACCCAGCCATTCTAATGTGGCGGGTGGTCATTTCAGGGAGAATGGCGGACGGATTGCACCGGCAGCCCGGCGGAGGCAATCCGTCCACCATCATAATCGACTCCAAAGTCTTTTGTCATTTCTACAGCAAAGTCTTTAAGCATAGGATTAGCACAGTGCTATCCATGCAGAGCTGTAAAATGGCCAAAGCCTTTTACCACTCCAGGCACAGTATTTACAGCTTTGGAAGCAATTTTGCTCCACTTCTAATGGCAAGAGCATTTTGTATGCTCTCGCTTGCTAGAAGCAGAGCACAGTTTGCTATGGCTTGTCGGGAGCAGTAAAGATCCCGCCAAGCCATAGCAAACAGCTATGTCCTGGGGGTGGGCATCCTGGGACATAACAGGGCCCCCCAGCATTAATTAAAAATACAGCAGCGGGGAGAAGGTGGTCTCTGGGGCTGGGGTGGGACAAGAGGCCCCCCATTTATAAATTAAAAAGACCTGGGGAGGTAGTGGTCCCTTGGGCAGCGGGGGGGCCATACAGGCCTCCTCCTTATTTATTAGAAAATAAGCCCTGGGCAGGTGGTGGTCCCCGGAGCATCAATAAGCCCAGCAGGGGAGGCCTGTGCGCCAACGCTCCTTTATTAAAATGCTCCCGGGACCTGGTCCACCCAATGGGCCGATTAGTAAAGTAACAAATCATGGAGCCGTGCTTCAATTTTATTTTCACCGGGAGCCACGAATCAAGCGTGACTCTCACTGATTTTTTTTTTTAAATACTCTTTTGGCCCTGAGGGGTTCCTGTGGGATCCTGCCTAGGGGTCATGATGTTTCTACCCTGCGGCCTTTTCTTTTTTTTAACGTGTCTTTTCAGTCACAAGATGGTTGCCAACACTTCCTGGTTTGAAGTGTTGCCGGCCAATCAGATCTCAGCACGAAATCAGGAGCGGTCGCAGTTCCTTCACGTCCCTATATATACAACAAGAAATTTCTCTAAATAACTCTGCAACTACTGAACGGATTTACACCAAATCATGAAAAAATGCACTCCCCTGAACCAACATCTACCTTCCTGCCAAATGTGGGGTAATTCCATTCAGACGATCGGCTGTAGCTGTGTCTAAAGTTCCAATGAAAATGAACATAGGGAAAACATGTTTTGGGACCCTCTCGTTTTTTCAGCCCCTGCTTGACAGATGTCCCAGAAACTTTTAAGACAGAAGCTGAATTGTGTGTCAAACTAGTTTTGAAAAATTTGCAAGGATTCATCAAACGATGCCAACGTTATTGGCAAAACAAAAAACACTCTTCCTACTAGAACTACCCACTGACGACTAGGTAATAATATAATTATATATATAGGACCTAAACTCCTATATTAGGATACTAAGGATTTAAAAAAAAATACAAAGTCTTGGTCTCACTGATGTTCACTGGCTGGTAAGCTTTAGTGTTGAGAGTCTGTATACTAGCATCAGACACTTGGATGGCCTGAAAGCATGCTAATATTTTTGGAAAACATGAAGCATACACTTACTTGAACATACTGTAGTGGTTTCATTTTTCTTATGGTCTAGCGCGAGACCTCTTGCGCTAGTCTATCTGTATTCTGTATTGGAATGTTGTTGGAGACTGAATTCCCAAGTTCACTTACTCTTGACTTACCTTGCCTGCTGGTCGCTGCGCGGCATTTGTCCCGAATAAAGCCATAACTTTCTTCATTTAATCTTGTTGGAGTGCTTCATTACTACAGAATATTGTGGCGACGATCGTCTTATGACAAGTGGATAAGTGTCAGAAGAACCCACGAATAAGAGGAAGATCGGCATTTCTGTCAACCTTTTTGGAGTAAGACGGGGTCAAGTTTCTGATTCTTGTCGTGAAAGAAAGGTATTCTTTTGACATTTAAAGGTTTATGTCCGTTAGCGGCACCGGCAGGAAGAGTGGATTTTATTGTTTGTACGAGAGCATTGAAATAGACAGTTACGGCTATAGTCTTGTCACTGGAACGCAGCTGAAACGCAGCGTAATGTTCCCTGTGATTGACGTAAACGCCATCTTAAGACTAGAAGTATATCAGTAATTCTCTCTACAAGTGCATTGTGGCATACAGTTACGTGCTTAGTATCGTCATTGAAATGCAACGTAACGTGGACACCATTGTGAGAAAAGAAAATTTGTGTTATGCTAACTTCAAAGTTTTGAAGTAACGGACACATCTTGTGAGATACTTTGTGTCGGCATACTCGGATTTCGGAAGCGCTTTAATAAAAATAAAAACTATATTGACATCTGCTTATTGTGGTTTCTGAGCAGATCTTTATGCAAACATAAAATATTTGCATTCATTTTTTTTTACTACTTTGATGTGACACAGTGACACGCACACTGAAGGAAGAGCGTGCACAGTGACATGCACACTGAAGGAAAATGCTAACGCAAACACTAATATTTATATTCGGATAATCACTACCTTGATGTGACACAGTGACGCATACACTGAACGAAGAGCGTGCACAGTGACGCACACACATAAGGGAAGCATGTCTTTCAGCATAACGCATTTATAAAACATTTTCACTCAGTTTTTTCTTTATTGTGAGACAACACAGTGACGCGCACATTGGAGGGAGGCGTGTCGAGCAACAGTGATACGCACACTTCTCATCTTCAAAAATTTAAATAGTTTGTCAAGAACGTGCACATTAAAGGAAAGGCGTGTCTATCAACAGTGATACGCACACTATTCAGGATTATTGTTTTATTAAAAATTATTTTTTGTTGTTGAATATTTTGACACTGACGTGCACACTGAAGAGAAGCGTGTCTATCAACAGTGATACGCACACTATTTCTGCATCAAAAATGTATATTTTGTCTGTGGCAGGCACACTGAGGGAAGAGCGTGGCGAGCAGTTTTGATCTATTTACAGATACGTAGTGCACTAGGTGTGATATTTCTGTGCCAAACTACAGTGTCTTACATGCTTATTGGGGGTGAAGCATTTATTTAAGTTTACACTAAGCATGCGCATATGTTCTGTGTTATGAATAATAATAGAAGTATACTTTTCTTTTACTACTTACATTTCTTTTCAGTGAATGTTTACATCTGATTTAGTTCTTGACTCATTTTAGTATATCAGTTAAATATGCAGTCAGTATCTCCTCCTCCACCTTTCCTTGAATCAACAGGTAATCCACCCATACAATGGAGGAACTGTATGATGCTTTTGTGACCTACATTAGTGCAATAGGAGCATCAAGCATTCGAGCATTCGATTTGACATACAGCCTAGCATTGTGGTAATTAGACATAAGTTTTTTAAAAGAGAACAAAAACCTGGTGAAGACGTGGCGACATATCTCTGTTTTAACGAAATGAAGTGCTGACTGTCAGTTTGAGGGGTTCAATGAACAATTAATAAGAGATCAATATATTTGCAAGTGTTTAGATAAGAATATACAACAAAAATTGTTGTCTATGGGCAATCCAACTCTTGAAGAAACAATAGGTACTGCTAAAAGTATTGAACTTTCGAAAATTTCTGTGAAAGAGTTGGATGAAAAAGTTGTTTCTAATGAAAATGTTACAGTTGTTCGCACTAAGGAAACTTAAAGTTATTTTACTAACCGATTTGAAAACAAGGGTTTCAAACAGAGTAACATATGCTACCATTGTGGAAATCTTCCACATTTGAAGTCTAGTCGACCATGTCCTGCTAAGAATGTTGTTTGTAGAGTTTGTGGAAGATTAGGACATTTTGCTAAAATATGTCAGAGCAGTAAACGTGTTCTACCTGAGATGAAACAGTCATCCTCTTCTGTGACTAATGTGTCTGCTATTGAAAGCAGCGATGTAGACTTTCATAGAATACAAGATGATTTAAAAGATATGGTTGTTGTTGTTGGAGACTTGTCTGGTACTACAGTGGATTGTTCTGAGTGTGTTGATCCATATATTGACATCAATATTGGTGGGAAAACAGTCAATTAGCTGGTTGATTCTGGTGCACAAATCACTATGATAAGGCAGGAATTATTTACATTATAGGATGGTATCATCAGGGTTTGTTTAAGATGGTGTTATGACCTGGAACTAAAGATCAAGTTTCTGTAGTTGGCTCTGATGATTTTGTAGTTAAATTGTCTGAGCACTACCCCTCAGTTTTTAGTAAAGTCTTGGTAAAATTAAAGATTTTTCACATGTTATCAAGGTGAAGGAAGGTGTGATTCCTGTCAAGCACCGATTGAGAAATGTACCCTTTAGCGTAAGAGATCAGTTAGAAAAAGAACTCAATGATTTGTGTAAAATAGGAATCATAGAGCCAATAGAATCTTCGCTATGGTTGTCCCCATTGATGGTTGCCAAGAAGAAAAATGGTGACCTTCGCGTATGTGTCGATTTGTGCAGTCTGAATAAGAATATTTGGGTGGACTCTCATCCTCTTCCAAAGATTGCGGACATGTTGAGTTTGATTCGTGGTACAAAATTGTTTTCTACATTAGATTTAGCATCAGCATACCACCAGGTGGTCCTTGATCTTTCTTCTAGACATCTTACAGCATTTGTATCACCTTTCGGATCTTATCAATATTGTCGTATGCCTTTCGGGTTGGCCTCTGCAGCAGCAGTGTTTCAGAGGATTATGTTAGGGATGCTCAAGGGCATCAAGGGTGTTGTTGTCTTTCAGGATGATGTGTTGATCCATGGTGAATCAAATGACTCACATGATGAGGCACTTTACCGTGTACTTGAAGTCATGCAGGACTATGGCGTTGTTTTGAAACAAGAAAAATGTGTTTTTATGTCAAGAAAATTGAATATTTGGGGCATATTTTGTCCGAGCCAGGTATAGAGCCAATACCTGCACTTATTAAGGCCGTTGTTGACAGCCCAGCTCCAAAAGACAAGAACGGTCTTAAGTCATTTATAGGACTTTGTGAATGTTATTCTCGTTTCGTGCCAGATTATGCCACAAGAACTCAGCCTCTTACCAACATGTTAAAAAAAGATGTTCAATTCATTTGGGATTCTGTTACTCAGAAAACGTTTGACTGGGTCAAAGCACAGCTGGTTTGTCCTAGGATTTTAAAGCCTTTTGATCCAAGTGCTATGTGCACTATCACTGTGGATGCTAGTGGTTTGGGGTTGGGAGCTGTTCTGACTCAAGTGGTTAATGGAGTAGAAAACACATTGGGTTTTGCATCAAGAGTTTTACGTGGTACAGAGTTAAATTTTGCGGTCATTGAAAGAGAACATCTGGCTTGTTGGTGGGCAGTGAGGAAATTGAATCCATACATTTGGGGAAGACATTTTCAGATACGTACAGATCATAGTCCACTGGTTACTATTCTTTCAGGTGAAAAATTGAGGAACAAACACCAAGAATAGCCTGTTTTTGGGGGAGGAGCCAAGCTCGCGTCCGAGATGGCCGTGCTTTAGCTCGGCTCCGTCTACTTTCCTGTTCGAAACATAAATCCTGCCTTTATCCTGCCCCGGGGAGACAATTTCTGCTACGCTGTGGATCTGCGGCGATCTCTAGGCACTTACCGTCTGTTCCGGTTGTCTCTGGGTGCCGTGGTTCCAGGAACTGTGCCTTCGCTCGCTTCGGGGCCTCCGGAGCGGACTGGCCTGAGTCTCCTCGGCGGCGCCCGGACGGGGCGCTACGCTATGGCCGGCCTTTGATGGCGCAGTGGGCTCGGCCGACGAGGCGGTTGTGCAGAGAGGCCGGTTGCGGCTTTCTGGCCTGATCAGGCGGTCCCGCGGCCTGGGGTGGAGGCGCTGCCTTCCGTTGACGGGGCTGACCGTAGATGTGGCTTGTCCCCCCCCTTTGTTCTCCGGTCCGGCCATTTTGAGTGCCTCCGCCCGGACTCGGAGAACGGGGCCGGTGGCATTGGGGGGCCTGTGATCCTCCTTCTTCTGGTGGCCCCCCTTCTTGCTCTGGACGTGCCTCTGCTGGTGGTTGGCTGAATTCCGTTTGCCCTGCTGCGGCCCGGGCCGGGGTCGAGGATCGTTGCGACCCCGCCGGGCTTCCAAAATGGCGGCCGACCCTGTATATCTCAGCCGGGCCGAGATGGGCAGCGGTGGTCCACGATGTGGCACAGAAGCCGGATACTGTAAAGGTGTTCCTACACTTGCCGACATCCTCGCTGCCCTGCGCTCCTGGGGTGCTCCTGTGGCCGCACCCGCTGATAACCTGTAGGAGGCTCGTTTCGCTGGGCCGTTTGATCCCCCCTGGCGTGTGCGGCTACGTCGCTACTGGGTGCGGCTGGAACTATCCTGGAAATTATGGACCCGGTGGCTGCCGTTTCTGCGGATATGCGGAGTTCCGCTGCCCTCCATCGTGATGTGTCCTCTCCTGTGCTGTGGGTCGGTAGGCCGGGTCCTGTCCGGACCGGACTCGGTGGTTCTTCCTGTGCTTCATCTCCTCGAATGGCCGACCGTAGATCCTGTGCTGACTCCGCTGGGTCGGCTTTCCTCAGATCATCTTCGGAACTGTGCCTGCTTTGTGTACAATGGTTTCTGACTGTTCCGGATCATCCAAGTGGTACACGACACATCTTCTGCGGATTGAAGTTTGACCTCCCTGTTCTCTGCCTCCTGTTCCTCGTGGTCTGGTTCTTCGTGAGGCGGACTGCCACAGATTTGGAAAAACAAGGACAGGGATGAGACGATCTTGCCTTTGTGGACTGGTGTTTTGTAATGGTTGGATGAGCGACTGGTAACGGTATGACCTTGTCGGATTTTTGTCGTATTCCTGTAATGTGTCCTTAGAATCTTTTTCCTCCCGTGGGCACTGATGTTTCGGACGGGAGGGTGGGAGCCTATGATTCTGTTTTATGGCCCTCTCCCGTGTTCTTTCCTCCCTTATTCCTTCTTTTCCCCTTTTTTGTCTTTATGGTTCAATCTTGCTCTAACTCTTCTATATTTCGGGTTCTAATTAGGGCGACAGGCACGCTGCTGGGGGGTAGGCCATAGCCTTCTGCAGCGGTGCAGGGTGGGCTTGCGGGGTGGGGGGGGTCTGTCATTTCTTTGGGGTGTTTCTCCCCTCATTTTTCTTCTTCTTTGGTTCTATGGCTCTTGTGTGTCCTCTTTTTCGGGGCGCGGTCTCAGCATATGTCCCCCTGGGTGGGTTATTTTTTGATGCACGAGCCGTTTGGTCTTACTGTGACTTTGGCTCACTACGTAATTTTGCTCCGGTTACTACTGGTTCTGTATAACGATTTGTGGTTTCCGATCTCGTTTGCCATGGGGCGCGTGCTTGAGGCGGCGTTCTTCCTTTCCCCTTTTGTCCCCTTTTCCCTCTTTTTCTTTCCTTCCTCCCCCCTCTCGTGGGGGGGTTTTTTCCTTATTCCCTGGGTTGTGTGACGGAGGGCTTCATTTGAAAAGCTTTTTTCGATTCTGTTTGATATGATATGTTCTTGTTGTGGTGGGTGGGCGCTGAACGGCGGTTGCCACTGTTTTTCTGGCGGGACTCCTATTCTGCCTTTATCGATATGTGTTTGTCATTATTGCGTTATCCTGTATCTTCCAACGCGGCTTGTTCGCGGCCCACCACGGCCCTCCGAGACTTCCTACCTGTTATTATCCTGTCATTCCCGTTTCTATATTAGAAAATCAACCTTCACGTATCCTGCCCATGCTGGTTGCTATATGGCTTTTAGCCCTTATTTCCTGTATGCTTTGTTGTGATATTCTGTATGCGTTTCGGTGCTGTTGACTCTGTTTCTTATCTGTGGTGGCCGGCCCGCTGGGTTGTAGGCCCGTATTTGTGAGCCTTCTCTGTACAATAAAGGTTTTTAAAAAAAAAAAAGAATAGCCTGTTTATCTACAAAGCTTCTGCAATATGATTTTGATATATCATACATTCCTGGAAGTAAGAATGTGAGGGCCAATTATTTTTCTAGGTTTCCTGTTGAAGAATTTGATGTAGATTTAGAGGATGAAGATGAATGTTAGTTGCTAGTCTGGTACTAGATGACATGTATGCTATAAGTGAGAAAGAATGGAGAGATGAACTGGAAAAGGATCATTTGCTTTCTTGTGTATTAAGCATGTCAAGGAAGGTTGGCCCAGAGAGAAAAATGTTTCTTCTTCTTTTCTGCAAACGTTTGTGAAAGTCTCGTTAGAAATTTCTGTGGAGGATGGTTTGTTGGTACGTAATGACAGGCTAATTCCTTCCGACACATTGAAACTGCGTTTAGTTAAAGGAGCACACGAGGGTCACTTGGGAGAACACTCACTAAGAGGGGGCTACGTGAAAATGTTTGGTAGGCGCAAATGGATAAAGATGTAGACATGTTTGTGGGTGCTTGTGTGGTTTGTTCTGGAGCAGAAATTGTTTTTATTGTAAGGACACCACCTTTACAACCTATAGAGTTGCCTGATTCACCATGGAATAAGATTGGTATTGACCTGGTTGGTCCGTTCAATGTTCTTCCATCTTCTTCAAGATTTGCTATAGTAGCAATTGACTACTATTCTAAATGGCCTGAGGTGCGATTCATTGGTGAGCCAAATTCTAGGAATGTAATTGATTTTCTGAAAGACATATTCTTGCGTGAGGGGTTTCCATCAACCATTGTAAGTGACAATGGTGCACAGTTTGTGAGTTATGAGTTTGGAGAATTTATGAAAGAAAGTGGTATCAATCATTGTAAAAGTTCGCTTTATCATCCACAAACGAATGGATTGGTAGAAAGAATGAACCGTGTTCTCCACAATTGTGTTCAGTTGGCTTTAGCAGAAAAATGTAATGTGCAAAATGAGGTTAGATCTATGTTATGGTTTTACCGTACAACACCGCATTCATCCACCAAAGTCTCTCCCTATGAACTTTTACGTGGAAGAAAGCCGTGTTCAAAAATCTGTCCAGGTTGGATGTCAAAATGGGTAAAGATGAATTCCATTGCTGACATTGATAAGGTTGTTAGAGAAAATGTTTCTTTAGCACAATCTAAGCATAAAAAATATTTTGATTTCAGAAAAAGAGTTATTTCAAATTCATTTGCTATTGGTGATA
Organism: Lissotriton helveticus; assembly: GCF_964261635.1. NCBI lineage: Eukaryota > Metazoa > Chordata > Amphibia > Caudata > Salamandridae > Lissotriton > Lissotriton helveticus. Next base: position 1,089,984,261 of record NC_136068.1, read on the forward strand.
TAGTACGTGTAAAGTTTTCTATGCATAAAAAGAAAGGAAGCTCAAAATTCTCTGATCCAATGGTTATTGAAAACATTCAAGGAAATGCTGTTAAGATGACCAACAACAAGTGGTGGAATGTATCAAGAATTGTGAGAAATGTTGGTGGTATAAGATCAATGGATGGATCTTCTTGTGATGATGGAGTTTCTTCTAATTCTGGACATTCCAGCACTGTTTTTCGCAGAAGCAATAGACAATGATTTGTTCCTGCAAGATTTCGTTAGTTCTCTATTTTGTAACCTTTATTTGTTTCTTTTACCTGTTTATTTGTTGTTTTTTTTTTGTATAAGGAGGAGGATAATGTAGTGGTTTCATTTGTCTTATGGACTAGCGCGAGACCTCTCGCGCTAGTCCATCTGTATTCTGTATTGGAATGTTGTTGGAGACTGAATTACCAAGTTCTGTTACTCTTGGCTTACCTTGCCTGCTGGTCGCTGCGCGGCATTTGTCCCGAATAAAGCCATAACTTTCTTCATTTAATGTTGTTGGAGTGCTTCATTACTACACATACACATATGATTCTCCCCATGGTTGAGATATGTCTCAAAGAAAATGTCTTTATGTTTGCCAATGAGCATTTCAAACAACTACAAGGGACTTCAATGGGCACCTGCTTCGCTCTTAGTGATGCCAACCTAGTGATGGGCTGGTGGGAAAAGCAGGTGCTCTGGGGTGGCGACACGAAGCGCTGGATCAACAATGTGAGCATTTGGTTCCAGTACATTGCCGACATTTTCTTTGTATGGGAAGGTAATGAACCAGATCTGAAATTGTTTGTTATTGCTCTCAAAATCATAACTTGAACCTTAAGTTAAAGATGCAGCACAGTAAAAAAAATATTGCTTTTCTCGAGCTTAAGTTAGTTGTTAAAAATGGTATAATTTACATCAAACTTTAGAGGAAGGAGACTGCAGATAACTATTTTACATGCCTCGAGTTGCTATCCCTCCAGTTTCAGGTAGGGTATCCCACATAGTGATTTTCTAATGGTTAAAAGCAATTGCAGCTCTGTGGAGTGTTACCAATGCACAAAACAGGCAACGATACATAGGTTTCATGGCAGAAAATATCCACATAAAGCTTTGAACAAGCTGATGAGAGAATAGGAAATTTGAGTAGAGAGGAAGGCCTATTCCAACCACCTCGTGTGAGTACTAAGAACGATGGATGGGATGAGCCCATCAAGTTTATTAAAAAATTCAACAGTCAAGCAGGATAACTAATAAAGATCTTGAAATCAAGGTGGAATATACTCAGGCAGGATTCTATCCTGAGAAACAGAATAGGACACTCCCCCTCTGTAACATTACAAAAGAATCTTTCACTCAGAAACATGCTTGTACAAAGCCATCTTCTCCTCAAGGAAACCAATAGGTGAAAAATTCCAAGGGTTTCAGCAAATGAGGTAATTGTAAAGCTTGTAATGTCAGTGATAATATCACCGAGGTCACACTTAGGAGGATTCATAAGAAATGGAGGATCCCAAAATTGATCACATGTGGTACTGACTTTGCTGTCTATGTAATCACGTGCCCAGGTGACATGTGGTACACAGGCTCCATGACTTTTCCTGTGAAGAAACGCATGTTCGAACACTGGAGAGCTATCACCAATAGGGATTTTAGCTACAGCACAGCCAAGCACTTTCAAGAGAATCATGCAGGGGATTGGGTGAAAGCCATGTTTTTTGGTTTAGACATGATTCCCAAAAATCAAAGAGGCGGCAACTGCCTATCTGCTTTACGAAGACTAGAATCTGCAAGCAGGTACCATGTTTCCTGATGGCATGAACAATGATGAGGAGTAACACTCACATTTATAAATCATAAATGAGGTCTCCCTGATATAATATTTTACACACACAATTTTTTCTATGTTATTTTCCTTTTTTGTTTTTCTGTCACTATTTAGGATAATATTTTTTGCATGGGTTAGCTTTGTGTGATTACATGCAAAACCTTAATGGTATTATGAACATTGATATTCTTTAAAAAGGTTCATATTATTTTTTACTGTTTTATCTCTCAGGGACCATTAAGTGATGTTATTGCAAATGAATTGCATGCACCGATGTAAAGTTACCTTACTAGAGCGAGGGAGAGGAGTTGGCCTAACGGCTAAGGCGCTCGACCTCGGACCTGGGGATCTGGGTTCGAGTCTCGGTAACGACGCCAAAACCTCCTGTGATTCTGGGCAAATCACTTAATCTCCCCGTGCCTAAAATGAATGTGTGTCCGTCCTCATGTAACGTAACTGGTGCTATGTAAAGAGCTCTGATACCTGATTCGATTCGGGTCTAATTCGCGCTATATAAAACTCTGAAGAAAAAAAAAAAAGAGCGGAAAGATGTTCGAGGCAACAACCACGGCTCCTTAGCCACTATGGTCTGTGGAAGGGATGTCAGCAGGAAGTCGGCAATTAAGAGCACTTAGTAATGCTCTTAGAGCAGGAGTCTCCAAGAGGTTATTGATTATTAGAACATAGCAGTTCTACCCTAATGTGACGTAGTGTCATTGTAACTTGAGCAATATGCTAATATACCATTATTGTCTCTTGTGGAACATGTAAATTTCATCGCTCTAGGACAGAAGTGTCTTCGAATAACATCAATCATGGTTGACCGAGATTATTAAGTGATTACGACTTTGGCTAATGTAGTGATGAATTTCCCTACATTGTATACGCATTTAATTTACATTTGTATTTGTAAACTTTGAAATCTTATCAGCACTTTAATAATCGGTTGGATTGTGTTTATGGCATTTATCAACACTTACAGTGAATAACTATTCTTCATTGCAAAAATCTTAGGATTGTATTCCATCTATTTAGGATGATTTGTTTGAATGTTATTAACCAGCGATTACATTTTGTTAATTCATTCCGAAGAGGAATCCATGTTTAAATTGAATTGTGCCTTTATTTCTGTTAAAAAACGTTGCGTCCTGTGTGATGCTGTTTGTGTTTCTCTTTAAATGCACCATGATCTTTTGCTACATTCATGTGTTCAAGACCACAGCCATGGTTGAAACGCGTCTTTGTGTGCCAGGGTAAGATTAAATATTTTCAAAACTCACGATTGGTGTGGCGTGTGGATATTCCCGCAGCAGCGTGTTGGGATTCCTCTTGTGATATATTCATGACGGTCACGAATCAAGCACCATTGGGAGCAATGTGCAATGTTATGATATCAATCACATAAGTAGATACAATGAAAAATCGAATTGTACACACAATATGAGGAATTGTAGCACTTTACACACTAGCACTCTATTTATCACCATAACACTTTATATATGTTAAAATGGACTAACAAGGATTAAAACAAAGCAACGGCAAATACCATAGCACACCGTTATGTCATGTGCTCTTATTTGCATATACAAATTGAAATATAATATATTGACAACTATATGTATAAAATTATGTCTACAATGTTACTAATTGAACATTTGTCGTTTGGGCACAACATAAATTACTTTTCGGTTTCTTAGTATACGATTTAATCAACAGTGCTTATGCATGTATAAACAAGTATTTTACCAAAAATGTTGTAATCTGAATATTTATATATTTATTTAATGCAAAAGTTGATTTCAATCAACCAAGAGTTATGCCATGACAAACAATGCCACAATACTATGTAATGTTGTATTTGCTATGCTTGTTAAATAATGGATGAACATTTCTTCATGTCCATACCTAATGTGAACTTTGCACTTGTTAATGAGCACCCTGCCACTTTAAAAACAAAAAAACTGTACCGCAACCTCATGTCATGTGATCAAGGTTCTTGAGGAGCCGAAACGCGTAATGGCGTCATCGGAATAAAAATTCAACACTTATCCTATGGTCCGTATCCGTGTGTCCGAGGAGAACTTCAAAAGGCAACGGAGAGTGGAATTTACGAAGCGGGTTGGTTTTGCCTGGTTCTACACTGACCCCCACTTTCAATTGGTCGACGCAATACGGAAACCAACTTCCTGAAGCTTGGCAAGGAAACTAAAGAAAGCAATCTGGGGGGCTTGGCTAACCACCGACAGGAATGACCGCTCGGTAGCTCTGCTACTGAGCGCCACTCCCAAACTATCTGTATAGTTCAGAGTCCCCCGTCTGGATCCTCATTTATTTATTTATTTATTTATTTATTAGAAAGTTTTGTATAGCGCGAACAAGACCCGTGGGTATCAGAGCGCTTCACATAACAGAGCAGATTAAGGATTAATACATACAGTCACAATGATCATAGAACACAAATATGAGGTAGATGGTTATAGGGCTTTGGGCGGTGCGTATTGATATATAACCCTCCGATTGACCATTATGCATTCAGAAGTCAGTTAAGCACGCTTATATCATAATCTATCAACGCAAACCTGTATGAGGTAGAAAATTATATGGCTTTAAGATGTGAGATAACTATGAAAGATAAATGTATATAGGCTGACTTAAATCATAATCTATCTACGTAAACATGTCTGAGGTAGTAAATTATATGACTTTAGGAAGTGAGATAAATATGAAAGATAAATGTATAGAGGCTATCTTATATCATATTCTATCTACGTAAACATGTATGAGGTAGAAAATTATATGGCTTTAGGATGTGAGGTAGTACATTGACAAGAGGTAGCCTTTAGTACATTGACAAGAGGTAGCCTTTAGTGTATAGCTTAGTTCCAGTAGTGACGCCAGCCTCAATAGTATCACCCGTCTCATATCGTCGAATATCTTACAACTTATTCCCGTTGTAGCTTCCCCTTCTGAAGGCGTGAGTGTTCTGAAGTAGAGCTGCACTTGATCGTAACCATGTTCATTAAACCTGTGAAAGGTATTTACTCATCAAGAAGCTCTTCACTTCCCGCTTAAATGTTACAATATTCTGAATCTTCCTAATGCTTGGTGGGAGTGAGTTCCATATTCTGGGGGCGGCTCCTGAGAACGCTCTGTCATAAGTTTTTTTCTTTCTAAAAATGGCTGGCCGCAGCAGCAACTCCTTGGCGCTCCTAGCTGGTCTGTTACCTCCTGATAGCTCAATTTTCTTGGCTAGGTATCTTGGCGTGTTGTAGTGAAGCGCTTTATGGGTGATACATGCTATCTTTAGTTGAATTCTGGCTTCAAAAGGGTAGCCAGTTTAGTGCTTTCAAGTGAGGGGATATATGGTCACATTTTCTCGATCCCGTGATGAGTCTTGTCGCTGCATTGAGGCAAGCTTTTAGTGGCGCTGTGGACGTTTTTGGTAAGCCAGCTAAGGTGGTGCAGCCATATTCTATCCTAGATATAACTAGGGATTGTATTGCAAGTTTAAGATCCGCCTCTGAGATGAAGGGTTTCAATTTTCTTAAGTAGTTCAGGTGGAATCGTGCACTTTTAGCCATTGAATTAATGTGCGCTTTCATGTCCAGGTTTTCATCTAAAGTGATTCCTAGCGATTTAGCTGAATTGATTAGGGTTGGGGTGCAGTTTAGCGCCGTCACCAGCTTAGTCCATTCCTTTATTTCTGCCTGGCTCCTTGTTGGTGAGATTAGTAGGAACTCTGTTTTTTGGGCGTTTAGCTTTAGATGATTGGAAGTTAACCATTGCAACGCCTTTTTTAGCGTCTCATTCATTAGCTCAATGTCTTCAAGGGAGGCGATCTTTAAATATATCTGTGTGTCATCCGCGTACATGTGATAGGACATCTGTGAGTTTCGGAGAATTTCTGTAAGAGGTTCAACATACAAGTTAAACAGGTCAGGGGATAATGTCGATCCTTGTGGAACTCCAATTGAATTAGGGCATATAGATGAAATTGATTGGTTGACCAGGAATCGTTGTGTTCTGTTCTGTAGGAAAGACTTGAACCATTTCAGCACATTTCCAGAGAGTCCCATCCTGTCTTGCAACCTTATCAGTAATGCTTCGTGGTTTACTGTGTCAAATGCCGATGACAGGTCCAGGAGAATCAGTAAGCAGGCTTTGTTTTGGTCTAGGGCCTGTAACGCATCGTCAACAATATGGAGGATCGCTGTTTCCGTGCTATGCCCTGATCTGAATCCTGATTGGCATTCGTCTAGTAGGGAGAACTTAGTGATGTGTTGGCTCAGTTGGTACTGTACACATTTCTCAATTAGTTTGGCCAATATAGGGATGTTGGTCACTGGGCGAAAGTTATTCGGATCTGTTGCATCCGCTGTAGGTTTCTTGATTATGGGAACAACTTGTCCTGTTTTAGACAGTCGGGGAGGATCCCTTGAGATAAGGATGCGTTTATTATTTTGGTCCAGATTGGGACTACGATATGGCTGATTTCTCTTAAGCACTTTGCAGGTAGGGGGTCGTGATAGTGGTTGTTCGGCTTGAGTTCCGAGAGCGTTCTGGCGACCTTGTCCTTGTCGTATAATTAGAATGTGTCCCAGTATGCCTTGTTTTTTGTCTTGCTACACCCTGTTGTCGAGTCAGAATCGTTCGTGGCCAAAGGTTGGATGAGAAGGTTATCCGCTGCGTTTGTGAGCTCCACTTCCAATGATTTGGCCTTCTCCGTGAAAAATGTCGAAAATTTCTCGCAACTTATAGGAGTTTTTGAGTATTCATGAGCGGTTTTGGCTAGTTTATTTGACTGTTGCTTTAGGATTTCGAAGAGTTTCCGCGGTCTGTTTTTGGCATTGTCCAGTTCAGATCTTATATATTCCTTTTTGGAATTGATGATCTTTTTGTTATATTCGTTTCTGATTTTTCTGAGGGCTATCAACTCCGGTGAAGATGGGTGTTGTCTCCATTTCCTTTCGGCCATTCTAAATTTGCGCCTTTCTTCATTTAGTGATCCATGGAACCAAGGATTTTTTTACCTTCTCCGTGACTCTTTTCAGTTTTAATGGCATGTTGTCATTGACGATGTTCCCGACTGAGGTTATGTAGTGATCTGTCATCTCATTTACATTCTCCAGGTTGCTAGAAGGCTTTAGGTCCCTTTCACAGCTTTCTAGGAGTAGCTCAATATTAGCCTCTTTTGTGTCTCATATCCATTTTTTTAACTTGACGTGTTGGGTGGTCTTGCTCTTTTTCACTACGGGTATCACAAATGTTATGGCGTGATGATCAGACCAATCACATGGTGTTATTGAGAGGATTGATGTATCTTTGTCTCTCGAAATAATCCAGTCTAACGTTGCTCCTTTCGAGTGAGTAGGTTGCGTGCATGCTTGATTGAGGTCTAGCTCAACGAGGAACTCTTTAAGTGTGTTAACTTGTTTGTCATTGTAGTCTTCCCAGTGTAAGTTGAAGTCGCCTAGGAATATATTCTTAGCATCGGTGTTAGAATTGGCCGTTATGATCTCCATTAGCTGCTCTGTGAACTTAGCGTTCTCTCCAGGTGGGTGGTAAAACGCATGCAAGTTGCATCTCTGAATCATTGCAGATCTTATATTAAGACCCAGGTATTCACAGGATTCTAGAGGATCGGATTGTATTTGGTTAACCTCTATATCTGATCGGTGAATGCATGCTATCCCTCCTCCAGTCTTTTTTAGTCTATCTAGTCTCACAATTTTATATTGAGGAGGTACTAATAGATACATGATTGTCGAAGATGATTCTGAAAGCCATGTTTCTGTAAGGATTGCTAGATCAATTTCCTTGTTGAGGATGAAGTCTGCTAAGTCTGAGGCATGTTTGTTTGCCGATCGGCAATTAAGTAGGAGGCAGGTCAATGGCGTCCCCGAGTTGTTAAGGTTTATCTTTTTCGTTTCAGTTATTAGCTGGATTTGATGTAAATTGTTGAGGTCAGGTTTTCTATCATTCTTTCTGGATGTTCTATTAGAGTCGATTGGTACTGTCTTGATTCTCTCCTCTCTCCCATGATCCACAGGTTCATATGTTCAGAGTAAGGCAAGGGTTTCCTCCTTCGACAAGGATTTTGTTCTATTTGGTCGGTTGTGCCTTTTTGCAAATGGCATGGCCATCTCGTTGCTCTTTCTTTGTGAAGAGTGTACAAGGTTTTGTATATGCGTGACCTTGGAGTGGGTGCTCACCGTCGTTTCCAGTATTTTTTCTATCGCTTGTAGGGAACTGATTGTGACTTGTGTCAAGTTGTCAACTAGTTTCTGAAGCTCTTTAATCTCTTTCTGGTTTTGTAGTAACTTCTTAGAAATGATTAATCTGCCAACCGTGTTCTGCATTTTCCTCCTCTCTGTTTTTGGTCTATCTTTAGCGTCGCAGTCTTTTTCTTTATGACCATTGTCTGATTGTTTGTTTTGTTTCTATTTGAGATGACGACTGTGATATCTGCGTTTTGAGATGCTGGGAGTACTTCTGTGGGCGACGTTCTAGGTGACTCTAGTACTGTGTTAGAAAGCGGTAAAGGGAGGTTGATACCTTCGACCTTCTTTATTTCCCGATTCTCATTGAGTGGTTCACTCGAGATAGATGTGCGTTCAGCGCAGTAGGTCTCAACATTTGGGAGTGCCGTTGACTCCTCCTTTTGGAGTTGGTCCTGTTCATTGTTCTCGTGTCCAATAGACCTCCTTGTCCTATCATTCTCATTCTCCGATAATGTCGGTCCTGTTTTATTTTTATCGCCCGAGGGACTCCCTGGTGAGCTGTAGCGGCCGGTGAGATGTGTGCGAAATTTGGGGCGGATCAGTGAAGTGTTCCGGAGAGCGCCCCAAGCACCGGATCAGTAGGAGAAGCTCTGCCAGCCGAAGTGAGGCCGGGTGGCGGGAACAAGCTACACGATACTGCTGCTGAGGCCTGGCCATTGTGGAGGCCTACAATTCCACCGGTGAGTGACCCGTCACCAGAGCAGCGCCCTGCCACTCAGCGGACGTCAGGGGACAGGATTAACTCCGAGGCCTCAGAGGGGTTGTGGTGAAGACGCCACTGCGAGATCGTGTGCATGTGTCAACGTGGGTGGTGCGCACCTGGTCGAAAGCGGCCCTGCAGCTTGCTTTAACTTGGATCCCACAGGCTGCCTAATAGACCACTGTGCGACCCTGAGCTTCGTGGTGGCTGTTGGTGGCTTTGAATTTTGTGTGTATGCCTTGGCCTGAAAGCCGCCCCAGATACAGCCCTGAGTGCCCGGAGTGGGCACCACTGAGCAACTCGTTCCCACCAGAATAGCAGGGCCTGGAGAGGTTTTGTGGCATGACCCTCTGAGGTCTGAGTAACGACTGGAGACAACAAGGTGGGAGATTAAGGCACCTGCACACTGCTGGGAGGGAAGGTGCGATTTGCCATCACTGTACTCAAAGCTAGTTGTGGAGCTGGAGTGACCCTGCAGGGTTGTCGGGATTCCTGATTCCCCCACCCAGTGGCCTCGTACGCCTGTGGCGCAGCGTGAGGAAAGGACGGCTGAGGAACCTTGGTAACTAGGCAGAAAGGAAATTAACCTGATTCCATTTAATGATCAGGTCAGATCTGGTCTGTGAATTCCATTGAGACGTGGTGTACGCAGAGAGACTGACCAAACGTCCTGTAAATGGCGTGCCCCACGCCAAAACCGAAAGACGAGTGGACTATTCCACTGCAGGCGGCATGGAGTATCGGTCGCACCCCGACACTGTATGCCGACCACCGGGACGAATATAACATGGCGTCTTGACACAACAACCGGACAGCGACACAGGCCAAACTGGAGAAATTTGCATGGCAAAAACAACAGAGTGAGGATCGAGGGGAAACTGCGGCCCGAGCGGTGCCTTGGAACCCACGAACAAAGATATCCTCAAGGTAATCACGACGATAAGGACCTCCCTCAATGTGAGGATCAATACAGTGGCAACAGACGTGGCGCTGATTTGGGAAGATATGAAGAAAATGGCAGAGCGCTTGGAGACAGTAGAGAGTACCACTAAGGAACTTGTCACAGATACCACCCTTCTTAAGTGGCAGGTAACCGAGTTGCGCACTTCCCACAAGGCAATAGCTCTGCAGCTGGATTACTACGAAGGAAGAATGCTGCGTAACAACGTCTGCATTCTAGGTGTGCCGGACTAGCAGAGGGGCAGGCCACCGATCTTTTTGTTGAGGAACTAGTTCTTAAACATTTGCAACCACGAGGACTTTTCAAATGCTTTTCAATTGAAGGGGCTCACCGTGTGCCGGGGGGCTGGCCAAAACTGGGTGAGGCCGCTCCTAGCCAGGGTGTGTAACTTCCGAGATCACAATGTCATTCTCCAAACGGCGAGAGCGGCCCTCCCACTTACCTTCGAGAACAGTAAAATCATGTTCTTTCCGGACTTTACTCTGAGGGTGCAGAAACAACGCCACAGTTTCTTGGAGGTAAAGTGGGCCCTTCGGGACCAAGAGGTTAAATACGCAATGATGTTCCCTGCCAAATTGAGGTTGTAAGCCAATGGCAAATTGTGTTTTTTCACTCTGCCGGAGGATGCCTGGGATTGGCTGGAAGGCTGGCGCACAGTCTGAAAGAAACCGTAAAAAGGGCTCTCCGCTGCCGATGGCGCTGAAGACTGGCGCCAGCAGAGGTTTTCCTTCACACTCCGACTCCAATTCCCAGGGACATACAGGGGGGCGCTGACTTCGGAGTCTGGTAAGAGTAGGTTGGATGAATCCTGGACTCTGGAAGCCATCTAGAGTGATTTAATGCGATTGCACCAGTTCTGTTCCTCCTGTGACCTTGTTCAATGACTGGTGGTTTGGCTGGGGGTCCAGATGTCTATGTAATGCATTGAGCCTGAGTTTGATGTGTCGGCCCGGTGCCCTACTGAGCCGCCTAATGTGCTTTACCTCGGGAGGGGGTCGGGCCAGGTGGGATAATGCGTGATGTATGTATATGTGGTTGGGAGTGGGGTCGTTCACGTTCCCTGAAGTTGTTTATGGGTGGGCGACAGGCACTCAGCATGTTGAGGGTGGCGGGCAGTTCTAGTCCCGTTGTGCAGTGAGGCAGGGAGTGGGGAAGACTTCAATGGGATGGGTAGGAGTGGGTTTGATCTGTTGGGGGGGGTCTGAAGGTTTTTGTTTTTTTGCAGCGGGAATAAATGACCATTCAAGGCATTGTAATGCATAGTGGCTGTATTGGGGTCGCTCCTGAGGGTGACACTAGGGGGGGTAGGATGTGACGGCATATCCGTTGTAACAATTAAACTATTGATATATTCTAATGGCAACGGGTCATGGAATTGGAGTGTCCACCTGGAATGTCAATGGGCTGAGGGACAAAATTAAAAGGGGTATTGTTCTACAGTATATACATCAGCATGCGCTTGATATAATACTGCTACAAGAAACTCACCTGATAGGAAATTCATGCATGGCCCTGAACAGAAAGGGATACCACATGTTAGCACATTCGGGATTTACCACAGGATCTAGAGGGGTTGGGGTTCTCCTACGTAAAGGCTGGCCTTATGTGATACAGAACACCTGGACAGACGCACAGGGTAGGTACGCAGCATGTACAGGTATGTGGGAGGTTAGAGTCATTAATGTTGTTTCAGTATATGACCCACCAGGATTACAACGCCTAACATCGAAGGACGTGGGAGCGTTGCTGTTGGACTTGCCTGTCGGATTATTGGTTATGAGGGACGACTTTAATTTGACGATGGACGACCTACTCAACTGGTTCCCGCCCCCACGTGACCCGACACAAAGCTCACAACTCCGTGATTTCACTAATGCTTTGGGAATGGTAGATATATGGAGATGGTCACACCCCCATAACACACTTCACGTTTCAAACAGGTGTACATGGCGGTCAATCACGGCTTGATTATCTGTTCACTCATGCCCAAGACATACACAATTTCACTGACTCAACTTGCTTGGCGCGAATCTCAGATAACTCCCTTGTTCTGAAGGTCCTCGGTACACAGCGCACTTGGCGTCCCGGCGTAATCATGATACAGCCGTGGGCATTGAAGATACCCCACATTAGAGAAAACCTGCGGCAGGACACAGATTATTACTTTGAAGAAAATGTGGGATCAGTCAAGTAGGCAGTGACACTCTGGGGTGCATATGGGGCGGTGATTAAGGGGAGGGGAGGGCGTTGTCTCTGATGGTGGGCTACAGAACCGCGCATAACCGGAGGGTGGTCGAACTGGAAAGGGATATACTGCAAATGGAGGGGGCTATCTCTCAGGCCCCTGATCCGGACACACAGCACCATCTTAAAATTATAAGACAGGACTATAGGCAGCTGCTTCTGGAGGACGCCACCATGCGTTCCTTGGCTACTCGTCACCGGATTTACGAGCAGGATGAGCCTACCGGTAAACTTCTGGCATGGCTGGAATGCAAGGAACAATCAGCGAGATGGGTATGAGCAGTAAAGGGCCCTGACAAGGATTTGATCAATGATCCACAATGTATAGCTGTATAGCTATATGGAATTCCGCAGGCTTCACAAACCTCGATGGCAGCAGATCTCCTCGTCACTACAGAGGTAGTATGCATCCCCCCGCAGGGTTGAAATGCATTGGATGCGGACATCTCTGAAATTTAGATCCGAAAGGCAATTCATGATGTTCGGGCCGGCAAGGCGATGGGTCCTAACGGACTTCCTATCGAACTTCTCACATCTATGGCACTGAAGTTAGCACCCCATTTGCTTAATTTATATAATGAAAGCTATGAATCTGGGCTTCTCCCGGCTGATATTCGTACGGCCACCATCGTAGTTATTCACAAACTCGGTATACCAGCGGAAGATTGCACATCGTACCGACCCATTTCTTTGATTACGGTGGAAGCCAAAATTCTGGCCAAACTGCTGGCGAATTGACTGCTCCCATATCTCAATGATTTGATTCATCAAGACCAGTTGGGCTTCATGCCGGGTCGAAATACGGCACAGAATCTGTGACTTGTACACAGAGCATTTGGGCGAATAGACATCCTCGAAGAGGAAGCGATTTTACTGTCACTTAATGCCACAATGGCATTTGACACTACAGCATGGGAGTATCTGTTTGCTGTTTTGGCTCCTATGGAATTAGGACCCAAAATGATTGGATGGATCAGACTATTATATAAGCAACCCATGGCGCACGTCTTGGTGAACAATCATCACTCCGCCTCTTTCCCCCTCTGTCGTGGCACAAGGCATTGACAAGACGAGAGACCATGAAGACCGTATATCGCTCTATGCGGACGATATTTTGCTCTATCTGGCCTCTCCAGCCTGCTCGCTACGACGGGTACTACACATTTTTTATATATTTGGGGCGCATTTGGGGTATCAGATAAACTGGTCCAAATCCCAGATGTATGCACTCTGGGGAGAGCCCCCAAAAAGTCCTCGAGGTTACGACATTCTAGTAGCGACCCAGGGTTTCCGATATTTGGCCATTTTTTTCACACCCGATACCACACTATTTTTCCAACGGAATCTCCTGGGGCCTCTACAGTGGTTTAGGTCGGACGTCACACATTGGCGAGCGCTGCCCCCTACTCTTTTGGGACATGCATCCCTATTTAAAATGCTCGCCCTGCCACGCTTTCTCTACGCCCTGCAAAACACTCCCAATCCGGTTCCTGAATCTTACTTTTTGCAAGCGGTGGTGCGGGAATTGCTGTGGGAGAACCGACCTTCCCGGATTGCCATAAACAAACTCACCATGGGATGGTACGACGGGGGTATAGGGTTGGCGGACATGCGCCTCTACTATCAAGCATCGCAGTTGACAGCTATTAACAGATGGGGGTTCGGACCACATGATGATCCTGGTAAACAAACGATCGGAAGCTACGTTTGACTGGCCCCACTGCACGTACGTTGGAAGTGTGGCATGGAGTCCAGCGTAGGCTGGGGTGGCAAGGACGCCTGACGAAGGCTACCCACTTGTAGGACCCGACATTTTGGGCCGCCTCAGAACCTGTTCGGTGTTTGATAAATAGGACATGATTGGGATTTCTACCGTGGGGGAGATGTGGGTGAAAGGAAAGAAACTTCAAACTAAGTACCAACCTTCAAACTAAGTACCAACTAGCATCTTCGGAGACTTTTCGATATCTCCAGATTAGCCATGCCATTGATTCGGCCCTCCCGAATGCTACCCCCTTGCGCATTCCTCGCAGTTAGAGGACAGACTATTGCTGGACCCAATGGACCGTAATGCCATTTCCCTCACGTATAAGAAACTAGTGAACAACCGAATTGACCCAATGCTGAAACTACGGTCGAGCTGAGAGACTGATCTGGGGGAGATGGCCAACGAGGACTGGAGGGAGGCGCTGGCTTCTTCCCGAGAGGTGGCGATTCTGATGCGACTTCAGCTGGTCCAGCTCAAGATTCTCCACAGGGTATATTTTGATGCCAAATTTTTATTCAGGTTGGGTAGGAGACCTGATCCGCTCTGCCGTCGGCGATGTAACCAGAATGGCACATTCACACACATTCTCTGGGGCTGCCCCCACATACAACAATATTGGAAGGACGTCACCCAACAATTGGCCAGGACATGTGACAAACCGATTCAACCATCTCCCAAACTTTGCCTCCTAGATATCTGGGAGGCAACTGACCTCTCGAAGGCAGAGCAATCGTGGGCCACGATGGTCTGAATTATCGCCAAACGAAATATCGCCCAGAAGTGGGGGGGGGGGACTTTGTATTGTATTGTAATTGCATTTATATAGCGCTTACTACCCCTGACGAGGCGTCAAAGCGCTTTTTCGGCAAGTAGCACGCTACTCCGGGACCCATAGAGAATTAGTGTTGAATTAGTATAGTGAAACATGCAAGTACCTTTTAAGTGGTAGATAGGTTAGTCAGTTATTTGGATTTGAAATGATAGCAGAAGGATAGAGGAGGACAAAGGTTTGTATTTATATAGCGCTTGTTGACGCACGCTATTCTGGAAGCCCACAAAGGATTAGTGGTGAATGATTATGGTGAAATATGAAGTAATTTCAGTGGTGGATATTAGTCAGTTACTTGGAGTGAGAAGGATAGCGGAGGGATAAAAGTGGAAGAAAGATTTGCATTCATATAGCACTTGTTACTCCTGATGGGTGTTGAAGCGCTGTTCTGGCAAGTAGCACGCCACTCCGGAACCCATAAAGGATTACTGTTGAAAATTAGTATAGTAAAAAATATGAAGTAATTTGAGTAGTGGATATGTTTTTCAGTTATTTGGGTAGTATATTAGTATAGTTTAAAATGGAATTTGAGAAGTGAACATGTTAGTCTGTTAATTTCGATTGAAAAGGATAGTGGAGCGATAAAGGAGTGAAGGATTTTTTTAAAGGTCTTAGCAGTAGGAGGAGGCTTTTGGATGAGTAAAAAGGAGTTTTGGAGGGGAGGACTCAGAGGGAAGAGTTTAGAAAGGTTTGTTTTAGGGGATCGGTATAGTAAAAGAGGTATCAGACGATGCAAGGAGGGGTAGAGTAAGAGAGAGTCTAGAAAGGGTTATTTTGGCAATCATAGTAGTGGTATGGAGTTTGGGATGAATGAGAGAGTGGATGTAGAGGATATATTGATAGATGTATAGGCTGAGAATAGGGTAGTGCATTGGAAATGCTAAATTAGAAGAAAGTGATAAATATATAGATCCATAATTACATTGAATGTATATAGATACATAAAGGAGGTAAATATATGTAGATTAAAGATATTGATAGAGGCACAGAATGAGAAATAGGGTAGTGCATTGGATATGCTTTTTCAGGAGAAAAGTAACAGACACACAGATCCAAGTACATGGAAGGTAAATAGATGCACAATGGAAGTATGTACATGTAGACCAAAGATGATTTTTATTTATTTATTATTATTATTATTTTTTCTCTCAACAACATCATTATTTTACATGTTTATACAAAGTAATACATAAAGGTAGGTACAGATCTATAGTGAAAACAAATGCTTGTATACAGAGGGATATGCTGTAAATTTCTGTTTGCGTTTGGTGCTTATGTAGAGAAGAGCCAAATCTTGAGTAGTTTTCTGAAGATAAGGGGGTTGTCGGTGGACCTTATGTTGGGGGGTAAAGAGTTCCATAGTTTGGCTGCATGAACAGAGAAGGATGTGCCACCCATTGTTTTTTTCTTGTATGGAGGGATGCTTCTTTAGAGCGGAGGTTCCTTTGTTGAATGTGTTTGGTGATTTTATTCCTGATGAAGAGTGGTCCCGTTCCATGTATTGCTTTGTGGGTGATACAAGGCAGGGGAGATGTGGTCTCGCGGTTTGATATGCAAGAGTAGTCTGGCAGCCGAGTTCTGAATCAGTTGTAGTCTTTTCATGGTTGTTAAAGGTGACACGTGGTAGAGGCTACTGGCGTAATCGAGTTTGGACAGAACAAGGGAGATGGTAGCTTGGACCTTGTGTGGAAATCCCAAATGAGGGAAGATTCGTCGCAGCGTTTTTATAGTAGCAAAGCTTGATCTTGCTAGTTTATCCACTTGGGCATTCATCAACAGCTTGGAGTCCATGGTCATTCCGAGGATTCTTACTTTCTTCGATACTTTAGGCAGTGATCTCAGTTCATCAGGCCATGCGGCAAGCGGGTTGTAATGTTTCCAATCTCCACATGTGAGTATTTCAGTTTTTAAAGCATTCAATTTGAGATGGCTCCAGGTCATCCACTGATCCACAGCTCTGAGACAGCTGAAAATTGGTGATTTTCCAATGTCTTTGGGGCATTTCAGTTGAAAGAGTATTTCCGTGTCATCTGCATGGTTATAGCACGTGAGGTGAAATTTATTGATCAGGACTGGTAATGACTTCATGTAGATGTTGAAAAGCATGGGCGGGATGATAGAACCTTGAGGGACCCCTGCTTTTGTGGAGTATGGTTTGGACGAGAAAGGTGGGGTATGGACGACATTAGCTCTGTTTCGAAGGTAGAACGAGATCCAGTCTAGAGCAGTTCCGTCTATGCCGGCTTCATAGAGTCTTTGTTTCAGAGTGTCATGGTCAACCGTGTCAAAGGCAGCTGAGAGGTCCAAGAGGAGTAGCGCAGCAACCCCGTTGTGGTCAACTGTATTCTTTAGGTCATCCCAGATGGCAAGGAGTGCAGATTCAGTTCCTCTTCCCGGATGGAATCCTGTTTGGAATTCTGAAAGTAGGTCATTCTCTTCAATGAATTGTGACATCTGGGTGAACGCTGCTCTTTCTATCAGTTTGCCCAGGAACGGCCCATTTGTAATGGGTCTGTAGTTGTCAGGGTTCAGCGTGTCCAAGTTTGTTTTCTTCAGTAAAGGGCATATGTATGACTTTTTGAGTTTATCTGGAAATATTCCAGTAGTTAAGGAATCTTTGATGATTCTTCTTACTGGAGTAACAGCAGAGGTTGTTAAAAGAATTGTCTTGAAAGTTTGTGGCGGACAGGGGTCAGAAGGGCTGCTGGCAGGCCTACTTGCTTTGACCAGGTCCATAAATTCATCGTATGAGATGTGTTGGAAGGAACGGAGAGGCTTGATTAGAGCATTCTTGTATTGTTGTTTTGTACAAGGGTTAGTACTGGTGTTTTGTTTCTGTTTTCAGTACGATTCCAACGTGTCTGCTTTGTCCGTGTAATGATTTGCCAGTTTGTCTGTGAAATCTTGAGTAACAGGATGAGTTCCTTCTAGGCAATTTGGTTTGCGAAATTCATTGAGTATTTTATAGAATTCTTTATTTGCACATTTAGAGTTTTGAATTCTGTCTGAATAGTATCTTTTCTTAGCTTTTTTGATAGCCAACTTGTATAATATGTTAATTTTCTGTAGGTGAAGTTTGCCTTGTTTGGCGTTTGTTTTGAGCCAGGTACGTTGGAGCTTTCTAATTTATTGTTTTATGTCTTTTATTTCTATGTTTCTCCAAGGCGCTTTTTTTCTTTTGTTATGTTGTGTGGTTTTGAGTGGTATCAGGATGTCTAAAGCTTCCTGTAGCCACTCATATAGATTTTGAACAGAATTTATGGTTTCCTGATTTGAACTGGATGTTAGTTGTGTTTCCAAGTGTTCCAAATTGAGGTTGCTCCACGGCCGATAGGTGGATGGATGTAAGGTAGTTTTAGGTGAGTTGCTTAGCGTTGTTTTATGTTGGAAGGCAAGCAAGTGGTAGTCTGACCATGTGACTGGAGTTATAGTTTGAAAGGTAACTAGTTCAGTATTAGCAAAAATGACATCTAGGATATGCCCAGCGGTGTGTGTCGGATTGTGGACAATCTGATGCAGGTTCAATGCGTCTAGGCCGCTGATTATTGTTTTTGGATGGGTCATATTGGGTTTATCAAACCAAATGTTAAGGTCACCCAGAACGCATAGGTTGGAGTGTATTGTTATCAGGTTTGAAACTGTGTCTAGAAGTGCATCTGGGAATGTTGCCTTGCTAGGTGGAGGTCTGTAAAGGAGCAGGAAGTTACAGGAGGAAGAAGGTGCAGGATTGCATCTTGTTAGAAGAGCCTCACAATTCTTTATGGAGAATTTTAGTGATATTTATTATTTGCCTGAAAACAACGGCTAGACCACCTCCTTTTTTGGCTATACGATTTTAGGTGATTATTTGATAGCCTAGAGGAATGGCTTCAAGCAGGACTGGAGCCATATCGTCTCCCAACCATGATTCGGTTATGAATAGTATGTCTGGTTTTGCATCGGTGATAAGGTCGTAGATGTGATGCTTGTTTTTAGAGAAGGATCGAGCATTTATTAGTAGACAGTTTAGTGAGTGGCCTTTGGTGACAGTGGGACTTTGTTTTGTAGACGAGTGATCAGTATTGTGTGGGTTTGTAGCAGGTGTGTTTTTATTGCTGGTATTAGCTGTATTAGGATAGCAATCGTGTAGCTGTTATGTATCGTGTTCCTCATCCAGCATGCTAAGAAGGCATTTTGATGGGTCTGCGTGTGTGTTGGAGATGGTGTTTGAGAGTGAGTTGGAGTGCTGTGTTGCTTTTGTGGTGTAACATTGTTGTGAAGTAGACATGGCAAAGTTGTGAGGTGTGGCATGTTGCTTATATGACACCACACGTACGTGACTGGGCAAAAGACATGGACCATGCCATGTTTTCAGAGAAAACAGTAGAAAGGGAGAGGGTGCCCACGAAAATAGGACCATAAGTGGGGAAAGTGGAACAAATATAGGAGGGAGATCTGCATTTCTCCTAAGGTGGAACTGCAGAGGGAGAGACGATCATTGTTGGAGATAAAGGGTGAAATGATGGTAGACCCCACACCGGGCAGCCGAGGATAATATGCAATAATATACGGACCAGTGGCAGGTTTTCTCACAGTTCTGCCCGGGTACACGGCTGTAACCATAAAGGAACGCATTGCCTCTGAAGATTATGGTCCTATCTATTCCTGATTCTTTAAAGGTTGTGAAACAATGCTGAGATCTTGTGTAGCCTTGCCAAAGATGTGTGTATAATGTCTTATAATGCTGCAATTTGCCATCAATAAAAACTGTTTAAAAAAAAGAAAGCAATCTGGAAGGATTTGACGCGTCTGACCCCCTAGTGCCAACATATGAAGTAAAGCCTGAACGGAGGTCAGTGGATCCGAGTCGGAGGACGGGGACGGCACCGTCTGAAATCCAGGTAGGCGTGCATGACAGCAGGGGTTAAGCGGTGTGTGTTGCGACAGAAGCTGCCGCATTTAGCAAAGTAGATCGCACGCAACTAAACAGCTCAACACGATGTCGGCTGACATATTGCGGGGCCGTGAAGCAGCGGCACTTGAGATGTTTAGTGATCTGCCATCCTTGACCCCCATTGCAGGAACAAGAATAGAGGCAAGCAGCAGTACAAACAGTACAACGAAGGACAAATTTAAACAGTTAGAAAAGCTCATGCGCCAAGAACAAAGTAAATGGTGGGAATCCTGGTCTTTACAGAGGTACATAGGCGAAGGAAGGATACCCAGAGGACTAAGAATATTCATAGTCCCAAGTTATGACAACCCAAATCCTGCCATGATGCAAGAGTGGGCTAATTGTAACTTGGTGTTCTCCAGACAATTGGGGTTAATTTTGATTAAATATGGAGACACAGATCGTGCTTCTTTGTTGGAACAAATAGATAAACTTAATGAGGATACTGACAGCAATGGACAAACAGATGAAATTACCAAGTTGCGCAAAGAAATGTCAATTCGATTAAAGAAAGAAGAATACAAAATAAAAGAAAGAAAGGTATATACATTTTTGAGGGACAAAACAGATTATGAAATGGGGCAGTTCTTTACGTTGTCCAAAAAATATGATTCATTGAGACGATCAAAGTTCAATAAAGTAGATTGACAAACACCGAGTACTTCACAAAGTAGTCACCAGACAATGCAGGCATCCAATTCGGATCTTAACTCAGTACCAGATTCTGAATTAAGAAACAAGGGCAATAGTTCCGTCCCAAAAAAAACTTCCCCGGGCGAGGAGTTGAATTTGCTATTCATAGATCGGAGACAAACACTCTGCCCAAGAAATCAAAAAGCCAAAACAGGAACATCAGAAACGACAAACGTAGGCAGAGGAGGAAGGCAATCAGACAACACCACGAATCCAAAGAGGCAAACGACAGGAAGATGGAGACAGAAATAAATGACACCATGAGACCAAACAAAGCCATCAACAATCGGGCTAAGATAGATCTGACTAAGGCAGAGGAACAAGTACTAAGTCTGAGGCTATCATTTTGCCCAGAGAGCAATTTCAATTATGCAAAAACAAGGATGAACATATACTGTTGCATAAGAAAATTGAAACTCAGAAAATACTATATGTTACTTAATAAAGAATTTAAACCGGATACTCTAATATCAAGGGAGAACAATGGACAACAAGGCTCAATCGATTTATCTACATCAGATATGCCCCTATTGATGGATTTGCAGGAATTATGGGTTTATGGGCATATACCAAGCACGCAGGAAAATGCTTCTGAACATCGTATAGCCACAATCCCCAAAGAGATACCATCTAGGGAGCTA
Organism: Lissotriton helveticus; assembly: GCF_964261635.1. Taxonomy (NCBI): domain Eukaryota; kingdom Metazoa; phylum Chordata; class Amphibia; order Caudata; family Salamandridae; genus Lissotriton; species Lissotriton helveticus. The sequence continues at coordinate 1,090,005,150 of NC_136068.1, forward strand.
AATCCACCAACCCCATTTAGAGACAAATCTACCTTCAACCCGATCACCCCACGAGTTTCTATCGACATTTTCAATGAGCAAGTTATGGCACAGATTGAACAATTGAACCGTAAAGTGCTATACACAAAAATGAAATACAACAGACGCAATTGCCAATATAATGCACTGAGGAATTAGAGAATGACAACAAAATAGTCTTTAGAAATTCCAACAAGGGAGGGAACATCATGATCTGGTCCAAAGAAGAATATACAAAGGAGGCCTTACCGCAATTAAATGACCACACATGTTATACAAAAAGCAATTGGTCAAATTTCAAAGCAATGTACAACTCCTATTATACCAAGCTGTCACTCTGGAGGACTAAAGGACTAATAAATATACAGGAGTATACATTTCTAAAGAATGCATATCCAACAACTCCCTCAATCTATTTCATCCGAAAAATATATAAGGACCCATGTAAACCACCACGAAGACCTATTATATAGGTGCGTGATGGATTACTATAGCCTTATAGCACACCCTAGCGGGCCATACTGGCTATTAAAGGCCCGAGCCGAAGGCGAGGGACTTTAACAAGGGAGCAGGACTTTATTAACCGGTATAGCCCAGCTACAAAGGGCTATAAGGCTATTTGAACATTCTGCCACTAGAGGGCAGAATGTTTTTAAATAAAGGCTTCAGGGAGCGTGAGGAGATTGAAATCCCCTCAGGCTCTCTGAAGCCTTTGTTCACAGCCACAGCTGTGAACAAAGAAACATTGGAATGTTGGAGCTCCAGGCTTATACCAGCCATTATAACCCTGGAGCTACTCCATTGTTTTCATTGGAGCTTCCAATGTTCCAATGTTCTAAAAGAACATACTTCACAATATGTGGACTAATTTTAACAAGGATATGTCCAATCATTATCTTCCTATGTGAGAGATACAAGTGACTTTTTAAACAAATTGAAAGACTTTACTTGGCAAAATGATTACTTGCTAATGGTGCTTGATGTTACATCATTATATACTAGCATTAGGCACAGCGACGGTGTAATAGCACTGAAACATTATTTATCGAAAAGGCCTGAACAGCTTACCCAACATAGTCAAATGTTGATTGAAATGGTAGAATTCTGCCTGAATAATAACGTATTCATGTTTAACAACAAGGTCTATCAACAGATCAGAGGAGTAGCCATGGGTGCCAGCTTCTCCCCCAGCTATGCATGTCTTCGAATGGGCTGGTGGGAGGAGCTGGTACTCGCAAAAAACACAGCAGTTGCATGCATCAAATTTTGGCTTCGCTACATAGACGATCTGTTTAGAATATGGAGGGCCACACCACATGAAGCGCAGGAATGTATCAACGCCATTAATGAAAACATATTAAATTTACATTTTACAGCCACAATCAGTGCACCACAGCTAACTTCCGAGACACTCAGATTTACATCCATAATGACAACATTGAGACCAGGCTATATTGAAAAGAAACAGCTGGCAATTTGACCCTACTACCTAGCAGTCCCCATTCAAGGCACTTGATAAACAGCATCCCCTATGTTGAAATGCTAAGGCTAAGGAGAATAAACAGTAGTGACGAAACTCTCAAAAGGGCCCAAGAGGACAGTAAAGCCAGGTTCCTTGAAAGGGGATATGCACTCAATACAATCAATGGGGCATTACTAAATCCATGATCCCAGACAGAGCGGAATTAATCAGGACCAAACGAGAGATAACAACAGGTTATCAAGACCAACAGATACATCTGTGCCTTACCCTCTGAGATGAGTGATTATGACCGCAAAGCATTTTATGGAGACCCTTGAGGCTGTGATAACCCCAAAGGGCCGTACCTTGAAGTGGTTGTGTTGTTCACTTACCATAAAGCAAAGATAGTGGAGATGATCTGGATAGGTGTAGGCATCCAGCTGATCTACGGCAGCAATGAAGTTGTCTTGCTGCAGCAGCATCCTGAAGGTTTGTCATATAAACTGTTCTGAGAAGATGCATTTGTTAGGAGGCCTTAGATCAAAAATTGACCTGAGGGAGCCACCCTTTTAGGGAATTAGAAAGTATAGGGAGTAAACCACTGAGCCCTGGTGTTGTAAGGGTACCAGCTCTATGTCCCTTTTGAGCAGGAGCACATGCTCCTCATCTTGGAGAAGGTAGAGCTGTACTACACTGAGAGTGTGACCACAAGGTGGAATGTTTGGTGAGGTCGAGATAAGCTCCAAGCAAAACTTAGATTGGATGATATTTAGATGCTAACAATCTGAGGTGATTTCTTCCCAACACTGAAGAAACCCCTTCAACCATTCCCAAACAGGTGATTTGTGATCGGGTGGGATGAGAAGCCAATGCTTTGAGGTAGAGTCTCCCTGGGTGAGAGTGCCTCTTCCTCTGCCATTGCTTAAGTTATTACCTTGGTATGTCCCAGTGTGTCACCTCTGCTTCCCTGCTGGTGGTAAGACTGCTGCATTTATTGGCAGCCGCGGCCAATGCCATCAAGAGATGACGACGAGGGAAATTAATTATTTAATGTTCCCTCGTGGATCCCCCCAACTTGGCCCCACTGCACGGGCCACGGCTGGTCATTGGAATGATTGAGGTTGTTCAGGAGAGGTGGTCTTTGTTCCCTCCCCCCATATGGATTCCTTTGAAAGGAGTCCATATTGGATGGTGTTTGAAGGGCCCTCATAGTCTTGGCTATATCCATATCTTTTTAATTAAAAATTAATAACATCTACTTGTGAACCGAAGAAATGCTCGCCCTCAAAGGGTAGGTTAATGAGGTGTTGGTGAATCTCTGTTCATCCCTCGAACTGCTGTACCAGTGGAATCCAATGCACATTGTATAGTGGCACTGGACATGATCCGTCCCTCCGATACTATTTCCTCCACTCTTTTCCTAAATTGCTCTGGGAGGTGCTCTAACAAACTCTCCATGTCTTCCCACTGCAACCTATTGGACCATGATAGGAGGCCCAGAGAGATGGCAATCCGAAAATGGGTGGCGGCCCCCACCTCAACCCTCTTCCCTGCAGAATTTATCCTCTTACTCTCTTTATCTGACTGAGGGGCATCCCTGCTAGCCTGTTCCGCAGCCTGTTTACAGGCAATTTGCACCACCAGGGAATCCGGAGGAACATGCCCCTTTATGTAGGTGGGATCTGAGGGAGAAGGTTTAAACTTTTTATCCTCTCCAGAAGTACCAACCCAGGACCTGATAGGCTCTTTGAAGGTATTGGTAGCGAATTTGAGCATCCCTTTTAACATAGGTAGGAACTGCATTGAGTGTTCTGGATTTGATAGTGTCTCTAACAGGAAGTCATCTTTCTCAGGGATGATATGCATGACCGCCTTGTGGTATGACGCTGCCCTTTGGATGATCGCATGATATGTGAATGTGTCATCTGTAGGAGTTGCCGTAAGTGGAATTGGTTCCAGGTCAGTATCCCCTGAAGAGTCTATGTCATAATCCTCCCATGGGTCCTCTGTGGGGTACGGCTAGGATGGGCCTTCATAATCCTCTGGCAGGGAACAATGAACTGGGCCTACCTCCATCTTAGAAAGGCTTGTGGAGACCCTACTGGAGGATGTAGCGGGTTGATGGTGGCCGAGGTGCAGGCAGATTGAATGGAGGTGGTTGTGGAGGGCTTGTAGTTGCGTCTTTGAACTGGTTGGGTTTTGGTACAGGCTCTGAGGCAGTGTTCGACAATCGAGGCTTTGAAGTCTTTGGATACTTGGCAGAGATCTTACCTGTATCAGGGTGGATGAAAATATATTTTTGTTTTTCATCAGTTTGTTCCCGAAATCTTTCTAGGATCGGCCTTTGAGAGTCATTTGAACTGGTGATGGAGTTTGGTCTCAGCACTGACGCTGTTTTCAGGCAAGATGCTAGCTTCAGCACTGCAAGTTGCGCGTGCCTTGGCTTTTTGGTGCCAGAGGGCCTTTGGGAGTAGAGAATCTTTAATGTGTCTTGTTTCGGCTCCAATGCCTAGCCTCAGTGCCGATGGATCCCGGACTGTGCGAAGGCCTTGTAGGCAGCACTACTCTGTGTCAAAGGATGGATGAATTACCCCATGGGGTGTGCTCTTTGTGAGTTTTATGGTACTACCAACTCCCTTTAACCTCATTGACATTCTACCCACACAGGAGTGTTTGCACCAACATCATGTCCTTTGAAGACATTTTGCATCTTACTGATAATAAGGCAGAGAAACAAAAATGTACAATTCATCAGAGGCAAACAACATTTATAACCTCATTTGAGAAGTCAGCTCATTTGACTCTTCATCTGGTTCACCTTCTCAACACATTAAACAATTGGAACATCTGATGCGCAAGGAGAAATCAACCAGACTACATGCTACTCTCTCATTCAATATCACAAAACCTGCAGGATTCCAAGAGGTTTACATTTGCCAATTAAGCCAATGATGTTTAAACTAAATAAAAGATTCATGGACAAATGGTGCGCTATACTCAATAAGTGCTCATTGGATTTAATTCTCCTAATAGTAGAAGAACTAATCCCAGGTCTTGAAAGGCCTAGAGGAAGAGATATACGATTTGAAGAATCTGTTAGAACAAAGATTGGAACCGGACACTTGGCAAATAACACTAACAGAGATCAACACAAAATTGGACACCTACGTAAGGAAATACATGAACGTAAGATACGCAAATAAAAGAGGGATGCAATAGACTACAAACTGGATAAAGTATAAACTTGGGCTGAGGTCTATGCACAGAGACCTGGATTTAGAAAACAAACTACCAAAAGTATTGCATCGATCAGCAACACTCAATAGGAGACCACACTCACTGAGACGCCCTCAGTCTCAATACACCCTTCACTTTGGTCCTGAAGAAAGCCCACTTGACCTTTCAGGCAGCAAAGGGCTGAAACATGTCGACCTCTTTTAATCACTAACTACAGTGTGTAGGAGCCCTAACCACTCCCTAACACACGTTGCAAACTTTTTAACTCTACCTCGAATCCAGATCCAATAAAAATTCACTTCTGGCTGTACGAAGTTTTTTAACTTGAAATACCCTACACATCACTGATCACTACTGCTTTTAACCAGGGGTAAACCTCCGGCTGGAGGATGGATAACTACTAACCCTATGATTATGCAAACACGTGACCAACGAGCGGAGAATCAAGATATACCGCTTTTTGGCAGCTCAAACACGTGTATGAGGGTTTTTTATTTGGGACGTATCGGTACGCGAGCTGCATACCCAGGTTATGCAGGACAAGTGATCCTTCCCCTCTTGATCTTTTGTGTCACCTGTATATGTCATTTATTTAGCTTACTTTTGACTTCACTTTGTCACTTTCTTGAACTTATCTTCACAAAAGTCCCTTTTTATTCGCCAATATGAAAAAATGCTTGTGTGAGCCGAATATATACGGCGAACACGATAAAAAGGTAAACTTTGTTTTCTTCAACTCATGTTATATTATTATTTGGTATGTTCTTATATAACTGTAAATTTTAAACGGAGCACATTTGTTGGATCAGTAGATTGGAAAAAACATCTCATCATGTATCGAAGATATCAAAAGGACATCTTTATACTCTGGAATGGAATTAAACAGGATTTACAGCATCAAGTGTAAGAACTCAAATAAAAAAAATAAAAAAAACAGAATCAGGTTCACATACACCATTGACAAATCCACAATCACATATCTGGATGTAGAGGTAACAATCACTGACATAGGTATGAAAACTAAAGTATATAAAAACCAACAGATTATTCAGTAGCTTCCACCCCCTATCTCTAAAGAAAAACCTACCTTTTTCTCAATTCAGGCATATCAAAGAATCACATTTGATCAAGAGGAACTCACTGACACCATATAACAGTACAGGACTAAATTCCTCAAAGGTGAATATCCACAAGAGATTATAAATTCAGCAGTGGAAGGCGTAGAAGCCATAGACAGGACAAAACTATTAGAGAAAAACATCAAAGAACCATTGAGAAGAGAGGTCTTTGTATCGAACTTTTCCATGAAATCCACCATTATCAAAAAGATTATTCTCAGAAGATGGGAACTCCTAAAAACAAGCATTTGCAATGCAATAGGTCTCGTATTTACGCAAGTTTGAGCTATTGACATTGCAAATAACATGCCTTTTATTTTTGTTTTCGTTTTAAAAACATAAATAAAAAGCATTTTTATTTACAATGCCAACAGCTTAACCCCTTCGCCGCACGGCAAATTCCGCCGCGGTGCGAAGGGGGCGAGGCATGGCGGGGCGTGGCATGGCGCTCGGGTACCCAGGACGGCTCGCTGCTGTCATGAGTCACAGTAGGCGTGTGCTCATGACGGGCACGGGAGTGACTGACTTCAGTCACAGCCCTGCCCGCCTCTCAAAGAGACTGACCGACGGACCGTCTGAGAAATTTCCTGATTTGATATCAATATTTGCATCTGTGCCATTTTTCTAGGAGGAGAGGCCTATTTCGGCGTTGTACTGGTTTGTACCGATGTCATCATGTATGCAGTGTCTTGAGTCTACCATTTTAGCATCTGATACCGGGTCTGTGCTGATTTCTTGACCAGGCGGGCCCCACAGGCATGCTAGCCCCACCCTTCACATTGCCGCATATATTCTCCTCCCAGAGGAGGCCCCATATACAGTGCATGAATTAAATATTGATGTGATGTGCGACACTCTCCTGCAAAGGAATTATGCTCCAGTGTGTGTTGTTGTGCCACTGTGATTGTTGTGGAAGCTTTAAAGATTGTGAAGTTACATCACCTATTAATGCACAATCCTGTCTCGGGCAGGCACATTTCTCCAATTTAGTTTGTATGAGGGATACATAAAATTGTGTATGTTCAAAGGTAGCCTTCAGTGGTTAGCTGTGGGCACTTAGAGGCGAGCACTTACTTCTGAGGACTAAGATTCTTTTTTTTTTACCTCCCTTTGAAGGTGAACCAGAAAAATTACCTTTTCCTGTTCCTTCATGGGCTTGTGTTCTAGACTCAGCCCTTTAACAACCGCATGCCTGCACACGGTTTACTGTGTCCACCAGATCTCTGGACTGCTCTCTTCCACCAGCGGCCCAGTATCACAGCTTATTTGTACAGTGCGTGCCTCTAGTACTGCTAAAAATCCATCAGGACACTCCTAGACCAGACTGATATCTTCAGCAGTATGGGCTGCACTCACACTCATGCCAGCAACTAGAAAATTACTCGTTTGTTGTGAGCTGCATTCTGATTGGCTGAGCAGCCAGGGATCCGATCCCCAACTTACATGATGCTGGCGACAGTGATAGAATCTATCTCATGGCCCTTCTGAGCTGTGGAGTGTGGGGCGCTGTAGAGTGTGGAGCGCTGTAGAGTGTGGGGCGCTGTAGAGTGTGGGGCGCTGTAGAGTGTGGGGCGCTGTAGAGTACGGTGGCGCTGTAGAGTACGGTGGCGCTGTAGAGTGCGGTGGCGCTGTAGAGCGCGGGCGCTATAGAGTGCGGGGGCGCTGTAGAGTGCGGGGGCGCTGTAGAGTGCGGGGGCGCTGTAGAGTGCGGGGCGCTGTAGAGTGCTGGGGCGCTGTAGAGTGTGGGGCGCTGTAGAGTGTGGGGCGCTGTAGAGTGTGGGGCGCTGTAGAGTGTGGGGCGCTGTAGAGTGTGGGGCGCTGTAGAGTGTGGGGGCGCTGTAGAGTGCGGGGGCGCTGTAGAGTGCGGGGGCGCTGTAGAGTGCGGGGGCGCTGTAGAGTGCGGGGGCGCTGTGGAGTGCGGGGGCGCTGTAGAGTGCGGGGTCGCTGTAGCTGTAGAGTGCAGGGGCGCTGTAGCTGTAGAGTGCAGGGGCGCTGTAGCTGTAGAGTGCGGGGGCGCTGTAGCTGTAGAGTGCGGAGGCGCTGTAGCTGTAGAGTGTGGGGGCGCTGTAGAGTGCGGGGCGCTGTAGAGTGCGGGGGTGCTGTAGCTGTAGAGTGCGGGGGTGCTGTAGCTGTAGAGTGCGGGGCGCTGTAGCTGTAGAGTGCGGGGGCGCTGTAGCTGTAGAGTGCGGGGGCGCTGTAGCTGTAGAGTGCGGGGGCGCTGTAGAGTGCGGGGCGCTGTAGCTGTAGAGTGCGTGGGCGCTGTAGCTGTAGAGTGCGGGGCGCTGTAGCTTGTGGGGCGCTGTAGCTGTAGAGTGCGGGGTGCTGTAGCTGTAGAGTGCAGGGCGCTGTAGCTGTAGAGTGCGGGGGTGCTGTAGTGTGCGGGGGTGCTGTAGAGTGCGGGGCGCTGTAGAGTGCGGGGGCGCTGTAGAGTGCGGGGGCGCTGTAGCTGTAGAGTGCGGGGTCGCTGTAGCTATAGAGTGCGGGGGCGCTGTAGAGTGCGGGGGCGCTGTAGAGTGCGGGGGTGCTGTAGAGTGCGGGGGCGCTGTAGCTGTAGAGTGCGGGGGCGCTGTAGCTGTAGAGTGCGGGGCGCTGTAGCTGTAGAGTGCGGGGGCGCTGTAGCTGTAGAGTGCGGGGGCGCTGTAGCTGTAGAGTGCGGGGGCGCTGTAGAGTGCGGGGGCGCTGTAGCTGTAGAGTGCGGGGGCGCTGTAGCTGTAGAGTGCGGGGGCGCTGTAGCTGTAGAGTGCGGGGGCGCTGGCGCTGTAGCTGTAGAGTGCGGGGGCGCTGTAGCTGTAGAGTGCGGGGGCGCTGTAGCTGTAGAGTGCGGGGGCGCTGTAGCTGTAGAGTGCGGGCGCGCCGTAGAGTGCGGGGGCGCTGTAGCTGTAGAGTGCGGGGCGCTGTAGAGTGCGAGGCGCTGTAGCTGTAGAGTGCAGGGGCGCTGTAGCTGTAGAGTGCAGGGGCGCTGTAGCTGTAGAGTGCAGGGGCGCTGTAGAGTGCGGGGGCGCTGTAGCTGTAGAGTGCGTGGGCGCTGTAGCTGTAGAGTGCGGGGCGCTGTAGCTTGCGGGGCGCTGTAGCTGTAGAGTGCGGGGCGCTGTAGCTGTAGAGTGCGGGGCGCTGTAGCTGTAGAGTGCGGGGCGCTGTAGCTGTAGAGTGCGGGCGCGCCGTAGAGTGCGGGGGCGCTGTAGAGTGCGGGGCGCTGTAGCTGTAGAGTGCAGGGGCGCTGTAGCTGTAGAGTGCAGGGGCGCTGTGGAGTGCGGGGGTGCTGTAGCTGTAGAGTGCGGGGGTGCTGTAGCTGTAGAGTGCGGGGGTGCTGTAGCTATAGAGTGCGTGGGCGCTGTAGCTGTAGAGTGCGGGGCGCTGTAGCTTGCGGGGCGCTGTAGCTGTAGAGTGCGGGGCGCTGTAGCTGTAGAGTGCGGGGCACTGTAGCTGTAGAGTGCGGGTCGCTGTAGCTCTAGAGTGCGGGGCGCTGTAGAGTGCGGGGGCGCTGTAGAGTGCGGGGGCACTGTAGCTGTAGAGTGCGGGGCGCTGTAGAGTGCGGGGGCGCTGTAGAGTGCGGGGCGCTGTAGCTGTAGAGTGCGGGGGCGCTGGCGCTGTAGCTGTAGAGTGCGGGGGTGCTGTAGCTGTAGAGTGCGGGGCGCTGTAGCTGTAGAGTGCGGGGCGCTGTAGCTGTAGAGTGCGGGGCGCTGTAGAGTGCAGGGGCGCTGTAGCTGTAGAATACGGGGCTCTGTAGAGTGCGACAGGGCCGGACACCAGTCCGGGCACCTGGCAATCCCCCGTAGGGTGGATGGAGTGGGGGCCGGTTTTGTGCCTGGGGGCCTGTTTGGAATTGGGCCCTGGCCCTGGTGACGGTTCGCGACCCGAGTTAGTTCAGTAGCAGCTAAATCTGCTGCATAATTAATACTAAATGTGCTGCTGTGCATAAGGCTGGCAGTATTCCATGTAAAATTTATTAAATAAATGCACCTGGTGCTGCGCAGGCAGATCCATGGCGCGCGCAGCGCGCAGATGTCTCCTCCTCCTCCGCCTGGCCCCCGCGTCTGCGCGCGGCCGACAAGTTGAAGCCGAGGAGTAGTTTACCGCTCGAGAACGAACTGAAAGCAAAGTTCCACTTTCTCCTGCGTCAGCGCCTGGGTGTCTCCTTTTGTTAAAGGCGGGGCAGGGAGGGTCGAGTCATGGTCATGCGCAGTGTGAACTGCACGTGAGGCCATTCGCACGGCGCAAAGCAAGGCATTATTGTGAGTACAATCCCATTTTCATTATTATGGCATATAATCATCGTCTTTTACTCTATTTGCTTCATTGTGGTGTGGGCACAACCCCCTCGTAATTGCTCTCTCCTATTGCGTGCCCCCCCAGCTAACCCCACATGCATTGGCTCTTCTCCTTTTCTTGTGTTCTGGGGCCCACAACTGTGACGCTGTGCCGGAGTGGTCATCAAAATGCCTAAGAGGCCCAGAGTATTTCTTTCTTTAAACATGACATTGCGGAATCGCTTCGACTTAGTACAAAAGGTGAAGCGATTACACATGTCATGTGTAAAGAAAGAAATAATACCCTTTTTTTGCATTTTGACAACTGCAGGGTGGATGGATGCCTCCGGGAACCGGCGTGCACCAAACAGCCCTGGCAATGGCATCCACTTAGGGCCGGTCGTCCGTCAAAACACCAGAAGGGTATTTCTTTCTTTAAACATGCCATGTGGTATCGCTTCGATCTGTGTACTAAATTGAAGTGATTCCGCGTGCTATGTTTAAAGGAAGAAATAGCTGTTGTCTCTATGAAGCCACATTCCTAGGAAGGGTTTTACTTAGGCCATCAATGGTAGGTGCGAAGAACGTTACAGAATGAAATTACTTCCTTGGACTTTTTGAAGTCAGTAGTATTTTACTTAACAAAATGCTGCCCATTTACTTACATTTGAAATTTCTATGTCTCAGAGTATCGTGGCTAAAGCTTTGGCGGTGACTGTAGTTCTTTTATGTGAAGTGCACCTTAGTTGTCGATGCTTCAACATAATTTTAGAGTGTAGCATGTAGGCAGGGGTCAGGAGGGTAATTTATAAAAGCTGGTGAATGGTTTTTGCTGAAACTTAAGGTCAATGGATGTTCCTGTTTGTTTATCCCCCCATGAGTCTAAACATGTTTTCTAACTGCCTTGTGATGAAGACTAATTGACAGCATACTGTTGGGTTTATATTTTTACTTTTTCGGATAGTAAACATGTATTGCCCACCGAGATCCATGCAATCTGCAGTAGGGCCATGACTAAATCCAGGCTTGTTTTTTTTCACTATCCTTTGAGTAAAACGCCACATGCACCTGCATCAAGTGGGCAGACCAGAGTGACTTTTGTTAATTAGACCATGTCCTGAGATGTGTTAAATAGCCAGACAGATGGCTCAGTGAGTTACACTGCTTCTGAGACTCACAAGTTTGAGCCCTACCAAAATAAACTACTTCATTTACTTCAGAGGTCTATGAATTGAATACAATTACTTTTAATAGTACCAAGACTTGTGCTGCACTTGGAAAGATCAGATATGAACAGAAAAAACAAATTATTTTGAAAGTGGTCTCCCTTGAAGCTAGTCGATGTGGAGTATTTCAGAATGTATGTTTGGCATGTCAGTGTTTATTTGTATGCAAAAGGCATAAGGTACAGGAAGATTTACTTTCCGTGGCCTAATCTGAAGGCACTCTAATGAGGTTGTTAATAGAAACCTGCAAGAATGTTGCATTCATTATAGCGACCTCCCACTGTATTGTAAAGTAAGTATATATTTGCTGTTTTATTCTCCACCCATACTTACCTTAGGATATAAACATAAGTGGAATTATGAATAGTAAAAATATATAATATATATATATATATATATATATATATATATATATATATATATATATATATATATATATATATATATATATCCTTACAGTGTAGTGGTTGTAAAATTATTCAAATGCAATATACCACATTTGTTACAGAGGCCCACCACTGGCCTACCTCTTAACCATGTGCCATAAACTAAAAACAGCAAGTTCCATGTGAGTTCACACATGTCAGAGGGGTGCAAGCAGTCCAATGTAAGTGAATCACCTGTCTTTGGTTTGCCTAGTCAAGAAAATGTACTATGAGTCTATCTGATTACCAATGTTGCAAATCGCTTTGGTGATTGATTTGTTCATTCAGTTTGTCTCTTTTAAATGTGTAAAACATATTGCCAGGTGACTACGTTGCACTGCTGTTTATACTCAGTGTGGGTGGGAGGTGTATCCCTCTGTCCTCAGCTGCGGTTAAGGCGTTTGTCCTTAGGGGGGGAAGGTGTCTCACAGTACCTCACCAAATTATATAATTAGTGTGTTCCAAATTCTGAAAAAATGCCTCGATTCCATAAGTTGTATTGATATCTAAACATAGGCAGCACAATGTCGCAGACAATGAATTGGAAGGATCGTCTGAGCCTTCCCTCAATGCCTGTCCTTGGTGTCTTCTTTGGTTCGGGGTAGGGTGGGCCATGTCATAGTCATGCACAGTGTAACTGCACGTGAAATCATTCACATGGCACGAGCCACAGCGCAACCCACTGCAAGTCTGAGCATTGTAAACACCATTGTCTCCTTCTACTCATGCTCCACTCCTATCTATCTATCTATCTATCTAGGACATGGACATCATTTAGGGATCACCTGGGGTTGCAGCTGTGACCCCTGGCTCTGGCTTGCTCTTTGTGATCTCTGGCCTCAGTGATGTTAAAATCAGTGCCAGAAACACAGGAGCTGCTTGTCCTTATGGCGTCAGTTGGGGCTTCACTCTCCCGGTTTTCTACTAATTTGTTTTCTACACTAATAGTGAATAAAACTATGTTATTCGCTATTAGTGTAATGAAAAATGGAGTACAATTAGCTGGAATAGGACCTTCCCGGCACCTAAGGTAGGTAAAAATGTTTTTAAATGTATGTTGTGTAACTGCTTGTGGGTGAGAGTGTTTTTGTGTGAGAGAGAGTGTGTGTGTGTGTATCTGTGTGTCTAAATATTAATGTGAGAGTGAGTGAGAGTCAATGACAATGTGTGAGTTTGAGTGTCAATGAGTATAAGTGAGTCAGACTGCGAGTAAGAGTGAATGCAAGTGAGAGAATGATTGAGCGAGGGAGTGCTAGAGAGTGTGAGAATCAATGTGAGTTAGAATGAGGGAGAAAAACAATGAGTGAGTAAGTGGGAAAAAAACGATTTAGAATGCGTTAGTGAAAGTATGACTGAATTAGAGAAAGTGAATTTGAGTGACTGTGAATGAGTGAGAATGCGTGATTCAGTGAGTGAAAAGTGAAATGAATGAGAGTTAGGAAGTAAGAGTAAGAGTGTGTGCAAGATAGTGAGTGGCAATAAACAAGTGAGTACAATTTGCTGAAAATGAATAAGTGAGTGTGAGTGAGAATAAGTGGACGTAAGGGAGCATGAACGAGATTGTGATAATATGCTTGTGAGTCTGCTGTTTGCCATGGCATACCGAAGGTAATTGTTGTTGGAGGCACCCATGGTAATGCTTGCACTGGCATACTGGAGGCAATTCTTAGCATTACAGGCATCTGTGAGAAAGTAGTGGCACACTGGAGGTAGTTGTTGGCATAACAGTACAATGCTGGAATTGATGTGATAGAGGTAATTAATTCTGATGGTAGTTCTTGACATAATGATAAAATACTGGTAACGGCATATGAGAGGTCATTGGTGGCATACAGGGCACCTGCTGGCATACTTGAGGAAGTTTTTGGCATAGGAGCATCTGTGTCAAAATGCTGGCACTATCACATTGGAGGTAATTATTGTCATGAGTGAGGGCAGCTGGGGCGCATAATAGGGGGAACCTTTAGAAAAATGCTGGCCTTGACATACTGAGGTAATTTTTGTCCTAAGTGTCACTCATGGTATATGGATAGCATTAATAGCAAAAATTCTGGCTCTGGTATATTGTTAGTAATTTTTGGCATAAGAGGGCACCCATGACAAAAAACTGGCCCTGGCACAATGGAGTTATATTTTGATATATTGAGACACCCATAGCTCATTTTGAAAAAAAGGTGTCAACACCAGGGGAGTGTCTGGTTCCATTGGCTTACAAAGCAAACACAAGGAGATGATGGACGGAGCGTTGACACATTTCCGACACTCACCCCCAGTCACAGATCTTGGTTGAATCCATCATCATTCTTTAGCTCACTTTCCCACCTCAGTTCAGATCCAGCTATATGCAAATAAGTCTTGACCCTGTGCCTCATGGGAACTGCCCAGCCCGAACTACCAAGCCAGGTCTTCCCTGAACCAAAACATGCATCCTGGGACTTGTTTCTGGGTAACACCCTTCATCAGCCAGGCTAGCTTGAATGCAGTGCCCGAAACCTGTCCCAGGATGCTTGTTTCCGATCCAGGGAAGACATGGCTTAGCAGTTCGGGCTGGACTGTTCCTATAAGGCACAGGGTCAAGACTGATTTGCATATAGCCGTATCTGAACTGGGGTAACAAATTGAGCTAATGAACAATGATGGATTAAACCCATATCTGTGACTGGGGGTGAGTGTCTGAAAGGTTTCAGCACTCTGTCCATCATATCCTTGTGTTTGCTTGGTTCCAATGGCTTGGCACACCATTCGAGGACTCGAATATTTAAAGTGTCCTTTCAGAGACTATGGCTTTGTAGCAAAGTTTTGTGAAAGTTGTCTTTTAAAATGCACTATTTGACCCCAATTTTTTTAAAATGTTTTCAGGGGTAGTCTGCCAAACCATCTTAGAAGAAGTCTGGCTCACTTGCTTTACTTGGTCACTACTCTTCAAGGTTAATATTATGCCCCACAACTTTCAAAGATCATGTCACTACCCTAATATATGTGGTATCTAAAATAGACGTGAGTGTGTTACGTTGTTATATAACCATACAGCAATTATAGAACTGCAGTTATTGTGATGTCACCAGGGTTAAGGTCATTTGAAATTATCACCTGGGAAAATTCAGAGTCAAATGTCGTATGATGTCACTACCTGTGATTTCATTAAGGCCAAAGGACGTTTCACATCATGTAGGGTGACAGAGTGCTTTACAGCACACACATATTATACAAAGACAATACATCATACATGTGTGTGCAATTAACATAAAGGAAATTCTATATAAGACAATGAGGTCTAAAAGATGCAGGAGTTCGATACTCATAGATATCATGTGTTAAGAGCCCTTGGTCTAGAGAAACCCAAAATCAGGCGTTAAAACTCAGGATTAAAAACATAACTGGTGAAGTTAAAACTAATGAGAATTTATAGACTACTTTTAGAGATTTGGAAGGGATTGATGAAAAAACTGTACATTTCTACGGCCCATGCTTGCAGTTTGCACATGTCTCGTACATACCACTTCATAGCTCTATCAGCCCTGAGTGGAGGGGCCCCCTCAATGTACTTTGCAGGGGGGCCCCTTCAGGTTTTGTTACGCCCCTGCATGCGAGGTCTCGTGATCTCAGAGGCAGAGACGAGTCACTCAACAACCAAAACAGAGCGAGGCACACCATTTAATTATTTCTAGCCCCCCAGCCCCCTGTCTGCAGGTGAGTTGTCCAGTCCAGTCATTTAAGTTGAAAATGCAATGCATGCTTGTGTCAGGCCTGCATGATGATTCATGGGGCTACGGCAGCTGGGCTTGTGTGCGTGGGCCAAATTCAAAATTAAAAGCAAAAGGGCTGGTTAGGGCCGTGATCGGGCAGGGCAAATTACCTGCTTTCTCAGAGAAAAATACAGGTTTTTGTCTTGATTTACTTCGTGTGGCTTAATCGTTGCTAACTTGCTAGGCATTGTTGACCTCAAAACAAGCTATATTAAGGTATTATTCCAAGTGACCTTTGGCTACTCGACTTTTACACAGCAAGTATCTGAAGTGAAAAGGTGAAAAACAAACTGCAACAGTAAGCATTTTGTTGCTGAAATTAAACACGGTTTATGCTAATTTGTAGAACTATTAGAAAAGCACTTCGCTTTCCACGTTTCCAAAAGAAAGGGAGGAGTGAAGTGGGCCAGCGATGGGAGCACAGGTGAATTTAACAAATCCAATTAATAACGAACGATTCTAGAGCGTTGGCGGGAGGCACGGGCTGGTGGTGTTAGAAGCTCATTGTAGTGAACCGATCGGCCCAGAGTGGCGCTGTTTGCGCGCTGAAACGTGAGCTAAATAGTAACGTGATGACGTTTGTCTTTTTGAAGTTTAATTGTTTGCAGTTGAATTATGAATTAGTTAAATTGCAAAGTATACAAGTATGTCTTCTAACAAATGAGTCTTACGACGCTTCAATTAACAGCTAGCAGTTTGTTTTACGAGTTGCGCCGTTGTTTGGCCCACTGACATGCACTGTGAGAAGCTTGCATTGCCTTTTATCTATCTTGCATGATGTGGGACATACCAGAAAGTACACAGAGTTTGCTATAAAATGCCATGGGAAATAATTGTGAGATCACAAGTTCATTGGCCACAATCACACAACAGCATTAACCCACTGCCTGCCTTTAACTGCTCAGCAGCTCTGGTCTGCAGAAGAGCATGCAGTAGAAATGACGTAGCTGTCAAGTACACAGATTGCTTATGATTGACATTCCTATGATTTGAGTTGACATTCTACTGTCAAATGTGTGGCACTGCCAGTGACACTTTCTTATGAGTAAATGAAAACAATGACTTGTATTTGAGAGTTTTACGCTACATTATCCAGACATCACACAATGACAAACATATGCCTAAAACAAACCAGCCCTATAGCTAATGCCGGTGCTTTCTAGCTGTATCAGATCAATGAGCAAAGTCAATCATTTTGTTGTGATTGGTTAAAATTGAACATTTTTAAATTCTGATAATATTAGTCTGTGAATGAGCTTTACGAAGTCTGTGGAAGGGGTAATGTTTTCCTTTATATCAATTACAAATACTCAGACCAAAATAACTGAAATATTTCATTGTTAATACTATTTTATATAGGTAGACAAGTACGTAGACACGCTGATAATAAAGTGTTGAGGGGACCCTGAAGTAATTTGAACCCATTGGCAGTAGTTTATGCCCCTCTGCCGCAGGCAGGTGCAAAAACCCACAGACCTATCAGCTGAAGGGGTGCTAGCTCGCATTCTTTGCTTCTTTCCCCCAGTATCCCTCTATATCACAGTGTAGGGATTCAAACTTGTGTTAAGAAGTGTACACACTTTTACAGCAGGTGCATAAACCCTCTCGGCTATCTATCGACTTCCTCCTCTCTTCCTTAGAAACCCTGCAAACCATAGTGAGATTTTCGAACCTTGGTTGAACAATTTATGTACTTCTGCATCAAGTGCATAAACGTTCTAGACTATCTTCTCAGGAGACTCTTGGACTATCTAGAAGTACAGTGCAGGGGCGCTGTAGAGTGCAGGGGCGCTGTAGAGTGCGAGCGCTGTAGCTGTAGAGTGCGGGGGCGCTGTAGAGTGCGGGGCGCTGTAGCTGTAGAATGCGGGGCGCTGTAGAATGGGGGGGGCTGACAAATATGTAGCCACACAGTATAAATCTTAAAAAGCCAGCTGCCCCTGAACAAGTAAGAATGAAACTTATAAACTAACAACTGTGGACCTGATCCAAGTCGCTCGTTCACATCTCTTGTCTCCTGTCTGTTCCCCTTGAGTCCTTGAAAGCTCGCGCGCGACCTAATCCAAGTCAAAGATCTGTGCGTTCACATCTCTTGTCTCCTGTCTGTTCCCCTTGAGTCCTTGAAAGCTCGCGCGCGACCTAATCCAAGTCAAAGATCTGTGCGTTCACATCTCTTGTCTCTTGTCTGTTTCCCCTGAGTCCTTGAAAACTGAAATGATCACAATAAGTCTCGCAGAGTTTGCAGGTGCTTTCTACAGCGCAGTGCTCCAATCTACAATGCACTACTCCACAAAGCACACCACTCCACTATACAGCACTCCACTCTACAGCGCAACACTCCACTACACAACGCAACACTCCACTCTACAGCGCAGCACTACACAACACAACACTCCACTCTACAGCGCAGCACTACACAACACAACACTCCACTTTACAGCGCAGACTTCCCAGTTTAGCACTCCACTCTGCAGCGCTCCACTCTGCAGCGCAGCGCTCCACTCTGCAGCGCTCCACTCTGCAGCGCAGCGCTACAAAACGCAGCACTCCACTCTACAGTGTAGCACTTCATAGTCCAGCACTCCACTCTACAGCGCAGCACTATACAATGCAGCACTCCACTCTACAGTACAGCGCTCCACTCTACAGCGAACTGCTCCACTCTACATTGCAGTGCTCCACTCTACAGCGCAGTGCTCCATTCTACAGCGCAGTGCTCCACTCTACAATGCACTACTCCACAAAGCACACCACTCCACTATACAGCACTCCACTCTACAGCGCAACACTCCACTCTACAGCGCAACACTCCACTCTACAGCGCAACACTCCACAACACAACACTCCACTTTACAGCGCTGACCTTCCCAATTTAGCATTCCACTGTACAGCGCAGCATTCCACTCTACAGAGCAGCACTCACTCTACAGCGCAGGGCTCCACTCTACAGCGCAGGGCTCCACTCTACAGAGCAGCGCTCCACTCTACAGAGCAGCGCTCCACTCTACAGCGCAGCGCTCCACTCTACAGCGCAGCGCTCCACTCTACAGCGCAGCGCTCCACTCTACAGCGCAGCACTACACAATGCAGCACTCCACTGCGCTCCACTCTATAGCACAGCGCTCCACTCTACAGCGCAGCACTACACAATGCAGCATTCCACTGCGCTCCACTCAACAGCGCAGCGCTCCACTCTACAGCGCAGCGCTCTACTCTACAGCGCAGCGATCTAGTCTGCAGCACAGCGTGCTGCTCTACAGCGCAGCACGCCGCTCTACAGCGCAACACTCCACTCTACAGCGCAACACTCCACTCTACAGCGCAACACTCCACTCTACAGCGCAACACTCCACTCTACAGCGCAACACTCCACTCTACAGCGCAACACTCCACTCTACAGCGCAACACTCCACTCTACACCGCAACACTCCACTCTACAGCACAATACTCCACTCTACAGCGCAACACTCCACTCTACAGCGCAACTCTACAGTGCAGCACTACACAACGCAGCACTCCACTCTACAGCACAGAACTTCCCAGTATAGCGCTCCACTCTACAGCGCAGCGCTCCACTCTACAGCGCAGCGCTCCACTCTACAGCGCAGCGCTCAACTCTACAGCGCAGCGCTCCACTCTACAGCGCAGCGCTCCACGGTACAGCGCAGCACTACAAAACGCAGCACTCCACTCTACAGCGCAGCATTATACAATGCAGCACTCCACTCTACAGTACAGAGCTCCACGCTACAGCGCAGTGCTCCACTCTACAATGCACTACTCCACAAAGCACACCACTCCACTATACACCACTCCACTCTACAGCGCAACGCTCCACTCTACAGCGCAGACCTTCCCAGTTTAACACTCCACTGTACAGCGCAGCACAACACAACACTCCACTTTACAGCGCAGACCTTCCCAGTTTAGCGCTCCACTCTGCAGCGCAGCGCTCCACTCTGCAGCGCAGCGCTCCACTCTGCAGCGCAGCGCCCCACTCTGCAGCGCAGCACTACACAACACAACACTCCACTTTACAGCGCAGACCTTCCCAGTTTAGCACTCCACTGTACAGCGCAGCACTCAACTCTGCTGCGCAGCGCTCAACTCTGCAGCGCAGCGCTCAACTCTGCAGCGCAGTGCTCCACTCTGCAGCGCAGCGCTCTACTCTGCAGCGCAACACTCCACTCTACAGCGCAGCACTACACAACACAACACTCCACTTTACAGCGCACGCCTTCCCAATTTAGCACTCCACTGTACAGCGCAGCATTCCACTCTACAGAGCAGCACTCACTCTACAGCGCAGCGCTCTACTCTACAGGGCAGCGATCCAGTCTGCAGCACAGCGCGCCGCTCTACAGCGCAGCGCGCCGCTCTACAGCGCAACACTCCACTCTACAGCGCAACACTACACAACACAACACTCCACTTTACAGCGCAGACCTTCCCAATTTAGCACTCCACTGTACAGCACAGCATTCCATTCTACAGCGCAGCGCTCCACTCTACAGCTCAGCGCTCCGCTCTACAGCGCAGCGCTCCACTCTACAGCGCAGCGCTCCACTCTACAGCGCAGCGCTCCACTCTACAGCGCAGCGCTCCACTCTACAGCGCAGCACTCCACTCTACAGTGCAGCGCTCCACTCTACAGCGCAGCGCTCCACTCTACAGCGCAGCGCTACAAAACGCAGCACTCCACTCTACAGCGCAGCACTATACAATGCAGCACTCTACAGCGCAGTGCTCCATTCTACAGCGCAGTGCTCCACTCGACAATGCACTACTCCACAAAGCACACCACTCCACTATACACCACTCCACTCTACAGCGCAACACTCCACTCTACAGCGCAACACTCCACTCTACAGCGCAACACTCCACTCTACAGCGCAGTGGTCCAGTCTGCAGCGCAGCGGTCCAGTCTGCAGCACAGCGCGCCACTCTACAGCGCGCCACTCTACAGTGCAGCACTACACAACGCAGCACTCCACTCTACAGCACAGAACTTCCCAGTATAGCACTCCACTCTACAGCGCAGCGCTCCACTCTACAGTGCAGCGCTCCACTCTACAGCGCAACACTGCACAACGCAGCATTCTGCTGTACAGCGCAGCGCTCCACTCTACAGCGCAGTACTACAAAACGCAGCACTCCACTCTAAAGTGTAGCACTTCATAGTCCAGCACTCCACTCTACAGCGCAGCACTCTACAATGCAGCACTCCACTCTACAGTACAGCGCTCCACTCTACAGCAAACTGCTCCACTCTACATTGCAGTGCTCCACTCTACAGCGCAGTGCTCCATTCTACAGCGCAGTGCTCCACTATACAATGCAGTGCTCCACAAAGCACAGCACTCCACTATACAGCACTCCGCTCTACAGCGCAACACTCCACTCTACAGCACAACACTCCACTCTACAGCGCAACACTCCACTCTACAGCGCAACACTCCACTCTACAGCGCAACACTCCACTCTACAGCGCAACACTCCACTCTACAGCGCAGCACTACACAACACAACACTCCACTTTACAGCGCAGACCTTCCCAATTTAGCACTCCACTGTACAGCGCAGCATTCCACTCTAAAGAGCAGCACTCACTCTACAGCGCAGCGCTCCACTCTACAGCGCAGGGCTCCACTCTACAGCGCAGGGCTCCACTCTGCAGCGCAGCGCTCCACTCTACAGCTCAGCGCTCCACTCTACAGCGCAGCGCTCCACTCTGCAGCGCTCCACAATGCAGCACTCCACTGCGCTCCACTCTATAGCACAGCGCTCCACTCTACAGTGCAGCACTACACAATGCAGCATTCCACTGCGCTCCACTCTACAGCGCAGCGCTCCACTCTACAGCGCAGCGCTCCACTCTACAGCGCAGCGCTCCACTCTACAGCGCAGCGCTCCACTCTACAGCGCTCCACTCTACAGCGCTCCACTCTACAGCGCAGCGCTCCACTCTACAGCGCAGCGCTCCACTCTACAGCGCAGCGCTCCACTCTACAGCGCAGCGCTCCACTCTACAGCACAGCGCTCCACTCTACAGCACAGCACTACACTCTACAGCGCAGCACTACACAATGCAGCACTCCACTGCGCTCCACTCTACAGCGCAGTGCTCCACTCTACAGCGCCGTGCTCCACTCTACAGCGCAGTGCTCCACAAAGCGCACCAGTCCACTCTACAACACACCACTCCACTATACAGCGCTCCACTCTACAACGCAGCGCTCCACTCTACAGCGCAGCGCTCCACTGTACATGGCAAAGCAGCACTCTACAACGCAACACTACACAACGCAGCATTCTACTGTACAACGCAGCCCTCCATTCTACAGCACAGCGCTCCACTCTACAGCACAGCGCACGCACATTATTATTGTAGTTAAACACAAACACTTTTTTACGCACTAATTATATCGAAAACACCCACTTTTCAACACACATTGTATTAAAACACGCACATTATATTAAAAACACCCATAAAAAAATTTGTATGCAGAAGCTCTTTGCACGCAGTTGGCAAGGGAAAACTGAAACTGACATGCTCTTCACAAACCAGCCTTTAAAACTGCAACAAAGTAACAAAATGTAGAACTGCTCGTGTAAAACTGAAACTGACATGCTCTTCACAGCCGCGACCTAATCCTAGTCTCAGCTGCGCGTTCACATCTCTTGTCTCTTGTCCTTGAAAACTGTCCTTGAGTCCTTGAAAACTGAAATGATCACAATAAGTCTCGCAGCGACGGATCGCTTTCGCGATCCGGTTCGCAGGTGCGAGACCTAATGAAATCAGACTTTAAGGGTATGTTTACTCAACCGCCACCTTTTGCATATACCAGAATGAGCAACTTGAGAAATGTTGTCTCCACTCAAAGAGCAGACTCCAGAATCGTACAAGGGCATGTCAAAATGCTGCAATCAGGGGCGGCCTTAGGCATGTGCAAGTTGTGCACCTGCACAGGGCCACCAAACCCCCAGGGACCACCACGCCAGGCCTGAGGCACTTATAAATGGTGCACGGGCCCTGGCTGGGGCCCCTGAGGCTCTTAAGAAATGGTGCGGGGGGCCCCGGCCGGGGCCTCTACCTACGCTCCCTGCCCAGGGCCACCATGAGCCTAGAGCCGCCCCTGCTGCAATTGTACACATTACAACAATGTTATTATGGTGGGAGCAAGCATATCACATCCATGAACAGGCAAACGAATTCCATTGAACCACACATCTGACTATAACACACAATGTGTGATTTATGTCATCAAATGCCCTTGTGGTTTACATTACAAAAGAAAGACTGAACAAAATGTAAAGATTCGGATGACACAACATAACTCAATTGCACTTTACGATCTTAGAGAAAGTCTTGAGGCAGAGACACTTCCAAGCTACTCTCTCAACGAGAAACACCTTGGATTAATACATGGACACACTTTTTCTGAAAAGTTTGAATGACAAATTGGAACTCTTGTGTTTTCTGTAGAATGTAGCAAAATACCAACAGCTTAATTTACATTCATTATGATAGGGATTCAGGCATTATTTTTACAGTAGGGGATACACAAATTAATACAACAACAGTAGCATATAGCAATCAGCTTCCATAGTCAGACTAATAGGGACACTTGATTAAGCAGCTTGTCTCACGTACCACATATGTTCTAAACACAGGGCATAGTGTGATTTAAGAAAAAATGCACACTATTGTTTTTTATTGGTTCTTATTGTTATCATTCCACCCAGTTACTACTTTTGTTTTGAATGCACCTGTAAAACTTGCAGATTGACTAGATTGATTGCCATTAGCTAAACACAGTGTAAAATGAACTCACCAGCTTCAGCATTCTAACACTGAAAATCAATGGTTAATAGTTAATCAGAAATTGCACTGTAAATACAGAGTCACTGAATCCTTTTAAATTATTTAAAATGTTTACCGTCACAATATTTGCTTGTATTCATAAGGTATTCTTTTGAGATAGAATCCTTGACTATCTATTTTCCAAAGTCTTTTTTTCACTTTTTAGGTCGAGCGTGACCCTGCTGCTCTGTGAAGAGCTGTGGTAGTTCAGTATGGAGAGAAGGTTTGCCCACTCCCTCGCCCTTATTAGGGCTCGGGCCTAGGCCTCCACGAAGTGGGGGGCGGAGCTTTCGAGCTCTTATGCATTTAAAAGAAAAAAAAGGTCTGAAAGGGGTCCGGCTGGCACATTCTTTAGATTCTTTAGTGCGCGTCGTCGTTTTTTCTGGCATCTGCCTAGTGATTCGTCTTGGCTGTGCTGTCTATTTAGTAGCCTTGACGTGATAGGGTATATTTACTGTTCGTCCGTCATTTATTGCAGTTCTATGGCATATTGTGTGCACGAACGAGCACGGCAGAGTGATTAATCTTAATTAGGATCTGTCAGAGTGCCCGTGTAATGCAATCCAGATGGTGCGAGCGCGTTCACTTTTCGTTCTATGAAGGACACGGAGACAAGGATTATGCATGCCTCCTTTTATTTAATCTGTCCCCCCAGTAAAAATCACACCAAATAACATCAGTAGAACAATAAAGCGCTACACGTCTCGTGACTAAAAACTACATGACAGCAAACATTTATTCCAATATGAAAAGTGTATGCCTATGAAGCTGCCTTCTTTCCAACATTTTTTTAGCACTGAAACAGCCGGTTATTGAAAACTTTAAAACATATTTCTTGCTTGTTATTACAACATTGCGTTAAAGGAATCCGTAATGCAATTCTGAGCTCCCCGAAGTGATCTTTCAAATCGTGTTCACTGCATCCTAGTAAATCATTTATCAGCTGGGATGATAATGGAGCCTGACAGTGCAGCATTTTTAGATGCTGCTACCTCTGAGGGTTGAGGCCAGGGTAGGTGGTGGTTGACAACATAACGCTTGCGCTGCAGCTCGGAATAACACCTATCCAAGAAAAACATAAATACACAGACAGCGCATATCTACAGGATAGCAATGACAGCGCATATCTACAGGCTAGTGAAGCCAATGCATATCTACAGGCTAGCGATGACAGTGCATATCTACAGGCTTGTGAAGTCAATGCATATCTACAGGCTAGCGATGACAGTGCATATCTACAGGCTAGCGATGACAGTGCATATCTACAGGCTAGCGATGACAGTGCATATCTACAGGCTAGCGATGACAGAGCATATCTACAGGCTAGCGATGACAGTGCATATCTACAGGCTAGTGAAGCAATCTACAGGCTTTTGAAGCCAATGCATATCTACAGGCTAGCGATGACAGTGCATATCTACAGGCTAGCGATGACAGAGCATATCTACAGGCTAGCGATGACAGTGCATATCTACAGGCTAGTGAAGCCAATGCATATCTACAGGCTAGCGATGACAGTGCATATCTACAGGCTAGCGATGACAGAGCATATCTACAGGCTTGTGAAGCCAATGCATATCTACAGGCTAGCGATGACAGTGCATATCTACAGGCTAGCGATGACAGAGCATATCTACAGGCTAGCGATGACAGTACATATCTACAGGCTAGCAATGACAGTGCATATCTACAGGCTAGCGATGACAGTGCATATCTACAGGCTTGTGAAGCCAATGCATATCTACAGGCTAGCGATGACAGTGCATATCTACAGGCTAGCGATGACAGAGCATATCTACAGGATAGCAATGACAGCGCATATCTACAGGCTAGCGATGACAGTGCATATCTACAGGCTAGCGATGACGGTGCATATCTACAGGCTAGCGATGATAATGCATATCTACAGGCTAGCGATGACAGCGCATATCTACAGGATAGCAATGACAGCGCATATCTACAGGCTAGTGAAGCCAATGCATATCTACAGGCTAGCGATGACAGTGCATATCTACAGGCTAGTGAAGCCAATGCATATCTACAGGCTAGCGATGACAGCGCATATCTACAGGCTAGCGATGACAGTGCATATCTACAGGCTAGCGATGATAATGCATATCTACAGGCTAGCGACGACAGCGCATATCTACAGGATAGCAATGACAGTGCATATCTACAGGCTAGCGATGACAGTGCATATCTACAGGCTAGCGATGACGGTGCATATCTACAGGCTAGTGAAGCCAATGCATATCTACAGGCTAGCGATGACAGCGATGACAGTGCATATCTACAGGCTAGTGAAGCCAATGCATATCTACAGGCTAGCGATGACAGTGCATATCTACAGGCTAGCGATGACAGAGCATATCTACAGGCTAGCGATGACAGTGCATATCTACAGCCTAGCGATGACAGTGCATATCTACAGGCTAGTGAAGCCAATGCATATCTACAGGCTAGCGATGACAGTGCATATCTACAGGCTAGCGATGACAGCGCATATCTACAGGCTAGCGATGACAGTGCATATCTACAGGCTAGCGATGATAATGCATATCTACAGGCTAGCGATGACAGCGCATATCTACAGGATAGCGATGACAGTGCATATCTACAGGCTAGCGATGACGGTGCATATCTACAGGCTAGCGATGACGGTGCATATCTACAGGCTAGTGAAGCCAATGCATATCTACAGGCTAGCGATGACAGCGATGACAGTGCATATCTACAGGCTAGTGAAGCCAATGCATATCTACAGGCTAGCGATGACCGTGCATATCTACAGGCTAGCGATGACAGAGCATATCTACAGGCTAGCGATGACAGTGCATATCTACAGGCTAGCGATGACAGTGCATATCTACAGGCTAGTGAAGCCAATGCATATCTACAGGCTAGCGATGACAGTGCATATCTACAGGCTAGCGATGACAGAGCATATCTACAGGCTAGCGATGACAGTGCATCGCTACAGGCTAGCGATGACAGTACACATCTACAGGCTAGTGATGACAATGCATATTTATGGGCCAGCGATGACAATGCATATCTACAGGCTAGCGATGACAGTGCATATAGGCTAGCAATGACAGTGCATAATTACAGGCCAGTGATGACACTTCATATCTACAGGCTACCGATGACAGTGCATATCTACAGGCTAGCGATAACAGTGCATATCTACAGGCTAGCGATGACAGAGCATATCTACAGGCTAGCGATGACAGAGCATATCTACAGGCTAGCGATGACAGTGCATATCTACAGGCTAGCGATGATAATGCCTATCTACAGGCTAGCGACGACAGCGCATATCTACAGGATAGCAATGACAGCGCATATCTACAAGCTAGCGATGACAATGCATATCTACAGGCTAGCGATGACGGTGCATATCTACAGGCTAGTGAAGCCAATGCATATCTACAGGATAGCGATGACAGTGCATATCTACAGGCTAGCGATGACAGTGCATACGACATCACAGGCAGCAGCAGTGCAAGCTTCTTACACTCACAAGGAGACCACAGGCAGCTGAGGTGCAATCTTCTCCCACTCACAAGAACGACATCACAGGCAGCAGCAGTGCAAGCTTCTTACACTCACAAGGAGACCACAGGCAGCAGAGGTGCAGGCTTCTCACACTCACAAGAAGGACATCACAGGCAGTAACGGTGCAATATTCTCACACTCACAAGGAGATCACTGGCAGTACACACCACATGAACACACTCCATAACACATAGCAACAATACATTGGCATTTACAATGCCATTAGCTCAAACTCAAATAAAACCGAGCCCGATTGCATTTCTAATGCTTGTTTTTCTTTGGCTTTTGTGTTTGTCCTTTGTAAATGCTGACTTCTGATTCATTATGAGGCTTGTTAGTCCCTCCTTACTACAGCCATGTCGTCTTTTGAATTCTCCCATGGCTTCTGGCCCCTTTTCTTGGTTGTTACACGGGGTGTGTACTATTTAATTTATTTAGTTTCTCCATTAGGTAGATGACGTGCTTCGCTTACATTAGGGGCCAAGCCCGCCTTCACTTTTGAAACAGCCTAGACTCCCGCTGTTGTGCCTTCTCCCCCCTCCACTCTCCCTCTCGTTGTCTGTGACTTCTTTTCCCCTCCCCTCCCTCCCGTTGTCCGTGCTCTCTCCTCCCCCACCACCGCCTGCCCTTTGTCCGTGCCTTTGACCCCACACACTCCCTCTCTACTGATGTCTGTGCCTTCTCCCCCGGCTCCCCCTGCCTCTCGTTGTCCGTGATGTCAAGTTGCCAACCATTTGCAATGCAATAAGTCATGCGTAAATTGGAGACCTATTGCATTGTAAATGCTTGTTACTGCATGGTGACGCACGTCAGCGGATAGGAACAGCTCACACTCACTAACAAACATAGGCACTTGTTCGAAGTTACCAGCACTCAACTCGTTACAGTTCTGCACGGAGGAAGAGTTGTGACCACACATTTTTGCAGATGGATAAGCGACACATTTTCAACATCCTTTTTACACAATATACGCTATGAACATTTGGGAACCGACCGGATAACTAACACACACACTTTGTTCTCCAGGAGCAACACAGATTATTTATCTCTAAATGCCAAGTGCGTTGGCGACCCTCACAGTCAGTTGCTCGCTGGTAGGCGTTACTTCATTAGAGTGAACATACAAATCCATCCTTAGATATTCTTTCCAATGATCATCAATCACTTTTCTTTTACCACAGCTGAAACATTCAGAATTTGGTTTCTTTAAAAAAAAAAACACGAACACTACTCGGATCACAGACTGACGTCATCGATCCAGAGGTTAGAATCCGTCATGGTTATTTAAACACCATGCATATACCTTTGGTAAAACACCCAAAAGTCTTAATATTCTTTAACTTTGGTAGACCTCATTGGTGCATATTGGCACGATTTTATGAATTGATCTCTGGCTGCATGCTGGGAATTGCAGTTCTTCGCGAAACGCATGCTAAGATTATTTATTTTACAGCCATCGCACAGTTATTTACATCATTCATCTTGGTATCTATTCTTTCATCTATTCTTTCAGTTAGTCACTTCCGCAGGATGAGTCTCATAATGAACTTCATATAAAGTCCTGTACATCAGATTAAAGTATTTTATATTTTTTTGATTACAGTGACCCCTTGAAGAAGGGTCTCCGTGACCCGAAATGCATTGTGTTTGTTCACATGAATGAGGATAAGAAAAGTTGAATTCCATTTTGGATGTCTTGAATGTAAAACCACATCTGTAAATAACATAATCTAAAAGAAAAATAATGATTGTCTTATTTATTTGAGCATGTTTATGATGTTCTCTATAATATTTGAATAATTCAATTTCATATAGATGACACGCAGCCTTAAGGCACAATCATGCACACAGTGTCTAGAACATTTATTCTAGTTCCCTTCTTAGCTCATGGTTCAGCCATACTCATTGCCTTTGGCGTCTACTTGGTTTGTGGCCTGATGGTGGTAGAGATCTAATGAAAGTCCCCTTCTTCCTGTTCTTCCAGCTTGGTGGTGCCAGATTCGATTACCTCTAGGGTGGGTTGGTGCACCAGCAGGTCTTGTGATTAGACCTCCTCAGCACCAAGCAGAGCTGATTTATCAACAAATTTTGGTGTGGTGTCTGCTACTGTTGCTGCATGCTGATGTGTGCCCAGCATCGGTTTCTAAAACTGTCAAAGAGGCTTCTTACACTGCATGGCTAGGCAGGAAGTGCACTTGTGTCTTTGTAGCCTGGAGAGAGGCAGGGATTACACACTTGTGAGGGTCTGCCCAGGGCTATTTGAAGTAGCATTGAGAGCACTTTTTGAAGGGTGTTCCTAGCCTCTTCATTCTCTAGAGTTGACGGACGGAAGGAACGCAGAGTCAGGGACCGGATCTTCTGGGATTGTTTCTGAAGCATTGAAGGAAGATAAAAAACAGAAGGCATGGGCCAAAGAAGTCTTTCATTTTTTGTTTTTGTTTGAATATCTTTTAATGATTTTTTGTTGTTCATTCGCAGTACATAACATTATGTTAAGCGGGGAAATGCAATATAACATCTTGCAATCGTACAAAACGATTCAGATAAGAACAATGAAGTGCCGCAGAACATCTTACATGTATCATCTAACATAAAGCAAGAACACTCTCAAGGGCTCGGCCGTAGCCAAGATTAATCACATATCCCAACAAGCATTAGGAATGCATTAGGGCTCGGGTTTGTTTTAAGTAGAGATAATGGCATTGTAAATGGCAATGTGTTTTAGGCACTCTGCACTACCACTCTGCACTCTGCACTACCAATCTGCACTCTGCACTCTCAATCTGCACTCTGCACTACCAATCTGCACTCTGCACTACCACTCTGCACTACCCCTCTGCACTCTCAATCTGCACTCTGCACTACCAATCTGCACTCTGCACTACCACTCTGCACTACCACTCTGCACTACCACTCTGCACTCTGCACTACCACTCGCACTCTCAATCTGCACTCTCACTCTGCACTCTGCACTACCACTCTGCACTCTGCACTCCCACTCTGCACTCCCACTCTGCACTCTCACTCTGCACTCTGCACTACCACTCTGCACTCTCACTCTGCACTCTGCACTACCACTCTGCACTACCACTCTGCACTCTGCACTACCACTCTGCACTACCACTCTGCACTCTGCACTACCACTCTGCACTACTACTCTGCCCTCTGCACTACCACTCTGCACTGCCACTCTGCACTGCCACTCTGCACTGCCACTCTGCACTACCACTCTGCACTACCACTCTGCACTACCACTCTGCACTCTGCACTACCACTCTGCACTACCACTCTGCACTCTGCACTACCACTCTGCACTACCACTCTGCACTCTGCACTACCACTCTGCACTACCACTCTGCACTACCACTCTGCACTACCACTCTGCACTCTGCACTCTGCACTCTCAAACTGCACTCTGCACTACCACTCTGCACTACCACTGCACTCTCACTCTGCACTCTGCACTACCACTCTGCACTACCACTCGCACTCTCACTCTGCACTACCACTCTGCACTACCACTCTGCACTCTGCACTCTGCACTACCACACTGCACTCTGCACTACCACTCTGCAATCTGC
Source organism: Lissotriton helveticus (assembly GCF_964261635.1). Taxonomy (NCBI): domain Eukaryota; kingdom Metazoa; phylum Chordata; class Amphibia; order Caudata; family Salamandridae; genus Lissotriton; species Lissotriton helveticus. Next base: position 1,090,035,629 of record NC_136068.1, read on the forward strand.
ACTCTGCACTACCACTCTGCACTACCAATCTGCACTACCAATCTGCACTCTGCACTCTCAATCTGCACTACCACTCGCACTCTCAAACTGCACTCTGCACTCTGCACTACCACTCTGCACTACCACTCTGCACTACCACTCTGCACTCTGCACTACCACTCTGCACTACCACTCTGCACTACTGCTCTGCACTACCACTCTGCACTCTGCACTACCACTCTGCACTCTGCACTACCAATCTGCACTCGCCAACAGACACGGCGGACTCGTGGAAAATTAATGAAGTGACCTAGAGGGTGAGGATGGGATACTCCGCTACCATCGAGTTCGTAGAAGAACAAGATTACATACGAAAAACAAGCAGCACAGAAAGCATCACTTTCGCAATCGCAATTGTTTAAACAAGCAGCACAGAAAGCATCACTTTTGCGATCGCAATTGTTTAAACAAGCAGCATAGAAAGAGATCACTTTCGCGATCGTTTAAAAAAAACAGATCTGATGCATGTGATTCTCTACATTGCTGGCCGGCTGTTCATGCGCGCACACAGAGCTGAAGGGAAAAAAACACAGCAGTGCACACGCTCCCAGCACCATCTGCCTTCAATTACCGGCACCTCGGACAGCTGGTAATTGAGGATTTATGTATTCTTCTGCGCGTGTCCGAACACTTTATGCAGGAAGTGGACATTGACAAATTCCTAAGTCCTATGGCGTGCTGCCTTACTTAAACACAGCCTTGCCTGGACCAATTACCATGCACATGGCAAAATACCACACGCAAAAAACGCGCGCTTTCTGGAATGTGGCAGCCCGGACCCCTTTCAGAATTCTTTTTTTTTCTAATACATAAGAGCTCCGAAACTCCGCCCCCACTTCGTGGTGACGTAGGCCCGAGCCCTAAAAACGGTAGTTTCATTTTGAGTAAGGAAAGTGCTTTGGGAGCTAGGGAAATGCAATAAGGCCCATGGCATAATCTGTACAAATGGAGAAGGTGTGTGTGTTAGAAATAGCTTTAGAGAGTGTGCAGCTGTATGGCTATAATATGTGCACTCCTTGGGTCTTGTGGATGTATGACAGTGGGGTATAATTTCCCAGCTGTGTGTCTCCTTCTGTCCATATTGGAAAACGGACGCAGAATCTAATGTTGCAGGTAGTGCCGTTGATGGATATTAATACGTGAAGGGCAGAATTCGGATAGTTCGATATTCAAAGCATCTTGACAACTAGAAAAAACCTTAAAAGAAGTGTTGAAACACTAAAGTATAATATTGAAAGAAAGGAAAATGAAAAACAAAATAGGCGCGTGTGGAGTGTATCTGTTTGGTGGTGTAAACGTGTGTCATCATTTCCGGGGAATGGCCAGTGTGGGAGCCGGAAGGTCAGAAAGCCCACCACAATCAGGATCCCCCTGAAGGGGAATAGTTAAGTGTCCGTGCCATAAGTGCTTCAGGCCCGTGGTCCCGTGGGGGTAGAGTACTCAGTGAGTGGATCTGCCGCGCAGCTGCGTGGTGTGGCTAAGAAGTGCTGTATGCAGGTACCAACCACAGAGCAATCGTGCAAACATACAGTCCCCCTATCTCTCCTATTTGCCTGGTGAGGCCAGAAATGATTATGTCTGATCAACTCCTCTACTAAGACACACCCGATGGAAGGACTTCAGGGTGTCATCCCAGATTTGCGCGATGGGGTACTTTCGTAGTCCCGCAGTTTCCTCGCTAAGAAGGGTTACGCTTTCCGCCCTTGCCCAATTATCAAAGGAATTGCACCAGTGTATTGCCTGTGGGAGTTCGCTGCGTTTCCAATGTTTAGTGATTAGTCTCTTTGCCTTGATAAGCCCGAGGTCCCAGAATCTAGAAGGGACTTTGTTTAGTTTCGTTCTCTTGTACAAGCTCAGTATGCATGCCTCCCACGTGTGTCGCAGCTCTTCGCCTACACCCTCCGTCAGGACCTCCGTCACAGTATGCCAGTACGTCTGTAGTGTGGGGCATGACCACAGCATGTGGACAAAATCTGCGCCTATGAGTGAGCATCTCCGGCACGCAGATGTTGTGACCTCGAAATATCTATTAATTTTATCAGGTGACAGGTATGCGCGGTGTATTATATAGAATTGGATACGTTTAAAGCAGGAGCTGCGCGGGATGTTGGTGGCACCAGCCAGAACTGCCGCCCATTCCCTATCCATCCATGCCCTTCCCCAGTGTCCCGCCCATTTATCTTGCAAGGCTTGGGAGGAGCATTGCGTATGGGTCAGGATAGCCTGCACCAGCCAATGTACCACGTGTGAACCATGTCCCATGACAAGTAGATATTGCACTAGGAAGTGTGTCAGTAGTTCCTCAGAGAGGTCGCCCCAGCTCCGCGAGAACATGTGCAAAAGTGCTGCGTGTAGGAGAAACTGCCCGGCCGGAAGGCCCGGATCTGCTGCTAGTGCCTCAAAAGGGGCCAGGGCACCCTCTGAATAGTGGTCCCCCACTGTGTCTACCCCGGCTTGTGTCCAGCGCTCTAGCGCTGCTTCTGTTACCACGCCTCTGTCCCTGGGTGTACCTAGCAGTGGGAGCACCGGGGCATAAGGTGTCACAGCAAAGGTTTTAGGCTTCTCACATAGCATTTGCGAGCTACCGCCAGGTGTAATTGCTTCGGGCAGGAAATTTTGGTCAGGGGATGAAACAGTGTGTGAATTTGTGTTTGGGTCCAGATCGTGTCGTCTGTGGCAGTCTCTCCCAAATTCTTCCCACTTAGCCATCCGGCTACCCATTGCAGCTGTGCTGCTAGGTAGTACAGCTCCTGATTAGGGACTGCCAGGCCTCCAGCGTCCGGGGGCGCGTAGAGTTTCTTCAGCGCCACGCGTGGTCTCCCAGCGTTCCATATTAGTCCTCTAACGGAGGTTTCTAATTCTTGAAATATACGAGTCGGGACATACACCGGGATGTTAGCATAATAGTATAACAGTTTAGGTAGGACGATCATCTTCGTCAACGTGATTCAAGCAGGGACATTCAGAGGGAGGGTTTTCCAGAAGGACATCTGCGCTTGTAGGGAGGATATGGCTCGTACTAGATTACCTTCTAGCACATCTGGTAGGGTTCTATAGATGTATATTCGAAGATAGCGGAACGTGGTGGGGTACCAAGTAAGTCTCTCATTATTAATACGGATCTCACACTCCTGTGTGTCTGCGCTGAAGGAGTACACTCCAGATTTGGTCCAGTTGACCCTCAGTCCCGTCATGGTCTCAAATGCGCGGAAGGTGTCAGACAGGGTCAATGGCAAGTGAGTGAGATCCCTGACATACAATAGTAAGTCGTCGGCGTATAAAGATACCGCATGTAGGCCATCCGCTAAAGGAATCCCCCATTCTACACCTTGTGCTCTCAGTAGTGCTGCAAGGAGTTCCATCACGAGCGAGAATAGTAGCGGAGAAAGAGGGCATCCCTGCCTGGTACCCCTTTTGACGCGGATGGTATCTGATAGCAATTTACCGGAGCGTACTCGTACCGTAGGTTTCTGGTATAACAAGCCAACCATTTGAATATAATCGTCGGCGAGGTCATATTTCCTCAACACTTCTACAAGGTAAGGCCACTCCACCGAGTCGAAAGCTTTTTCTAGATCAAGTACCAAGCACCCTGATCGGGGCCTCTGCTGCGTGGCATAGCTTTGCACTCTAAACAAGCGTCGGATATTGTGTGAGGTGTTCCGTGTGGGTACAAAACCATTTTGGTAGTTATGTACAAGGGTGGGGACCAAGGGGGTCAGTCGTTGTGCCAGTGTAGAAGCAAATATCTTGTAATCGGTATTGAGAAGGGCCAGTGGACGATATGAGCCTAGTGTGTGCAGTCTCTGTTAGGCTTAGGGAGGGAAATGAGGTTGGCTTCATTCATCGTGGGGGGGAGGGAGGAGTCTGAGATGGCCGCCGCATATACTCTTAAGAGCTCCGGGATCAGTAGAACTGAGTAGGCTTTAAAAAATTCGGCTGGTAGCCCATCAGGGCCTGGCGACTTCCCATTGGAAAGGGAAAAAATGACAGTACGCAATTAGTCAGGTGTAAGTGGGGCTTCTAGTTCGTCGCGTTGTGCATCATCTAATCTCGGCAGCATTATGTCAGAGAGGTATGCAGTTATGTCAGCGAGAGGGATTCGCAGTCTAGAGCGATATAGTTCCGTGTAATGATGCACAAAAGCCGCATGTATGTTGTGTTGCGTATATACTACGTCCCCCTGGCTAGTGCGTATGGCCGCCACGGGCGTTGTCCGTGCATCTTGTTGAATCAGCCACGCCAGCAATTTTCCCGGTTTATCTCTGAGGTGGTGAGTACTCGCCGAGTGGGCCGCATAGTTAAGATGACATAACCTCTCTAGTAGTCGTGCATGCTCTGTGCGTGCCTCTTGCAGTGATTCTCCGTCACCCTCTACCGCTTCGCGCTCCCTATCGAGTAAGTCAGCCTCAATGTGTGTCAGTTTTGCATCCAGCTGCTTCTGCATGCCTGCTTGTGTACCCAGACAGTGACCTCTGATTACAACCTGAAATGCATCCCATTCAATTTGAGGGGTGGATGCGGTGCTGTTATTTTCTTCGAAATATTGAACAAGACACGTGTGTAGCGAGTTGCGAAAGGGTGCATCAAGTAGTAAGTTAGGCTGAAGTCTCCATGTGGGTATGGGCGGGTGTGGGCGATCCCATGCCAACTCTAGGATGTGTGGATTGTGGTCTGAGTGAGTGCGATCCATGTAGTAGGTGTCAGTGACATGTGAGAGCAGCTCGCCCGATAATATATACCTGTCTAACCGGACATGTAGTGTGTGTGCGCCTGAATAGTAGGAATAAATCTTCGTGCTTGGGTTACGACTCCACCAGGCGTCATACAAATCCCACTATAAGGCCCAGTTTGTTAGTGCTTTCATAGCTCCGTGTACAGGAGCACCAGACAGGGGCAGGAAGGAACGGTCCAAAGCAATATCAAGAATACAGTTATAGTAGCCTCCCAGCACCCAAGGGACCCCATGCCAAGGTGCCAATACTGTAGACAACTGCGTAAAGAAACCTCCCTGTTCCATATTAGGGGCATATAATGAGGCCAGGACCACTGGTTGACTATCTAGTTTGCCCTGAACAATTACAAACCTGCCCTCCGGGTCTATATGAGAATAGGAGATCGCAAAGGGGGTCCCGGGCCTCACCCACAGTAGCGTCCCACGGGCATAGGACGAATATTCAGTAGCATAGAGTTGTCCGCGCCACCTGCGATCCAGTTTCTGCACCATTCAGATGTGTTTCTTGCAAGAGGGTTATATGTATATGGTGCCACTTAAGGTAAGAATGAATTTGGTATCTGCGTGAGGGTTTGTGCATGCCACGTACATTCCACGTACATATCTTAATCATTGACATTTACAACTTTAGGTAATCCCCCCACCCCTCAGTCGCCACACCTTCACAGCGGGTAACCACTCCGGCCTCCCCACTGTTTCCCCGCTCACAACCACCAAAGACACATCAGTAAATACTTGTGAAGTCTGCGCCAAATAAAAATAAAAATGCAATCCAAATAGTGCATGCAACCTAGGGAAATACAACAGATGGAGAATGCCAAAAGTTCGGCAGCCAAACATGTCGCCGTCCAAACTCTCTAATGAGGTAACAAACATTTAAGTCCAGGGGGGGTCGCTGCGCGCGTGGCACAGCTGTGATGTTACAACTATTGGACAATTAAAATGAATGCCTCCTTCCCCAGGCATCTTGTGTCAGGGTCAGTTGATGTAAAAAGTTCCAGCTAGTAATAGCACAGCTTGTTAAATGTGTGTGTCAGGGTCAAAAATCCTGTCAGAGGGCCCAGCAATTTCCACAGTTCCTCACCCAGCGAGGCGCCAGTTCAGTCACACCCAGACCGTTTACCGGGGAGTCCCCACCAGTACACCTCTTCCCCAGAGGCCAACCACCTCAGCATTAGTACTCACTGCGTCCCGGGTCGATGGGAAAGAGTGCATTAGGTGTCCAGTGTTTGGACGTCGTCAGGGCCGAGGGCCTGTCCGACATTCGGTCTAGCAGCAATACAAATTCACTGCAGGGCAAATAAACAGTTGCGACTAATGGAAACTTCCAGTCAATGAATCAGGTCTGCAGTTTGTGGAGTTACGTCCGGCTGCTCCATGGACATCTGGGAGTCAGGCAGGCCATAGATGTAAATGTAAATGTAAATGTAAATGTAGGTGTACTTATATAGCGCAAACCTGTCACCCAAAGGGCATCCTGGCGCTTGCTTAGGGAACCCGTCCTGGTATTCCCCTGTGAGAAACCCCGGCAGGTTGTCCACAAGGTGAAAGCCAGGCATCCCGCCATGAGGGGCCGTAGTGGAGATTAAGCAAGCTATTGCCCAGAGTTGCAGAGTGTGACCCCGTGATTCGAGTAGGCACCGGAGCGAGAATTGTCGAGTCCGTGGAATTTTTTTGAGCTCGAGACCCGCCGAGGCGGGGAATCGAACCCTGGTCCACGGTCGATCTCAGCTTCCGGGTCTGCCGCCTCTAACCACTGAGCCACGCTTCTCCATAGATGTTTTCATCATCGCTGGGCAATTCTCGCGGGCTAGCGTCCAGGGCAGCATCCGTGCTCGGGGAGCCACTGAGTTCCGCTACCATTCGGAGAGCGTCCTGTTGTTCACTGTGTATGAGTTCCACAGGTGGGCCAATTTCTGTCACTACTCGTGTCCCGCGAACTGGCGATGACCTGTTCCTGTGGCGTCGTCGTGGCTCTCGGAAACGTGGCAATGATGAAGGGACCGAAGTTGGTCTGGATTCCGCGGGTACTCCACCGTCTAGCCAAGCCTCAACTTCCTCTGGGTTGGCAAAGAAGTGCGTTTTGTCTTGTGCGATCACTCGCAGTCTGGCGCGAAAAAGAAGGGAATACTTAAGATCCAGTTGGCGTAGTCTTTGCTTGACTGCTAGGAAGGAGTGTCTGACGCTGAACCTGAATTGTGTAATCTGGAAAGAACATGATTTTGGCATTGTCAATGCGGACGTCTCGTAGCTGTCTGGTTTCTCGCAATATGGAGTCACGATCGCGGTAATTCAATATTCTGAGGAGCATTGGTCGGGGGTTAGATCCCGTAGGCAGTGGTCTCGTCGGTACCCGGTGTGCTCGCTCCACGACAAAGTGAGTTGATAATGCTCCGTCTGGCAATAGAGTTTTCAGCCAACTCTCCATATGCGTCGCAGGTTCTCTTCCCTCCCATCGTTCTGGCACACCTACTATTCTTACATTATTTCTTCGTGCCCGCCCTTCCGCATCTTCAGCGCGATCTTCTAAGAATTCGACCCTGTTCAGAAGGTCTTGCACCTGCTTGCCAGTCTGGGCAACTCGGGGTGTAAGGTCTGTCATGGTGCCCTCCAAGGTGGTGGTGCGTTCCGCCAATTTCTTATGGTCTGCGCGCAGGTGTGTGAGATCGACAGCCACACTGTCTATCTTGGTCTCCAGGGAGGTGCGGGTGAGTTGCATTGACTTCTCCAGTCGCTCCATAGCCGCCAGCATTGTGTCAAGCTTGGTCGCAGTTGGGTCAGGATCCGTTGGTTTTGTGGACTTCTCCATTTTCCCCTTCGTTTGTGCACTACTAGAGCCAGTTCTCGTCCTGGTACCCCCAGACATGGGCGGCGTAGTGAGTAGGGAGCCGGCGCCCAGCGTAGTGATGTCCCACAGTCAGTAGATCTCTGGCTAGTGCCAGGGGCGTCGGGGGGGGGGGGCAGGCGCCCGGGTGCAGTGGGTTGCATGGGGATAGCTCTGCTGGGCACGTCAGAGGCGGAGTGCCCCGGCGGTCCACCACGGGTCAGCGGTGTGCTAGTGAGGGAGGCCGCCAGTGTCCTCCTTCAGGCTCATCCGGTACTTTCGCATAGTATTGGGCAATGGATCCCGTATGGGCCTCCTCAGGTGCCTCCTATATTCCTCTGTTCCTTCTCAGTGAGGCCTCAGCACGTGTGTGCAGGGGGGGGTCGCCGTGCAGGCTCCGCGTGGTTAGCGCCTCCACTTCTCCCCACTCCGGGCAACTCTAGCTCCACGGGCCTCTCTTTAGCTGATGTTGTGCTCCTCGCCCCCCGGGTGCCGCAAGTGGGCACCCAGCTCAGCAGATCGGGGGGGCCCTCCTCAGAACAGGCAACAGTCGGGTGGAAGGGCCGCCTCCAGCGCACCCACCGAATCGCCTCGGCAATCGCCCCCCGCGAGGCACAGCGTCTCCAATCTGCCGCTATCTCTCTACTTCTAGGCCGCGCCTCGGGGCTTTGTCCGGTGACTGAAGCCTCGGCCTCACGTTAATGGGTCCGTCGCCTTGGTCGCAATGCGAGCGGACGCGGCACACTCAAAACCTCCGGTGCGGGCGGGAATGTACGTCGAGTCTCAAAAGTTACCTATCTGTAGCCGCCAGCTTCCCTCCGCAGCGCCTTGAATTTGGGCTGGAAACGGAGAAGTGTAACGGAGTTATCGCCTGGAGAAGAGGAGCTCGGATCGGAGCTCTACATCAGCGCATCCGTCTCCATTGCGTGCTAAGCCACGCCCCCGCCAAAGAAGTTTTTCATGACGACAGGAGTAGAAGATCTACCACTTGAGCCCAAAGTGGCGAATGTGGGACATGTCCAGTCTGCAAGCCCTGTTGGTATGTGTCCCAACCCAATAGCAGAGAAAAACATATCTAACAATGGAGTTGCTGCCATGTGAATTGCCAACTAAAAGAGGAGTCACAGGGTACCTCTTGACTCGAAAAGGCTTCTTCGAACAAAAACAAATTGCAACCTCCGAGCCCAACACTTAATGTTTGTAGTATGGAGTATCTACACATGCTAAGAAGATATTGTTTTTAAACAGATGGTCATTTGGAGATCACTCCGACTAAACTATCTTCCAATTTTAACTATATTTTGTTAAGAAGAAGAATCTAGGCTTGGACGACTTTATCTATTCCCATCACAATTCATTGTCCAGTAAATTTGTATCTGCAATACAAAATATGCATTTGAAGGCTTGTGTCATTGCATTGAGAAATCACAATTAATTACAAATTCTCAAATTGCGAGTGCCTTGAACCTTAATGCATCGCAAATGCCCTTTTTGCGGACGAAAACGGCAGATTTTTGCGATTCGCACTGTTTGCGCTAGCAAAAATGGTTGATGCATGTGCCTGCTTCTGTCTGGACAAAAATATGTGGTAGAGTACCCAAATGGCAATCATCCCATTAACCAACTGAATAAATGAGGTTTCTTTTAAGAAATTAGTTACAAACATTTTCCCCAGCATGAACTCCCAGTAGGGGGCTTATTCCTGACACAGGAGCAGGCGCTTCTTAAAAAGGAATTCTCAATTACGGTGTGGACTCCTCTGCAAAATTGTGTATTCAGGGTGGATGTGGATGTTCTAAAATGGCATTTTGAAAGGGAGGTAATATGGACTGGAAGAGGTATAGCTGGCGGGTGAAGCTAGGAATGCTGGCTCTCATAAAGGTGTGGACTGTAGCTTAAATTGCTACAGAGGAAGCAGTTTGAGGATCCAATAAACTAGCATAGACACAGTGGAATGTAGACAACCTTTAAGGCACTGCTGGGTGTAGGGACCAGATGGGCTGTGATTGATGGATGAATCCTGTAGGTCAATATGTGGAACTGGGCCAAAAGGGCTGGAGTCAGGGCTAGACCAAAGGGGGAACGGTCACCTGTCACTTTCAAATTTGACATTTGATATTAAATTATCCTACTCTGGTAACTATCAGTACTCACCCTTCTGAGAAGAAAGCATACCTGTAACTACAGTTATGCACCATCGGCATTGTTCTACACTCCCATGTTAAGTTTTGATTGTCAGGTTGGGAATCCTCGGTTATAAATATTAAAAAGCAGTAGTAACACTAATTGAACAAGACACTTTATGCAGCCTAGTCATATAATTGTATAACGCAACCTCTACTCAATGAGGTGAAGACACTTTTTCTTAGCCACAGTGTATGATCTAAACATACCTCCGTAAAAGGGTATAAGAAATGATCCCATGTGAATTTGCGAAGGATGCCTAAACTGGAGTACTGTAGTTATAGGTAAGTAACTTTGTGATCTCTAGCGCTGGGTCTTTCTAATATTTGCATCCTTAAATTATGAGTAGATAGGATTTATTTATTAAACAACAGAATGTAGGAATGAAGGGCATGTTAGTGAAAAAATATTCTGCGAAGCTACGTTTTTTTCATCCCACAGTTTTTTTCCGATCTCTGCACGTCCAGGGCATAGTGTTCTGCGCAGACATGCATTTATTTCCAATGTGTGGCTTTCATTTGTCTAATGCAATACCAGTGAATAAAGCTGCAGTTGTTGCAATGTCTCTAGAGAAGTGAGAATCTATACTTCTGTCCGTGAATTGGATTGCTTTTGCATACCACAGGACGATACAGACCACCAAACATCAAGCAATGCCTTCTTTTGACAAGGCTTATCCTTCGTTTGCATTCCTAAAAGATACAAATATGCATTTATGTGTGCAGTGTTTGTACAGTACAAGCCTTGCCAGAGGGCAACTTAGTGCTCCTCAGAGATAAAGGCAAGGTTGAGGGATTTAAGGGGTAGCTGGGTTATGGAAGTACTACTATTTGAGATAATATTCTTAGAAGGGGCATGGCTTCAGCTTTTTCCTTAACTGGAACAGGGTGGAGATGTTGTTTCAGCTCTTGGTGCATAGAAAGAGGTGGAATTAGCCATCTTTTTTCTGTTTTACATTTCTTCATTTCCAGTCTGAGGTGTTCTGGTTGTGGGTATATTGAGCGCAACAGAGATGGCAATCTCATTAGTGAAACAGGAGGAGGAATAGGTACTAATGGCTTTGAAGCTGGTTTGTATATTGTGCAGGAAGCAGGTGGAACCAGTCGAGTTGTGAAAAAGATGGGAATGGTGTGGTCAGTTTTTACAGGCCCTTGAGGCGCATACCTGTAGGATGCCTGTAGTGATTGCATGTTTCTTTAAATGGAATTCCTCCCATGTATTGTAGAATGTTTTCTTATGAATGATTGTTCTAATGTGTATACTGAAACTGCAGTTGGGATTCATTCTTGGATGAACCCACCTTCCAGCTACATCTATTCTTCTTTGCTAAGAATAAATTCTACACAACTCGTTTCTTGGATTCGTCATTATTTTTCCATTACGCTGTTACTACAATTTTGGCAACATCGATGGTTTTGAAACAAGAAGAACGGATTTTAAACTAAAGAAATGACTACCTTTTGTAAAATCTACTATTCATCGTTCTATCACCTGGAAAATTCTTCTCTGCCTGTGAGTACGCTGTAATACGTTTTCTTTACTCAGTGTGCCCGCTTTTCTCCTACACGAGGTGTAGTTTTGCACTAATTTAAGTGTGATTCGTATTGGGCACTCATTTCGGAAAAAGCATGAAAGCGTGATTCGTACCACTAATTTTGGAAAAGGCATGACATTGGGAATTTTCCGGTTCGCATAACGATGTTTGGATTTTATACTTCAAACAGTAAAGTTTCTACATACTGTTTACCTTTGAAAGCCGTGCTGTAACGAATTCCTGGCAACAGCGTCCTGCACTGGAACGTGGTCTCGAGGGAGCTTTCCTTCGAATCTCTTCTTAGAATCCCGTCTGTGGACGACGCCAGCATCATCACGTATCACGCCTTTCAGCGTGATAGCATCGTCACGCGTTAACCTATGTTTTGACGGCCATTTTGATACTGTTGTGTCGGGTTTCCCTTAGCAACCACTCGCGTTGCAGAAACTTCGGAACAGACAGTATATGGAAAGGAATTTACCGGTACTTTTTGTCAATTTTCTTCTTTTCTTCGAGTTTAAGTCAGCTGGAAACCTAAAGTACTACTGGAGGACACCTTTCACGAAGTGGTTATTTCACGAAGTGGTTATCTCACGAATTAGAGTTTTATTTCATCATATTTTATTAACCCAATTTCTCTTGCAGGTCTTATTTAAAAGACTTAAAAAAAATGTCTTTAAATATTTTGCACGAAGTTTAACGGTGTATTTCACGAGGATTTTCTACCATTCTTGGATTTTAATGCAGCTGGAAGATTAGAACACTACTGGAGGACACCTTTTTCAGAAAGTGGTATGTTTCACAAAGTGGTTGCTTTAAAAAAAAATTCTCAACGAGTACTATAACTAACGAACTGTTGTTTTTAGTATTTCGTTGAAAACATCATTCACGAAGTGAGTGCTTTCAATTTTTCAGGAAGTGGTATATTTCACGAGGTGGTTGCTTTCAAAATTTTTCAACGAATATTATAACTAACGATCTGTTGTTTTTGGTTTTTCGTTGAAGACATCATTCACGAAGTGGTTGCTTTCAAATTTTTTCAACGAGTACTATAACTAACGAACTGTTGTTTTTGGTATTTCGTTACATAAAGACATCATTCACGAAGTAGTTCATCCAATATTCAGATGTTGGTTCACGAAAACATCATTCACGTAGGGGTCGTTTCTGATAACTAACCAACTTTGTTTCAGGTTTTTGTTTTCTTTAAAGCATTCAAATTATGCCACTGACAGCGAACGCAAAAAGAACAATTGCAACAAATGACAGAAATCTATTGAATTTACAAGTCAATTCACCTAGAGAATTTTTGTCAGTGTGTGGAGAACCTATTATTTCCTGGGTAGATTGGAATGCATATTTCTTAAATTACACTGCCAACTTAGAGGATGTCAACAGTACATTCCTTCTTGAAAAGAGGAAACGAATACTGTTATATTCACTGGATCCAGAGGGTTTGCGCATTCTTGAAGAAAGAACAGTAGGAAATTTGGATGTTTTTAAAGATGCATTACTAGATTTACATGAACTTTTTTCTTTCTCAGTAGGTATTGCTGGATTTCTGAAGGAATTTATTTCAATTTTGAAAAGGTTAACGGAGAAATTTGATTTTGCTCAATTACACAATGATCTAATCTTTGACCTCATAGTAAGGTTTACAAAAGCTCAATTACACAGTGATCTAATCTTTAACCTAGTAGTAAGGTTTACAAAAAACAAACCTTTGCAAAACAAGTTATGGGTCGAGGGTAATAGATGTCTTAAAGAAATTACTGCCTTACTTAATAAGACAGAAATGTCTGATTGTTGTGCTAAAGCTACATACCCTCAAAGGAAATTTGAGGGTGTTGAGCAAAAGGTGTGTGCAACTTAGTTTGTTTTGGATGTGGTAATTATTCACATGCTGTTTTCCGTGGAAAATGCCCTGCTAAATCTGCCAAGTGCTGGAAGTGCGGATTGATGGGACACTTTTCGCGAGTGTGCTACTGGAAGAACAGGAAAGTATTAAAAAGAAAAGTGTTGTATGTCCAATATGAAGCTGATTTCTCTTCATCAAATTTGGACAATAATGTTGTTCAGGGAAATTTAGTACAGAGGAAAAAAGTTGTTTTAAATACCTCTAGTGACTCATCATTTAATCCTTTTTATAAGATTTCTTTGGGTGGTGTTACAGTACAATTGGCAGCAGATTCGGGTTCACCGTTCACTATAGTGCCACAAGAGATATGGAAAAGTCATTTTGCGGTTAAAATAGGACGGTGGTTAGAGTCCAATGATATTACTGCCGAAAGTTTTACAGGCAGGAAAATTGATATGCTAGGGTTTAGAACCCTCATGTTTCGTTTTAAAGGAAAACATGCTATGGGAAAATTGTATATTGCAGATAATGGTCCACCGATATTAGGGTGGAAAGATCAAAAGTCACTGGAGATCAGCTTCTGATGTGTTTCAGAGATTGATGTCGAAACTTTTCTGAGGGTGCTGTCTTCCAAAGCAATATTCTGATTATGGGCAAGAATACATTTCAGCAGAATATCACTTTAAGGGAAGTTTTGTCCATTCTCAGAATCAAATTTCTTGCTTGTTCAAAGCAACAATTGTAAACGTTAAAAAAAAATGTAACTTTCTTAAGACGAACGACTTATGCATTCATTTAGGGAAGGAAATATCTTTTAAGTCAGACCACAAAACTTTACCTAGTATACTAACTGTGGCAGATTCATTCAGAGCATAAGGTAGAATAGCCAGAATGTCAACATGACTAAATAAAAATTCGTTTATAATGTACAGTTTGTTCCAAGCATCTCCATAGGCATTCCTTAGTGCCAAATTGCTCTAAACCCGTGTAGTGTTTGATATGTTATGGCAGTATTTGAAGATACTCTGTTTGAAGTTCATGTGGGAGGAGGAATATAAAGAAGATGATATTATTGCATGCAGTTTCTAGTAGGTTTATTTAGGTAAAGTTATTCAGGGCAAGAACGTTAATCGTGTTCCCAAATTTTAAGATCATCCAGGAGTTTTTACAAATAGTTTAAAAAAAAAAATGTATTGATGTGAGCATAGATAGTATTGTTCATATTTGTTTTTAGTGTGAAACATCGGACTAAGCATAGAAAATGCTTGATTCACCGTCATCTTTGTTAGATTGTACTAGTTCGCCATAGCAAAATTTTGCTATGGACATTATGAGACTAATGATTTAACTGGACAGTATGATTTAGTACATTGTATTGTTCATGAATTTATGATGGCTCGAAGTGGAGGTTGTATCTAGGGTGGACACTCGACGTGTCATAACATTTTTGGAAATGTTTTTTTTTGAGAGAGGGTTTTCCAGCAAGTATCCTGACGGACAATGGTGTTCAATTTAATTCAGACTTAATGAAAAGTTTTGTAACCAGGACTGGAATTGAGCAAAAGTTTACCGCACTGTACCATCCTAGGGGTAATTCTGTAGCTGAAAGGGTGAACAGGATGCTTAAAGGTGTTTTACAATTGGCAAAAAAAAAAAAGGAGCAATAAGAATTGGGATGAGGAATTCTTTAGATTGATCTGGTCCTATAGGGTTACAATTCATGACACTGTAGGTGAAAGTCCTTTTTGTCTAATGAGAGGGAGATTTCCTCATTCTAAAATCAATCCAGGATGGATTGGTAAAAGCAAAAGAGTGGATTGGGATGCTGACAAAGTTCAGCAATCTATTTTGAAGTCACAAGACAGAAACAAAAATTATTACGACAGGAAACATGGCACCAGGGAGGTAAATATCAGTGTTGGACAACTGGTACGTGTTAAGTCTGCAAGGAAGGTTGGGAAGTTACACTCAAAGTTTTCTAAACCAAAAACTGTTGAAAGGGTTATAAAAAATACGGTCCAATTGGATGATGGCACGATTCATCATATGAGTCGGATTGCTTTGGCTGGCAAATTTGGTTTAGAAGGGAATCTCTGTAGGGATTTGGAAAGGGATTATTGGTGGTTGGACGTTTTTTCTCAGTTTGAAAGGGGAGATGGTGTTGTGAATGAAGATTCTGAAGCTCACAATTCACAGGTTCCTGCTTCTGAGGCTCAGGGTTCACAGGTTCCTGTTTCTTTGGAGTCTCCAAATGATGTGTTTACTGAAGGTACGTTCTCTAACATCATAGGGACACATGATTCACCACAATCTACTCCTCAACCTGCTGGTCAACTTTCCAGTTTACCTCAGGTTGAGAGTTCTAATCCACAAGATGGTATCATTTTGGAGGGAAGGTCTTTACCTGTTAAATTAAAACTAGAACTGGGAGAGAGATTGTAGCTCCTAAGAAATTTGATAATTTTGTTTGCTCTTGATTTATTTTGATTCATTGTTTGACTTTTTATTTTTTATTTTATTACTGTTTTTGTTTTCTTTATTGAAGAAGGGGGATGTGCAGTGATTGCATGTTTCTTTAAATGGAATTCCTCCCATGTATTGTAGAATGTTTTCTTATGAATGATTGTTCTAATGTGTATACTGAAACTGCAGTTGGGATTCATTCTTGGATGAACCCACCTTCCAGCTACATCTATTCTTCTTTGCTAAGAATAAATTCTACACAACTCGTTTCTTGGATTCCTCATTATTTTTCCATTACGCTGTTACTACAATGCCCATAAGCACAGTAAGGATCTGCAGCAGGGCGACGCCAGCATCCAGATGCTAGATCACATGGGATTGAACGGCAGTTCTGATGTCGCTTTTTTGGAGTAGTGGTTTCACATTTGTTGAGTGACCTGGTACAAGGCAGTCTTGTTTTTTTTGAAGATGTGTTACTGGAGTGTGAGGTGAATGTACAGGGTGAATCTAAGCCCCTTGGCACTGGGGAAAATTCAAGAGGATGAACCAGCGTTTGAGCTGTTGCTTGTTGCACCTAGTGAATAGCAGAATTCTGTTTTGGTGAAGTTTGTAGGGTCTGGACATTCATATCTGGATGAAGTGCAGGCAGCATTTGAGACATTCAATATCTAGACAGCGGTGTAACTAAATCTTAGGGAGGCTTCCTGCTTTCTAGTTACACAGACCCGCGGCCTCGGTCTTCAAGCTACAGAGCTAGGCCTCAGGTGAAACATAAAGTAAATACATGGAACTCATAGAGCAGTTACCTCTCAGGATACACATAATTAACAGTCTGGGGCCTTAGAGAACAGAGCTATCCCTCAGGTTATACGTTCCTGATTAAAAATCATCACATAGAATAATGAGTGAGTTGACTAAGGGCCTGTTTTCTCCACTCCCCTCTTCGATCATTTTCTCATAGAATCGGAGTCTGGGATTTTCAACATGGGAGGCTTACTTTGGCTATTTTTATTACTTAAAATAGCTGTCCAGCAAATCTGGATGCACAATGCAGTAACATTTTACTTTAGGCACAATCTCTCTCACTTTGCCGTATCTTTTTTCCCTTATATCTCTTGTTCTCCTTAAACAATGTTATCTGCTTCCAGGGGTCTGCATATGATTCACATTCCTGGTAGCCTGTGTATCGGCCTAGTCACAGCACAAATACATAATATGTGGCACACATAGCCTCTTGTGCTGGGAAACATGCTTTAATGCACTTTAGAACACAAATGGGCCTTTATGCTCTTAAGAGACATGCATGTAGCCCAATGCCCCCCACATCCATCCCATTGGAGGTTTTAAAAATTGAGATGAAATTAATTTATTATTTATATAGCGCAACAACTGACGAGGGCATCGAGGCGCTGCGTGCTGTAGAGCAAAAGCAAAGAGCGAATAGTGCCAAGCAGAGGTTCAGTCATGAAAGAGGTCATTAATTAAAAAGCCATTTTTTCAGGCCCTTTCTGAAAGCATAAAGGTTTGAACTGGCCTTAAGTAAAGAGGCAGAGTTCCATCCTTTTGCTGTCTTAGTTATTTTTTTAGGTTGAGCCTGGGTAGCAGATACGCTGCTCTGATAGGCATGCTGTACTCGTTTATGGACTTGAAGCCCCGCCCACTCTCTGCCCATATTTGTCATTAGCGTGTGTCACTGTCCTTCATAATTGCTGGCTTCTGATTTGTTAATAGGCTTTTTAGACCCTCCTTAGTACCGCCTGGTCTTCATTGTAACCTCCCATGAGGACTAGCCCTTTTACTTCTGTTGTTACACGGTATGTCTTATTTAGTCTGTAAGCACTATTTTCTTTAATAAGTTTCTCCTACGGCAGACACAACATGCTTTCCTGCAACATTCAGCGCGCCAAGCCCACTTTCACTTTCTAAGCAGCCCGGGACAATGGCGGCCGCTTCATTGAAGTGAAATAGGTCTGGACTATATAAAAGAGTTTGAGCTATTGGCATTTACAATACCAATAGATTACACCATTGCAAATGCTAGACCTATTGCACTGCAAATGCTTTTATGATTTTGGGAACAATGACATTGCATGCTGATAAACAGCACATGGTTATGGATGGATGGTACCTAGTACATTTTTGTTTCAGGTATTCAGGGCCAATACCGTTCAGAATTTTAAAGGCAATACAAAGAGATTTAAAAATTATCCGCTTGTGTATCGGCAACCAGTGAAGCTGGGCTAGGGTGATGGAGCCTGAATGGCGTTTTGGGAATTCTCACCACTCCATCGTGACGGACTGACACTGTTTGAAATACTCGGCAATTTTGCTCAAATCTGAAGCGATCGCTCGTATTACTTGTCATTGGCTTGATGCTTCATATTGGACTCTTACTTTGGGTCTCGTCCTCTGCAATCTCCATTGCTATTCACCGGTACATGAGCCCTCCCCGTAGTGTCTCAGTCATGGCAAATGAGGCTTGTATCGTTTAGGCATTCATTAAATGTCCTGATGATGATCCCCATAACAATGTAGTGGGATTGAAACGCCGTCGACCTTAATTGCACACCTTATACATGTATGTACTATGTGTCATTTAACATGTAAAGGTGTTTTTAAATTTTCTGTTCTACTATTGAAATTGTGATATTTACAGAACCGTAAGCTGTTGCCTAAAAGCCCTTTTTGTTTCACGTTCTCCAACTTTACTTTTTGTGATTGTTTTAGTAGGGTACAGGCTTGTGCCCGACCTTGTAAATTGTTAATGAATTTTGTCGCTATTACTCTAAAGTAAATATCCGACCTCTGTTCGGCTGGACATGTCACACCAATATAGAAACGACTGTGTCTATATTTATTTAACTTTATTCTTTTGCTTGTAAGGGACCACTGTTGTTTAAACGAGTTTGGGAATTCTGAGCACCAAGTGAGCAGCAGCATTTTTCAAAACTTGCAGCCTGTTTGAAAGTTTCTGCTGCAGGTTGATATAAAGTGCATTACAAAAAGCTAACTTCGAGAGCACAAGGACCATAACCACCAGTTTTTGTAGATCGTGAGGAATGAAGGGAAAGATCCTCCTCAGCCTCTTTAAGATGAACAAGGAAGAGGAGGTCAACGCATTGATGTTTTCTCGAAGGTCAATTTGTCATCAAAGTTAACGCCAAGATTTTTGGCTTTGGACACTGGGGTAGTTAAGGCGACTGATTCAAGCAGTGGACCAGAAGGAAATATTGTTGCCCAACAATAGCACTATTCTTTTTCCCTGAATTGACCTTTAGGCAATTATTTGTTGATGACCCCAATGCATCCAAAGAATCTGTTGGCTTAGACTTCCGGATTACTGGACACTGATACTATTATTAATAATTACTGATATTATTGATAGTTACTCTCTGAAAGACAGTACATAATTACTCTCTGAAAACAGAGTACATAGAGGAGTGGCTCCAATGTCTTTCATTCCTTTACCCCTTAAGGTCACCTCACCTAATCTCTGATGGGAAGGTGGGGTTTGGGAGAATACTCTGAGTGTTGGCCTATAACAGGATTCACAGCCGAAGTTCCCATTCCCCGGGAGCGAAGAGAGTGCCCCTTCCTTTCTCAGAGATACAGCCTCTCAGTGCTTGAGTCAGAATGCACTAAAGGGAGCTAATATCCCTAAAAAATTAAGGGACCAAGAAGGACCACCAGAGAAGTCCCAATAACAGCCAACAGGGAGAAGGTCACGTCCAATAAGTAGTAGCAGTACTATAGTGGAAGGAACAACAAAATATATATCAGTGACGGCAATAATTAATGTCTGAACAATCAATATACACAAAAACCTTAAGCCAACTCTACAAATTGTGCACTCCTCCACACTTACTTGTTTCGAAGGGCTGGTAGATCGTTAATGAGATGGTCTCTTGAAAATAAGCAAAAGTTTGAGATAATCCTCTTGTCGTCCATAGTTAAACTCATAGAACAAATCAAAAATAGAGTATACGTGTGCAGAGCTTGTTGACATTCCAGGGATTGGGGTCACACAACGTCCAAGTGTTGAAAATATCAGGCGCTCCAGCGCTTAACTTGTTTGTAATTTAAATGCGGGAAGAAATAAACAAGCTCCTAAAACAATGCTCGGGAAACACGCACGGTTGCGCGTTCTAAAGTAAACTTTGAAAAATATGATCAACGCCCTTACTCTGGGCCAAGACAAAAAGGCGGACCGAACGGCTCCTATGAGCGGAGCTCAAAAGGAAAGGTGGGGCGTCCCCCGCTGACGTCGGCTCCGGATTCGAAAACAACACATACTCGCGGTGCAACTTGAAGGAGATAACGTGTAAAAAATGGGTGGCAGCCGAGCCTAAAAAAAAAAGTATGCACTCAAGAGGGCAACAACTCGCTTCAATAAAAACGGCGAGTGGAATGTAAGAAAAATTTGCATAAACTAAATGCGCTAAGCCATAGCATAGAGGATACCTCAAATCAGTGGGGAGAGATCTCGGTTGGGGGTCACGGCGCGTCCTCGCGCTTCTGGAGAGGAAAGGATAGAAGTTCCAGTGCGACCTCGTGCTACAGGAGACTGCAGGCAGGAAAGGCCGAAATGACGAAACGGTCTTCGTGACAGCGTTCAAATTCACAGTATCAGGAATCCACAGCGATGAATATCCAAACAAGGGGAGCATGGCAAAATACCAAATGAGAAAAGCCAAGTACTGAGGCACAGCAGCTGCTGGCTTAAATCCTCACAATCCCCTGAACAGTCCCAGAGCAGTATGGGAGAGTGCACAACCCACTATTCCTTCTAAGCCTTCTGGGAGATGTAGTCTCACTATTGCACATGAAGCCTGACTTCTAACATTGAGACATGCATTACAAATTTATGTGGGGCCTTCTACAAATATCTAGAACCAAGCACTGTCCACTTTCATGCCCCTCCAACACTGTTTTGTTGTAGTAGGCCGTAATTTCTCAAGGAATTTTCTGGTTGAAGAAAATGTTGGAAAACTGCCAAAATATGCAAATTATATCAGTCAATATGCACAAATCGTTTTTAACTAGGGCACATGCACCTTGTTTTGCTATCGAATAAATTTAGATTGCTACCAGTGCACAATAAATGCCCATAATGTCATGCTACATTCAAAAACGTCCATAACCTCAGTGTAAAAAACATGCATGCATGTTTAAGGTGGCAGACTGTACATATACTTTTGCAAGAGAAAATGCCCATTAACTCACCGTGTCTATGTTCTCGTCTTTCTTCCTATCACCCAATCTCACATTTCTAGTAGATGCTCTCTATTGTTGATTTTGTATTGTCAGTCTCAGTCCACTGCTCTATTCTTCACACCTCTCTCTTGCATGGTCTTTCCAGTGCCATAGATTTGCTCAATTTCTCATCTCACTCTTTTGCCACACCGTTTCTCTCTTCATCTTTCCTGCCCTCTTTTGTCTACACTTCCCGCTGCCTATGTCCTCTCTCTATTTTTTCCGTCTCACTTTTGTAAACTGTATTTCTGTTGTCTGCCCCCGTTTTTTCCTTTTTTTAAAACATTTTTCTCTCCCTTCCTTTTTCCTTCTGTCCATCTTTCTTTTTTTCCCTTTGACCTCTCGGACCTCTTTCTCAAGTTTGTTCTCTTCTTCTCCCCTGCCCTTATTCCCCACACTACTTGTCCCTAATCTCCTGTCCACTCTCTGCCTCTCTCTTCCCTCGCCTAGAAAGCTCTGTGAACCTGGCTGAACTCAGTCATAGTGAGAAGCACTCAGTGCCTTTTTGCTGGGTAAGGCATCTGCACTAGAAACAATAAAATAATGTTGCAAGTTTCTACCTTTTGCTTTCAGCTTGGTGAAGACACGTGCAGGCGCTAGAAAATATCCCCACGCTCTTACCCGGTGATGTAGAGTCCTTACTAAACACAGTAAAATCAGGCTCCCCTTTGGATATTATTCCGGCTACGACCACCTCACTGCTCTCCAAACAGCTAGCCACCCCTATTTACTCAATCCTCAATCTGTCGATGAGAGAGGGCCAACTCCCCTCTGAATGGAAGGCGGCACATATAATCCCCATCCATAGGAACCTTAAGGCCCCCATGGATGACATCCAAATATCGTCCAATTTTACTGCTATATCTCCTGAGCAAGATATTAGAAAAACAAATCAACAAACACCTGTCTGACTATGTCGAACCCTCTAGCTGCCTTGATCCATCCCAGTCGGGCTTCCGATCCAGGCACAGCACTGAGTCAGCTTTGATCGCTGTCATGGACAAGAAGTAATTTTCGTACTGTTGATTTGTCGGCAGCCTTCGATACGGTCTCTCATCAGACTCAGCTCAGGAGACTCAGGGAAATTGGAATCCAAGAGACAGCCTTACAATAGTTGGCGAGTTTTCTCTCTCATAGAACTCATATCAATCTAGGCCCTTTCCGCTCAGACTATGGGACTGTCTAAGGGAGTACCCTAGGGATCCTGTCTTAGTCCCACCCTATTCAACATTTATGTTGCTGCCTTAGCGGGATTACTCAGGAATTTAGGTTTTGTACCAATCTCATGTGCTGATGATATTCAGCTCCTACTTTCCTTTGATAAAACCAATTCCAACGCTCAGTCTACCTTTTCAGAGGGCATGACGGCTATCGCTAGCTGGATGAAGAATAATTACCTCCAGCTCAATGCGGGGAGAACTAAGATCATGCTGTTCAGAGATGCATCGGTGAGGTGGTCCCGAAGCTGCTGTCCAGCGGACCTGAGTGGAGCTCCGGCTCCCAAGACTATGGTCAAAAACCTGGGCGTCCACCTGGACCAGAAACTGATAATAAAAGAGCAAGCCGCAACTACCGCCAGCACCTGCTTCCATGTGTTAAGCCTCCTTCACAGGGTATTTCCCTTCCTCCCTCTGACGCCTCGGAAAACCCTCATCTAGGCACTGGTGTTAAGCTGCTTGGACTACTGCAATGCGCTTCTGATCTCAGCTAACGAAGCTTCACTGAACAGATTGCAAGTAGTCCAGAACACCGCGGCTCGCCTGGTTTCCAATGACGCCGCCCCCCCTCATCCCTCCCGAACTGCCTCCCTCCCTCTCTTGCAGCAACTGCATTGGCTCTCAGTGCGGAAGCGGATCAGATTCAAGATCTGCTGCACTGTGCACAAATCCCTGTATGGCAAAGGTCCTAGCTAACTGGCAGAAAAAATGACTAAATATCTGCCATCCAGGTCCCTACGCTCAAGGACCATGTCTCTACTCCTTGTTCCGCTTTGCAAAAAATCGCACGTAGGTGGTAAAGCCGTCTTCCTCGTAGCCCCATTTACTGGAACCAACTCCCTATCCATCTGTGGCAATGCCCAGATCACTTAAACTTCAGAAGACTCCTCAAAACTGTACTGTTTTAATTTGTTCCCCTTCTTTGGTCGGCTGCAGCAGTTCCATAGTGCGGAGATACCCCTTGGGGGGTGATTCAGGCGCTTTATAAATCAATAAACATCAAATATCAGAGGCTTCTCCAAACTGATGTCTACATTAAACTCGCAGAACAGAGGGGGTTCCCTAGGATGGGGAACTCTGGGGTTCCCATCCACTGCAGGAGGTCCAGGGGCCTGTGTTATGCATATATATATTTTAAGTGGAGAAGACTTTCAAGTAGAGTTGTGTGTTGTTAGCTTATTGGTGACTAATGATTAAGCTATCAGTGAGTAGAGGCCGAAGAGGCTCCATGTAGTAGATGCATCTGCAGATGGGTCTGGAAGAGTAGGGCCAGGTCATATGCAAAGTCCAGGTCATCGAGCTGTATCTAAAGTGTCCACTGGATCCCATTTCTTCTCCTTGCTGTGGATCCAGTCTATGGCCAGTAGGAAAGCGGTGAAAGCTAACAACCATGCCGGACTCCAGTCCTCACTTGGAAGACTTATGTGAGTTGTCCTCATGGACTATCTTGCAAGTCATTCCTTCGTAAGAGTTCTTGATGATTCTTAGGAGTTTATCTGGCAGGCCGTAGTGGCGGTGGAGTTTCCAAATGCTGGTGGATGCCTTCTCATAGTCGATGAAGTTGACATAGAGGGGGAGTTCCATTCCATTGACTGCTCAATAATGGTGGGCAGTGCTGCCATTTGGTCTGTTCAGGATCTATCTTTGCGAAAGCCAGCTTGCTGATCTTGCAACTGAGCATCGACTTGTTCATTCATTCTGTTCAGGATGACTCTGTTGAACACTTTGCATGGGGTTGATAGAAAAGTTATCCCTTTGTAGCTTGGGCAGTTACTCAGATCACTTTTCATGGGGATCTTGATGAGATATCCCTTTCAGTCAGACAACACCTTTTCCCTTCTCAAATCCTTTTAAACATGGGATATAGCAGGTCTACTCATGTTTCAAGTAACAACAGAGGGTCATGTGTTATGGGACCCTCCTAGAAGCCGCAACTCCTCTCCAAGTGTCTGCCAGGGACTGGAGAATGCACTAAGGAACAGTTAACCATGGTGGGCCACCAACAATCACACAAAACAACTGACGGGGTGCAGAGTGCCTGGTCGCAAGAGAGGGTGCCCAAGTGTCCAGAAGGACGGGGGAACCAGCAGCACATGGAGAGGTGGAAGTGACGAACACCAAAGAGCGGGGGTAGATTGGTGGTGTGGACAGTGAGGCAGGCAAAATATCCATCACCAAAGATAGGTGAGGGGAAAATCACCAGTACCAATCAGTTTATTTTGGGAGAAAAGCAACCAACAGCAAAGAGAAAAAGTCAGCTGGGGGAGCAAAATAACCAGCTAAGACTTGGAGAGAGGGGTTATTAGCACCACTGAGAAGAAGCAACCTAAAACAAAGAGACCCAGGAAGTGAACAGGAGTAGAGGAAGCTGTATTCATCATGGCATTATATAAGGCGATGAAGACACATTGGTCCTCAGGTGCCAAAGCCCCCACCCTAGCCAACAGTCTGGAAGCCAACACCCGGGAGAGCACCGTCATATCCACATTCAGGAATGACACAGGCCTGTAGGAGGCCAGTTCCCCAAGGTCCTTATCTGTTTTGGGGATCATGACTATCACAGCTTCTTTCATGGTGATGGGAAGGGCCCCCACTTAGTAAGCCTCCAGATACCCCTCAAAGAGTCTATCCACAAGCAGGGCAAATAATATATGATAGAATTTTAATAGAAACATATTTCCTCCCGGTGCTCTCCTCTTCATCAGCCAAGAGAGAGTATTAGGGGAGACAGAGCATCCCTCTTTAGTAGCCATGCTAGCAGACTCCTTGATTTATCCCTGTGAGTGTGGAGCCTTTGACGATGGTCTGAGAACGTTTGCTTATCCAGTGTGTCCCATACAGTGGCTATTTCACAGTCCAAGTCTAGCAGTGACCCCATTGGTGAAGGTGTATCACCCTTTCACACTTGAAACTAAGCCTGTATGGTCTCCTTGTGAGTGAGTAGACTGCTTTTCCCTGATGTTGCAAGGGAATGGGTTAGATGGCTCCTTTTACTAGGAGGGCTTGCTCCTCTTCCTCTAGAAGGCATATATGTTCTTTGCAGAGGTCTGAGGCACTGGGTGGTATGTTGGGAGGGTATGGGAGAATATACAGTTAGGACCCATTTGTCTGAGATGATATCCTGCTGGTGTGTTGGGAAATCCTGGAGTCTATCCCTGACAGGTGCTGTGTGATCGGAGGGGAGAAGTAGAGTCAGTGCTTGGTGGAGGCCTCCTTGCTGGTACCTCCGTTGCCACTGCTGTTTCCTCTCTGCCCACTCCTAGATCTATAAAACTCTCATTAACAATAGTCAACCCTTACTGACCTCATTGATGAAGAGGTGTGAGAGAGATCTGGGCATGCTGGAGGACAACTGGGGAGAGGCCTGCATGCACCCGAGGGAGGCAGCGATACGAGTGGGGTTCTGCCTGGTCCAGTTAAAAATCCTACACAGGGCTTGTACCCCAGGACTAGACTAAATCGTATGGGGAGGATAGTTACAGAAGAGTGCCTTCGGGGATGCAGCCAGTCAGGTACATTGATGCACACATTGAGGGGCTGCCGGGGGCTTCAACATTACTGGTACTAGGTGGGGAGTCATTTGACAGAGTTCACATGGGGGAGACAATTTCAATGTGCCCAGTGCTGGGCATTCTAGGACTTTGAGAGGCCAGATGTTACCATAATATGCTCTACTGTGGTGCAATATAGCCCTCATGGTGATCAGAAGAGACATAGTACAGCAGTGGGGCAGCAGGAGCATTCTCACAATTGGATGCTGGAGGCTGAGAAGTCTGTGTACGAGGTCCGTGGATGCTTAAGAAAATACGACAAAGTCTGGGATCACAAAGACCTGGACTAATTAAAAAACCGCACACGTGCAGGGGGCAATGAATGGGAGAGGGGACAATGATTTCCAGGGCACGGGGGGGGATATAGTGTGAAGAGAGTTCAGACTCTTGAGGAAAAGAGTGCTGGGTCTGGTCTATTTTTTGGGGGGATGGGGAGCAGTGTCATACCAAAACATCGGTTTTATAAAAAGAATTAAAAAATAATGCCATACCAAGTTCAGGATGTAGGAGTGTACTCAGCCATATGCCAGTTTGCAAACCTGTACCAACTTGTAATACCAGGGCCTGCACATAAATGCTGCTAGCCCTAGTACTAGAAAACCCTTTGCTCTTAGTCTAACGTGTGAGCCAGCGAGTCATCTCCAGGCCGCTCCCCCTCAGTTGGCCGCTCCACTATATGGTCCATGGAGTCCACCAGGGTGCCATCTTGTTGTACTTCAACTCCTGGGGCAGCACATTCCTCTACCATGCCCCATCTCCTGCGCTACTCCGAGCCACTAGGAGTGTGGGTCCTCTCTCTTCTTGAGGGCCTGTCGTAATTGTCTAGGGTTACAGGTACTCTTTTCCACACATCCTGCGGATTAGCAAAGAAATGAGAGTGGCCTTCATACAACACACACAGTTTTGCTGGGAACAGGAGCATGTCGCATATGTTTAACTTCTGCAGCTTCTGCTTCACTGCTATGTATGCTTTTGTGGTGCTTGAACTGTCTTAGTAGCCAGGGAAAATGAAGATCATATGCCCTTCAAATCGAGCGTCTCCTGGATTCCTACCCCTTTCAGTATAGGGTCCCTGTCTCTACAGTTGAAAATGCGTGTGAACATTGCTCTTTGTGGGGCCCCAGGCTGGGATCGGGGATGAGGGCCCTGTGAACTCTTTCAACCCCGAATAAGGGCGACAGAGCATCAGGCCTCAGCAGTGCCTGGGAACCAGGACTAGATCTGGATTTTGTTACCTTTCTTGGAAGCCTTGCTTCAGATTTTAGTTCTCTTGCACCTAAAGTGCTGTTCGTCCCTGATAAATGGTTTTCTCAAATATGTAATTGCTCCATTTAAGGCTATTCAAATCCCTCTATATGTTTCCTATTTTCTTTTCCCTATAACCAGAAACTTTCCCATACATCTCACCTAAGTTGCCGACTAGTTTTTATTTCCATTTTCATTGTGGTCTTTTATGTGCTTAAATATATCCATTTGTTAGCAACTCATAGCTCTTAGGTTTAGTTTATACCTCAGCGAAGTGCTTCTGTTAAGTTTCACACTGTTCATCAGTCCCATATACCCTAATGTCTCATACTTTCATTCTCCCCCCACTGTAGCGCTTTAATTGTCTTTATTGATAGAGGTGAAGAATCACATTTTTTGTGTGGTTATGATTAATTAGGTTTGCATTTTGTGTACAGTGACTTTGTGTGAAGGGCTTTAGACAAAAGGACCCTACTGTGGAGCTGTGAAACACCTGTTTGTTTCTGCAAGGGGCTGGACTACATGCCCCAGGTGCACACGCGACAGGACGCCGCTGGCGAACAAGTTACTTACCTTCGGTGGTAATGATATATCTGTAAGAGACATATAATAGTTATGGACCCGTTAACTTAAACTTACCCCCAGACGTTAGACTGGATCCAGAGAATTTGTTTTTCCCTCTGCAGTACCCCTGTGTGTTGGTAGGTGGCTTTGGTCGACTCTGCGTTCATCGTTGGCGTCGTGATCGCCGGATTAACGTTGTATCTACTTAGACGTCGCCCCTGTGTGCTGACGTCAGTTCTTTACACAACATTCCATGCCAGAAGCGCAGAGCCATTCAAAACACTGGCCACTGGTGCATAAAACTAGGGCCCTGAAAGGGAGCCCCTTACTCTACAAGTCAGTTCGCAGAATGGGGAGGATGGGTGGGGCGGTAAGGAATCCAGAACTAATAATTGTCTCTTACATATATATCGTTACCAAAGGTAAGTAACTTGTTCATCTGAAAGCGACTATTATTTATGGATTCCTTACCTTAGAATAGATACCCCAGCAATACCAACCCCGGAGGTGGGTCTGCAAACTAAGTTCACACCAGAAAGTCCTGGAGAACTGAACGGCCAAAGAAGCCTGATCTCCGGACTTGGCTGTCCAGGCAGTAGTGTTTAGTGAACGTTTGCAAAGATGCCCACATGGCTGCCTGACAAGTGTCATGAAGGGGGACTCCTCGTCCCAAAGCAGTAGTGGCAGCCATCGCCCTGGTGGAATGGGCGCGCAACCCTACTGGAGGTTCCTTTTTTGCCAAGGAATTGCAAATCTTAATGCAAAGAATGACCCATCGAAAGACGGTTCATTTTTGAATGGCCCGACCTTTCTTGGTGCCCACATAGCCAACAAAGAGATGATAATCCACCCGGAATGGTTTTGCGTGATCCAGATAAAACAAAAGCGTACGTTTTAGATTCAGGCGGTGGAGCCTCTCCTCCTCTTTAGAAGGATGCGGGCGGGAAGAAGGTGGGAAAATTGATGGTATGTCCTGTGTGTGGAGAGGTAACCACAATGGGAAGGAAGGAAGGCCTAGTGCGAAGGACTACCTTGTCGAGATGAATAGCCACTAAAGGAGGTTTAGAAGAAACAGACTGAAGCTCACTCACCCTGCGAGCAGAGGTGATGGCAACCAGAAAGCCAGTTTTGAGAGTCAAGAGTCAGAGAGAACAATTATGTAGCGGCTAGAACAAGGTTCAATTCCCACTGGGGCATTATGAAAGGAATAGGAGGAAAAGGGTGAGAAATGCCCTTAAGGAAATTATTTACAATAAGGGACTTGTAAAGAGAAGTCTGGTCAGGAAGGCGAAGAAATGCCGAAATGGCCGAAAGATAGCCTTTAAGAGTGCCCAGGGCGCGGAAACCAAGATGGACGCGTGAGCAGAGGGTTCCCGAGACCCTTTCCGCCACCCTTCTCTATCCTGACACAAATCCTGATTTGGACGACGGGTACTTCTTGTTGATGCCCTGCTGATATCGAAAGCTTCTTCCAGAATTCGATTTGGCCGCCGGGAACTGGACTTGCTGCACTCCGTAATCTGAGGCCTACGGTAGAGGCCGTCCAGGGGCTTGAGTTCCCGAGGTGCCCAGGTGGCAATTGAACAACAACGGCCGGAGTGATGCCTCCGCTGCCCCTGTGGTACTTTCGGTTTCGGTCCTTGTTGGTGCCGACTCATTGCTGGTAGCCACTGCTGCCCTGCTCTGGTCGCGGACTCTCCATTGGCTGTCGTCCCTCGCACTCTCGCTTCCTTTATCTTGCCGTAGAGGGACTCATTCTGCCTAGATCTTGGAAGATCCTTTGGAGCTCGTCGACCATCATGACGGGCAGGACGGACACTGAGAGGCGCGCCACCAGAGGCCCGAATCGAGGGGGAGCCGCTCAGACCCAGACTATTGAATGCTTTACTCGTCCGAAGGGCTCCCCGGGTGGATCGAACAAGTCCCCCGGAGAGGCTGGTGACGGTACCCCTGCGACTGAGGAGCCGACGTTGGCAGATGTCATGGGTGCCATTGCCAATATCCAGACTGCGATGGGGCAGCAATACGAAACTCTGGCTACTAAGTTGGATACGGTTGCGATTGAGGTCAACCTTATCAGGACAGACCTGGGGAAAACCAACGAACGGGTCAAATCTTTGGATGTGAAGACGGCGAGCCTAATCACAGATGTCTCAGATCTTCAGATCGAGGTCCGCGATCTTCGCATGGCCAGGGACTCGTTTGCCCGTCGGCTGGATGACTTCGAGAGCCGGGCCAGACGGAATAATGTCCGTATCGTGGGCGTTCCGGAGACTTCCAGGGAGGTGCCGACGGATCTTCTGGTTGAAGACCTTATCCAGAACTATTTGTCACCAAAGGGCCTTAGTGGTCTTTTTGCAGTGGAGCGCGCTCATCGGATTCCTGGCGGGCAGCCCAAGCTTGGGGCCGCTCCGAGGCCTATCATAGCCAGGATCTTTAATTACTGGGACAGAGACGCTATCCTGCAGGCCTCCCGTGTCAATGGTCCCACTAAGTTTGAAAATGTTTCGATCAGCTTCTATCCGGACTTCACCCAGGCTGTGCAGAAGCAACGTATGGCCTTTACGGGGGTGAAACGACGCCTTCGAGACATGGAACTGAAATATGCCATGCTTTTTACGGCTCGCCTGCGGATTGAGCACAACGAACGCACTTTTTTCTTTGATCGCCCTGACGTGGCCAGTGACTGGCTGGACACTTTGCCGACACAGCATACCAGCTCGGAGTCTACGAGGGGTGCCGAGGGCGGCCTGGAGGCTCTGGAGTAGTGAGTCGGTGCCGATGAGCCGTTATTGGACGCTTTGCAGTGGCTCTGTGATAACGATGTTTATACGTTGCGGATACCCGGGGGTGGTGGGACTCGGGACTCTTCCTCCTCAGGGGACTTTTTTCTCTCTTCTTGTAGGTTAGTTTAATGGGGCGACAGGCACACTGCAAGTTGGGGTGGCTTTTTGGTCTACCGCAGGGGTGCAGGGAGGGGGGTTGTGTGTTAAGGGTTCTTTGGGGGTGGTGGGGGGGTCTTTTCTTGTTTGTTTACTTCGAGGCTCTGATTTGGTCGCTCTTTTATCCTTGGTGCTTGCTCTGTGGCGGGGGGGATGATTGGTTTTTGTCTGGGATGGGGGGTAGGGGGCTGAGGGTGCTGAGCTGGAACGTTAATGGTCTCGGGGATCGCATCAAACGGGCGATAGTTTTGCAATACTTGAAGCGGCACTCCCCGGATATTGTTCTGCTACAAGAAACGCATTTGGTGGGAAATACGTGCCGCGCACTGAATAGAAGAGGCTACCGTTTGGTGGCCCACTCTGGATTCACCACTGGGTCGAGGGGGGTGGGTATCTTGGTTAGGAGCTCCCTCCCCCTCGAGGTGGATGACGAGGTGCTGGATGATAGAGGTCGCTATGCTGCTGTCGTGGGTCGATGGGAGGGGAAGACTATCTCCATTTTGTCTGTGTATGTTCCCCCTGGTCTACAGTCTACCACATTTTCTGATTTGGGTGGGGTGGTCCTGGGGCTCCCCGATGGTTTGCTGGTAATGGGTGGAAATTTTAATTCGGTGGTCAGTGGTGAGGAGGATCGCCACCCGTGTAGAACCCTCCCCACGTCGCAGTTATGGTTGGGCCGTTTCATGGATACCCTGGGATTAGCGGATTGTTGGAGACAACTTCATCCTGGCCAGCTCCAGTACACCTTTTACTCGGGGGCCCATGGTAGTCTCTCGAGACTCGATTACATTTTTATTCCAGCGGCACAGATGGTCTCCGTGAGAGAAATTAGACATCTGGCGAGGGGAATCTCAGATCATTCCCCGCTATGGCTCACCATTGATGTGCGACTGGAGTCCGGGGGTCGTGTTGCTCCTATTAATCCGTGGCATCTTCGTAACCCCAACATTAGTAAGGAAGTGGTTAAATGCATGGATTACTATTTTGCTGAGAATGAAGGGTCAGTATCCTCCCCTGTTACTTTGTGGGAGGCGTGTAAAACTGTGATCCGGGGTCAGACGCTCTCCTTGATTGCCAGCGAAAGGGGGCGCAGAACTAGAGAGGTGGTGCGGCTTGAAAACGATATCTCTGAATTGGAAGAACATATGGAATCTGTGATTACGCCTGATAGCCTACATTCCTTGGCGCTTAAACAGTTTGAATACAGAGCTCTGGTGACTGATGCGGCTAAAGCGATAAATCGTGAACAGCAGGGACGCTTGTATGATTTGGGTGATAAGGCGGGGAAATTGCTTGCTTGGCTTGATAAGTGGGATAGAATGAATCGAGTTGTGCCTGTTATTGAGCGAGTGGATGGTGTGCGAGTTGTGGACCCGGCCGAGATCGTTGAGGTCTTTGCCCAGCATTTTCGGAAGGTGTACTCGCCGGTCTCGGACAGACCTGAGGAGGACTCGCACCTGTTGCTCCGCGATATCGCGTTGCCTAGTCTCTCGGATTCGGATAGAGAGCTTATGGAGGCGGATTTTTCTACCGATGAAGTAGCGCTCGCTATCCGTGCACTTCGTTCTGGTAAGGCTTCGGGCCCGAATGGTTTGCCAGTCGAGCTGTATAAGTTGTGCCCTGATAAAATGGCGCCGTACCTTCGTCGGACGTTTTTGGCGTCGAGAGATCTCGGGCTTCTTCCCCAAGATCAGAGACTGGCATCCATTGTGGTTATCCACAAGGACGGAAAGCCCCGGGAACATTGTTCGTCATTTCGGCCGATCTCGCTTCTGAATGTGGAGCCTAAGGTTCTTGCTAAAATTTTGGCGAACCGCATGATCGCGGTGGTCGGCGAGTTGGTGCACCCTGATCAGTCTGGGTTTATCCCCCACCGCAATACTGCGCTCAATCTACGCCGTCTCCACGGTGTTTTGGCGAGGGCGGGGTCTCTTGCGGAACCGGCCATTTTGGTTTCCCTTGACGCCTCGATGGCCTTTGACACGGTGGAATGGCCTTATTTGTGGGCTGCCCTCGCTAAATTTGGCTTTGGTCCTAAGTTTATTGGGTGGGTTAAATTGTTATATGTCATAAAAGATAAAAGGAGGCCCCCTTCTCTGTCAACTTTGGGACAGGGGAGAGATATTGTAAAACAATTAATGTCCCACAGGTTTTACCATTAGGTTAGTTTCAGAATGGAATAATGGTATCAAGTTGAAAATTATCTAGCAATACCAATCACACAGATTATATATATAAAGCAGAAGGCTAAATTACAAGAAATAAGTCAAAAATATAGGCAATGAACCACCAAAGAATGCAATATTAAACCACTCAAGAATAAAACCAGAAAAGTAGTTGTATGAAAAAATATATAAATACTTCGTACATTTATTCAAATTTTGACATTTTGGCACAGTAATAATAAATCATTAAAAAAATATACGCAAAGTACATTGGATATTTCATTAAAAACATTACAAATCACATAAAGTAAACATCAGTTAAAAAGTTCAAAGTGAACAAGGGTCGACGCGGCGTTTCGGTTACAGGCTAACAATAGACAACCTTCTTCAGGACCAAGTTCTAAAAAGAAACAAAGAATTACTTTTTTGCATTCCCAATTCTTCAAAACAAAGTATTTTACCAAAACATCACTTGTATATTGGCTACATCTATTCGGTGGATTATACTACAAACGTAGGTGGATTATCAACACTATTGGTATTGCTAGAACAAAACAACATCTATAAATTAATACCATTCCGGTAGTTATACCGTTGTACCAGATAAAAATCACTGGGCACTTCTTTCTAAACTAGACATTAGCTGAAAAAATGTCTGCTCCTGAAATTACCTGTGTTTTGAAAAAGGATTCCAGATAAATCTTGGAATACCAGGTGCCGATTTATATAATCCGGTCAGGAACTGTTATTAGTTCACTCGGTTGAGACATGTGTTGTATCGATATCTATGAGTGATAGTAAGATATCGAGCAATGATTAGTATGCTCTATTCGGGTTACGTTTTTAAAAATAATAGGTCAATATGGCACAGTACTACCTTATATTATTCTGGAAATAGGTGTCGCTCTGGTAGTAGGAGCCACCGATATGTATCTTCAGTTGTACTGTAAATAAATACACCTTTTTTACTCGATTGTAAACAAAGGAGTGATTGTCAATTGTCACATCAAATTATGATTAATTCTACTTACCCAGTTTACAATCACTGGAGATTAATTAATAGCACGAGCTTTTCAATGGGCTTGTGTATCAGTTTTGGTAATTCATACCATAATGGGGGTCTTCTGGCCACTGTATGATTAAAAAATGGAATGTTTTAGTTAGAACCCTATATTGAATGGATCTCGCTTATAGTTTACTTACAAAAATTGCTAGAGGCAGCCTCTCAGTAAACGTAATATACGCTAGCATTATTTTTATTTTTATGGGCGATTAACTTATGCTTAAAGTTGCTGGTATTTGGATACACTTGTCACACTTGTAGATTACTTACAAAATTGCTAGTGGCAGCCTCTCTGTAAACGTGATATAAGCTTGCATTATTCAGGCTATTGTTTCTATAAAGGTGCCAATTTTTATGGGCGATTAACTTATGCTTAAAGTTGCCAGTATTTAGGTAACCGTATTTCGTTACCCTTTTATATCCAGAATCTCATTCGGATCATTATCTTTGCGCAGAGTTAAATGGCATGTCCGGTTTAGTATGCCGCATATGAGTAATACTTAGTTTTAAAACGCCGTAGCGGTTGCTAGTAATCCGGGAAAAACCGCCGGCGTTGCGTGTTTATTAAACGGCTAACAACTATTTCGCAATGCCCTCGCTGTCTAGTTAAGCGCGAATATGCAGCAAACCATAGGCAAGGCGGGTTAACGGAACGCCAACCGGCCTTGCAGTGAAGTTTGTTCTAAGGGGCAGGGACTAATTGGCAGCATCAATCTTGCTCTGCTCACCTTAGGCATTGGATTCGGCCTCCCTGCTCCTACTCCGTCAGCGTTTCCTCGGTTCTCGTCAGAATGGAGATATCGAGCAAACGCGGTATTTGCTATTTATATAGTAAGAGGTCGTTGATTGGACGATCAGTCTTCTCTTTTGCTATTGGCAGAGAAGGTGTCACCTGACAACTCGTATTGTATACAAACACGCTCGGGTAAAATGTAGTCCCTCGCTATATAGGCGGCTAAGTTATAATGTGTACTAACTCAAGATAAATGTTTATGATATGAGATTTAGTATACAACTACTGTTGATCCCGCCCGCGGTTGCTTAAAAAAATGATCTTTTGTATTTCATAGACCCGAGAGTATTATTGGCCATACGGCTATCACCTGGTCTCTCGTGTTGATTACAAGCATGCGCGGGTGGCGCATGGTACCTCGAAATGTCCGCTGCTTCGAGTGTTGTGTGCCAGCTGGAGTACGAGAGATATACACAAAAATATTTTTATATGAAAATAAGGCCACTGTCATTTTCACCGGGGGTTGCCATGTGATCTTGTCTTTTTATATTTGTATCCATTGCAAATCGCATAAAGTAAACAACAACAGTTAAAGCGTTCAAAGCGAACAAGGGTCGAAAGCGATGTTAATCTTTTGTGTTTATTAAATCCGAGAGTACTATAGGCAAATAGGCTGTCACCTGACCTCTAGTATCAATTACAAGCGTGAGCAGGTAGCGCATGGTACCTCGAGGTGTCCGCTGCTTCAAATGTTGTGTACCAGCTGGAAAATGAAAAATATACAATTAAAAAATTTTCGCCGAGGATTGCCATGTGATCGTATCTTTTATATAGTGTATTATACACCCGAAGGGGCGTTATTATGGGGCGACAAGAATCTTTACATATAGAAAAAAATTTATTTAAAAAATTCTTAAAATTTAATCAAAGATTGGATACAGCTGTGGAGTTTAACTGGTGCATGGTATTTAAAGATTATGAAATTATCTGGTCACAGTTCTAGATTATCCTTTCCCAATCTTCTCTGCTGTTAAGGCCAGCACGGACACTGTTACATTTAGACATGTAAAATTGCTCACGTCTTTTTCTTTTCTGGGTCAAGTTGCCCCCTCTTGTGCCGAGGGTGACATGCTCCAGGCAGCACCATCGCAGATCATTGATTTCGTGTTTAGCTGCCTTCCAATGGTCAGTAAGGGGAGCCCCTACCCTATTGGTTCGGAGAGCAGATCTATGCTCATTCATTCTTACTCGAACTTCTCTAGAGGTTTCTCCTATATAAATAAGTTTACAGGGACAGCTAATCAGGTAGATCACACTGCATGTTCTGCAGTTCATGAAGCTTGTTGGTTTTAGCATAATGTCTTTAATGGTAACAGGATTGCCACGAATGATGTTTTTGCAGTTAATACAACCTGAACAAGGAAAAGTTCCTGTAGGCATCGGTGCATTATCAATACAGGGTTGGATAGCTCGATTGGTTTCCCTATATGTATGGATCAAGTTGTTTCTAATGGTTCTGTTTCTTCTGAAAGAAAACATAGGTTTAGGTAATCTGTTTTGATGTTTGTCAGTAACTAGATGCCAATTTCTATTGATAATATTTTTGAGTTTATTGCAGATTGGATTATAGTTAGTGACAAAGATTATGGGCTGATTAGTGGATTCTGCCTTTTCTTTTGGTTGAAATAGGCTCTCCCGATTAAAATATTTTGCACGCTTGTATGAATGTCTGATCAAGCGTTTGGGATATCCCCGTTCTAAGAATTTCGTTCTAAGGACGCTGGCATGTCTTTCAAAATCTTGGGATGTAGTACAATTTCTCTTCAGTCTCAGAAACTGACCAAATGGTATATTATTAACTTGACTTGGTGGATGGTTACTTTTATGATGAAGCATAGTGTTTCTATCGGTAGGTTTTGTGAAGAGTTCTACGTTAAGTATGCCATTAGTATTTTTAATAATCAAATCAAGGAATTCACATCTATTGGTATCTATATGGGAAGTGAACTTCAGGTTATTATCACCCAGATTGAGCCATGCAATAAACTCTTTGAGTGTCTCAATCGGGCCCGTCCAGATGAAGAAGACATCGTCTATGTAAAAAAGAAGGTAGTTAGGGCTGAGTTACATGCAGACTTTTTGGTAGAGTATTGTAAAAAAGGAGTGATTCCCAAAGGTCTTCAGGTGGTAAATGAACCTGGAATTTTCATTAATAACAGGAAATTTATAGAGAACTGGACGTTGATAGCAAATCGTTGCAGTCGCGACTGGATCATCCTGATTATAGAGACTGCACAGGAGGTTTTAATAGTAGAACGTAAAGAAATAGAAGAAATGGAAACCAAATTAAATAGTACAGCACTACAAGAAGCTAAACAAAAATTAGATGAAATAGAGAAGGATGTCTCAAGCTATAGCGACTACCTAGCCAACAAAAAAAGCAATAAATTATGTAAAGATATCTCTAATTACAACCCAGAGTACGTCTATCCGTATCTGCAGAAAGATTTCTATGAAAGAAGTAGAGAGAACCATCCACAGCGTAGACCATGGCAGAATCAACCCCGTAACTCCCAGAAGAAAGTTAGGTTCTTTGACACCTCATATACGAGCTCAGACTCAGAGGGTGAACAACATAATGATAAAGGCAACACAAAAGAAAGGGAAACACCCAACACATCTAGCTCCAACAGCCTTTCTTTTTTGGAACAGCGCCAACAAAACTTCGGTCCCCCGAAGGGAAGGGGCCGAGGACGAGGGAACTACAATGCGACACCCCAGTTCCAACGACGTCCCAACACGAGGAGTCAGAAACACTGGGATTAACCAGTGAGAATAAAGCACCAATTATTAACCTTCCTAAACATACACTTACCAACCAACAAATCACCCTATTAGAAAAAGGATTAGGATATGCAATTACTTCTAACATTGATAGGTATTCACTTGAGAGAGACCTCCAAAGTTTCTTTAGAAAAATTAGGTTAGCAATGTACTTTGAAGGGAAAGAGAAACTTCCGAGCAATAATAAGTCAGGCCTAAAAAACAAATCCGTATGGACCCCCAATATTAACATGATCCCTAAAGATATCGAAGCCTTTGAGCGTAGCAGTGATAAGAGCGTGGATGATTTACTGAAACAGAGACATTGGATCTGCCATAATCTTAGTAAAGATGAGACGTTGGCACTACAGTCTCTACAAAATAACCTTGAACTGACCATTAAACCGGCAGACAAGGGGGGTGGCATCGTGGTGATGGACACCCCCGACTACAACACCAGAATGCTGAATTTATTGGCAAACGAAGAACATTACAAACTAGCACATATGGATGAATGGATGGCATTGAAGTTATCCATATCCAATTTATTGAAACAAGCTAGAGATGACGATGTCATCTGTGATGAGGAATTAACTTTCCTCCTAAATCAAGATCCTATTATTCCAGCTCTCTATGGGCTTCCGAAAGTCCATAAAGACATCCAAAATCCTCCGATGAGGCCTATTGTCTCTAGTATCGGGTCCCTTAC
The DNA here is from genome assembly GCF_964261635.1 of Lissotriton helveticus. Lineage (NCBI taxonomy): Eukaryota > Metazoa > Chordata > Amphibia > Caudata > Salamandridae > Lissotriton > Lissotriton helveticus. The sequence goes on from NC_136068.1 coordinate 1,090,073,531, forward strand.
GGAACCACTTAGTAAATACGCAGACATTTTCCTTCAACCCTTAGTCACCACTCAGAAAGCGTACACTAAGGATACCACTGATATTATTCAGAAAGTAGAAGGTTTAGCCTTTGATTCTCATTCTCAATTTCTAGTCACACTAGATATTGAATCATTATATACTAATATTCCCCAAAACGCAACAATAGAAGTTATTACTTCCATGCTCAATCAAGAAGACAGGGATCTTACAGCTCATGAACAGTTTATTATAGACTGTATTTCTGTGGTACTAAAAAACAATCTATTTTTATTTAACAAACAATTGTTCAGACAGACGAAGGGGACCAGCATGGGGGCTACCTGTGCCCCAAGTCTAGCATGCTTGTACGTTTCAAATTTTGAAGAACGGCACATTTTTAACACAATATCACCATTCTATGAAAATGTCTCGATGTGGGCCCGTTACATAGACGATGTCTTCTTCATCTGGACGGGCCCGATTGAGACACTCAAAGAGTTTATTGCATGGCTCAATCTGGGTGATAATAACCTGAAGTTCACTTCCCATATAGATACCAATAGATGTGAATTCCTTGATTTGATTATTAAAAATACTAATGGCATACTTAACGTAGAACTCTTCACAAAACCTACCGATAGAAACACTATGCTTCATCATAAAAGTAACCATCCACCAAGTCAAGTTAATAATATACCATTTGGTCAGTTTCTGAGACTGAAGAGAAATTGTACTACATCCCAAGATTTTGAAAGACATGCCAGCGTCCTTAGAACGAAATTCTTAGAACGGGGATATCCCAAACGCTTGATCAGACATTCATACAAGCGTGCAAAATATTTTAATCGGGAGAGCCTATTTCAACCAAAAGAAAAGGCAGAATCCACTAATCAGCCCATAATCTTTGTCACTAACTATAATCCAATCTGCAATAAACTCAAAAATATTATCAATAGAAATTGGCATCTAGTTACTGACAAACATCAAAACAGATTACCTAAACCTATGTTTTCTTTCAGAAGAAACAGAACCATTAGAAACAACTTGGTCCATACATATAGGGAAACCAATCGAGCTATCCAACCCTGTATTGATAATGCACCGATGCCTACAGGAACTTTTCCTTGTTCAGGTTGTATTAACTGCAAAAACATCATTCGTGGCAATCCTGTTACCATTAAAGACATTATGCTAAAACCAACAAGCTTCATGAACTGCAGAATATGCAGTGTGATCTACCTGATTAGCTGTCCCTGTAAACTTATTTATATAGGAGAAACCTCTAGAGAAGTTCGAGTAAGAATGAATGAGCATAGATCTGCTCTCCGAACCAATAGGGTAGGGGCTCCCCTTACTGACCATTGGAAGGCAGCTAAACACGAAATCAATGATCTGCGATGGTGCTGCCTGGAGCATGTCACCCTCGGCACAAGAGGGGGCAACTTGACCCAGAAAAGAAAAAGACGTGAGCAATTTTACATGTCTAAATGTAACAGTGTCCGTGCTGGCCTTAACAGCAGAGAAGATTGGGAAAGGATAATCTAGAACTGTGACCAGATAATTTCATAATCTTTAAATACCATGCACCAGTTAAACTCTACAGCTGTATCCAATCTTTGATTAAATTTTAAGAATTTTTTAAATAAAATTTTTTCTATATGTAAAGATTCTTGTCGCCCCATAATAACGCCCCTTCGGGTGTATAATACACTATATAAAAGATACGATCACATGGCAATCCTCGGCGAACATTTTTTAATTGTATATTTTTCATTTTCCAGCTGGTACACAACATTTGAAGCAGCGGACACCTCGAGGTACCATGCGCTACCTGCTCACGCTTGTAATTGATACTAGAGGTCAGGTGACAGCCTATTTGCCTATAGTACTCTCGGATTTAATAAACACAAAAGATTAACATCGCTTTCGACCCTTGTTCGCTTTGAACGCTTTAACTGTTGTTGTTTACTTTATGCGATTTGCAATGGATACAAATATAAAAAGACAAGATCACATGGCAACCCCCGGTGAAAATGACAGTGGCCTTATTTTCATATAAAAATATTTTTGTGTATATCTCTCGTACTCCAGCTGGCACACAACACTCGAAGCAGCGGACATTTCGAGGTACCATGCGCCACCCGCGCATGCTTGTAATCAACACTAGAGACCAGGTGATAGCCGTATGGCCAATAATACTCTCGGGTCTATGAAATACAAAAGATCATTTTTTTAAGCAACCGCGGGCGGGATCAACAGTAGTTGTATACTAAATCTCATATCATAAACATTTATCTTGAGTTAGTACACATTATAACTTAGCCGCCTATATAGCGAGGGACTACATTTTACCCGAGCGTGTTTGTATACAATACGAGTTGTCAGGTGACACCTTCTCTGCCAATAGCAAAAGAGAAGACTGATCGTCCAATCAACGACCTCTTACTATATAAATAGCAAATACCGCGTTTGCTCGATATCTCCATTCTGACGAGAACCGAGGAAACGCTGACGGAGTAGGAGCAGGGAGGCCGAATCCAATGCCTAAGGTGAGCAGAGCAAGATTGATGCTGCCAATTAGTCCCTGCCCCTTAGAACAAACTTCACTGCAAGGCCGGTTGGCGTTCCGTTAACCCGCCTTGCCTATGGTTTGCTGCATATTCGCGCTTAACTAGACAGCGAGGGCATTGCGAAATAGTTGTTAGCCGTTTAATAAACACGCAACGCCGGCGGTTTTTCCCGGATTACTAGCAACCGCTACGGCGTTTTAAAACAAAGTATTACTCATATGCGGCATACTAAACCGGACATGCCATTTAACTCTGCGCAAAGATAATGATCCGAATGAGATTCTGGATATAAAAGGGTAACGAAATACGGTTACCTAAATACTAGCAACTTTAAGCATAAGTTAATCGCCCATAAAAATTGGCACCTTTATAGAAACAATAGCCTGAATAATGCAAGCTTATATCACGTTTACAGAGAGGCTGCCACTAGCAATTTTGTAAGTAATCTACAAGTGTGACAAGTGTATCCAAATACCAGCAACTTTAAGCATAAGTTAATCGCCCATAAAAATAAAAATAATGCTAGCGTATATTACGTTTACTGAGAGGCTGCCTCTAGCAATTTTTGTAAGTAAACTATAAGCGAGATCCATTCAATATAGGATTCTAACTAAAACATTCCATTTTTTAATCATACAGTGGCCAGAAGACCCCCATTATGGTATGAATTACCAAAACTGATACACAAGCCCATTGAAAAGCTCGTGCTATTAATTAATCTTCAGTGATTGTAAACTGGGTAAGTAGAATTAATCATAATTTGATGTGACAATTGACAATCACTCCTTTGTTTACAATCGAGTAAAAAAGGTGTATTTATTTACAGTACAACTGAAGATACATATCGGTGGCTCCTACTACCAGAGCGACACCTATTTCCAGAATAATATAAGGTAGTACTGTGCCATATTGACCTATTATTTTTAAAAACGTAACCCGAATAGAGCATACTAATCATTGCTCGATATCTTACTATCACTCATAGATATCGATACAACACATGTCTCAACCGAGTGAACTAATAACAGTTCCTGACCGGATTATATAAATCGGCACCTGGTATTCCAAGATTTATCTGGAATCCTTTTTCAAAACACAGGTAATTTCAGGAGCAGACATTTTTTCAGCTAATGTCTAGTTTAGAAAGAAGTGCCCAGTGATTTTTATCTGGTACAACGGTATAACTACCGGAATGGTATTAATTTATAGATGTTGTTTTGTTCTAGCAATACCAATAGTGTTGATAATCCACCTACGTTTGTAGTATAATCCACCGAATAGATGTAGCCAATATACAAGTGATGCTTTGGTAAAATACTTTGTTTTGAAGAATTGGGAATGCAAAAAAGTAATTCTTTGTTTCTTTTTAGAACTTGGTCCTGAAGAAGGTTGTCTATTGTTAGCCTGTAACCGAAACGCCGCGTCGACCCTTGTTCACTTTGAACTTTTTAACTGATGTTTACTTTATGTGATTTGTAATGTTTTTAATGAAATATCCAATGTACTTTGCGTATATTTTTTTAATGATTTATTATTACTGTGCCAAAATGTCAAAATTTGAATAAATGTACGAAGTATTTATATATTTTTTCATACAACTACTTTTCTGGTTTTATTCTTGAGTGGTTTAATATTGCATTCTTTGGTGGTTCATTGCCTATATTTTTGACTTATTTCTTGTAATTTAGCCTTCTGCTTTATATATATAATCTGTGTGATTGGTATTGCTAGATAATTTTCAACTTTATACCATTATTCCATTCTGAAACTAACCTAATGGTAAAACCTGTGGGACATTAATTGTTTTACAATAAATTGTTATATGCACAACCGCTTGCGCAGGTGGTGGTTAATGGAAGGGCCTCGGATCCCTTTGTCCTCGGACGTGGCACAAGACAGGGCTGCCCTTTGTCACCTCTCCTTTTTGCGCTTGCTCTTGAACCCCTTGCCGCGTGGCTCCGCTGGGAGCCTTCGCTCAAGGGCATACGGTGGTCTCCTACCTTTGAGGATCGGGTGTCCCTTTATGCTGATGATATTCTGTTGTACCTCACTTCTTCCCGTAAGTCATTGGGAGTCCTGTTTGATGTCCTGAGCTCCTTCGGGAGGAACTCTGGTTTGGTTATTAACTGGACTAAATCCTGTATTTACCCACTTACGGGTGGACAACCTTCTCTGCCTCGCTTCTGCCCTATACCTGTCTCCAGTGGTGGTTTCAAATATTTGGGGATCTACGTCTCTATGGACCCTAAGGTCCGCTTTGAGCGTAATCTACTGCCTCCACTCGCCCGACTTCGGTCGGAGTGGCGGCATGGTGTGGATTGCCTCTTTCCCCCCTGGGGAGGGCGGCCCTGTTTAAAATGATGTCTCTTCCCGATTCTTATACGCAATCCAGAACACGCTGGACCTGGTTCCGGCTGGTTATTTCAGTGAAATTGAGGGTCTCCAGAGGAAATTGGTTTGGGGTGGGAGACCGCGTATAGCGCTGGCGAAATTGACTTTGCCCTGGTATGATGGTGGGATAGCGTTGCCGGATGTCAAACGGTATTATTGGGCGTCCCAGTTGAGTGCTATTAATCACGCCATGTATGGCCCTGTCCCTAATCCCGCTTATGATATGGATAATTGGCAACTCCCGGGGGGCGATTATAATAGAGCGCTTTATTCCAAGAGTGACAGGAGGTATTTGACAGGCCCCACAGCGGTGGCACTGCGTGTATGGGCTAGTGCGACGTCGGCCACGGGTTGGACTGATAAACTCACTAGGGCGACTCCTCTCTATGCGGCTGAGAGATTGGGTGGTTTGTGGTCCTCGAAGGGATTCGATAGATGGGACCTTATTGGTATCAGTAAAGTTGGTGATCTTTGGGCCACCGATAGAGTCAAAACTTTTGACGAGTTACAACGAGAATATAAGCTGAGTGATAGGGAATATTTTCGATACCTTCAGATTCGCCATGCGCTCGATTCGGTCTTCCCTGCTGGCACTTCGATCCCTGAGTCTTCTCCTTTGGAGGATAGAGTGCTTGATGGACATGTCCCCGACAGCACTATCTCCCTCATATACAAAAAACTCATTAATGCCCGTTCGGACCATCTTGTACAGCTGTGTGAGGCATGGACTGGTGACGGACTGGAGTTAGATGATGAAGACTGGCAGGCTGCGGTCTCCTCCCCATAGGAAGTTGCTATTCCGGCGCGTCTCCGACTAGTGCAGCTAAAGATTCTTCATCGCACCTATGTCACGGGTCCACGGTTGATGCATATGGGTTATTCGGTGGATGGGTTATGTCGGCGTGGATGTGGTTTGCTTGCTACTTTCCTCCATATTATATGGGAATGTCCGGAGGTAGTGGTTTTTTGGACTCGAGTGCATGAGGTGATGAGAGGTGACGGGCATCGGGTACTTCCTGAGGCCCGGCGCTGCTTGCTGAATATTTGGGAACCGAATGACTGCACCGTTGCCCAGACTCAGTGGGTCACGCTGGGAAACATTATTGCAAAAAGAGATATTGCTCAACTCTGGGGGTCCCATAGGGCACCACTGGTCTCGACCTGGGAGGAGAACATGGACTGGTGTATGTTTAGGGAAAAAATTGTATACGTCTCCCGGGGTAGGCCTCAGAAGTGGGGTAGGATTTGGGGTCAGTGGAATTCGTACCGTGGGGAGATTTGTGACCCTCCTTTTACAGAACCCCGTGGTGATACAGGATTTCCTGGATTGTACGTTCCAGTATTTCTGATTTTTTGGTCATTGTAAAGCATTGCTCGCTCTTGGTCCCCGCTCCCCACCTCCATGATTTCCTGATGTTTGCTTTTCGTTGTCCCCCTCATACCACACGTAGCAGCCCTTATATTGGTACATTCGCCTCGTTTCTTTTTCTTCTGGGTTCATCCTTTTGTTATTTGTATGTTATAAAATGGAAACCTTTTATTTATCCTCATTCACCAGACGCTCCCACCATGTCATGCTTTTCCGCAGCCGGACCCTTGGGTTGTTGGCTGATGAGCTGTGTATTGCTTTATTTTTGCTGTTTTGTATTACTGACCGGCCTTGGTGGTTGTAGGTCTGTATATGTCCTTATTTTGCGAATAAAGGTTTTAAAAAAAAAAAAAAAAAAAAAAAAAAAGTGCCCAGAGCAGAGCCCTGCTGGGCCAAAGAAAGAATGTAGACGAGACCCTCTGAAACAGGGGCAGAAAGGGGATACACAGCCTTTGCTGTGCACCATGCCACAAATTTGTTCCATCTACAGGCTTATACCTTTTTGGTGGAGGGACGCCTGGCTGCCAAGATAATGTTACAGACTATGGGAGGAAGGTCAAAAGCTGTCAACTGTCGCCGCTCAATCTCCACGCAAGGAGGTGGAGACTGGACAGGTTCGGGTGAAGGAACGTCCTCTGGTGCTGCAACAGAAGATCCTCCCGAAGAGGCAGTCTGATCGAAAGATCGATGGCCATGTTCAAGAGCTTGGGATACCAGACTCTCTGTGCCCAGTCTGGAGCCACAAGAATGACTTGGGCCCGGTCGTGCTTGATCTTCTTCAGCATTTTGGGCAGAAGTGGTATAGGTGGGAAGGCGTATAGAAGGCCGCAACTCCACTCGCAATGAAAAGCATCGCCTAACAAGTGCCGCCTTGGAAATTCCAATGCGCAGAACTGCGGACATTGAGCGTTCTCTTCGGTGGCGAATAGATCTATCAACCAATCAACTTTATTCAGTCAAAATAGATGTGACCATAAAAGCACAGTCATAAAATGTACATATATGTTACATAGGAAAATACGTTATCAAGTCTCATTTCATTATCACATAGATAAATAGACATTAATAAAAAATAACAAACATTGTCAGTTCTGGATTTATTCTTCGTAATCTCCTATAAAAAACTTTACAATCTATACCGATCTAAAAATCATCTGTACCTTATATTAAATTAGACTCATTAAAATACGTACAAATAATCAGTGATCTAACCAAGGCTCTCCCCACGCCTGAAAGTGACCTTGCACCATCTTTGAGTGAAGACGCCATTCGTGATCCATCAAGCACCGGGGGCTGAGCTCGTCCGCCCTGGCGTTCAGGGAACCTGCCAGGTGTTGAACCACCAAGGACATGCCCTGATGTTCCAGCCACTTCCAGAGGCGAAGGGCCTCCTGACAGGGGGTCTAAGACCCCACCCAACCCTGTTTGTTGCCATACCACAAAGGGTTGTGGTGTCCGTGAACACATGCACTACTTTGACAAAAGAAAGGAATGTCTTCAGTGGAAGATGAATCACCTGGAGCTCCAGAAGGTTGATGTGTAGCCCGCACTCAGCCGGAGACAAGAGACCTTTGATCTCCACCTCTCCCATGTGGCCGCTCCACCCTAGAAGTGATGCATCTGTCACCACTGTGAACTCTGGTTGGGGAAGGGAAAGGGATCAGCCGTTGACCCAATCCTGGTGTCTTAGCCACCACTGCAATTGGTGTGCAGTGCCCTCCGAGATCTGGACACAATCGGAAAGATTCCCCCGATGCTGTGCCCACTTGAACTTCAGGTTCCACTGCAGAGCCTGTAGATGTCACTTGGCATAGTCCACCAGCAGGATGCAGGAGGCCATGAGGCCCAGCAGCCTCAGGGTCATTCTGACTGAAACCCGGGATAGAGGCTGAAAGATCGGGATCATAGCCCGAATATCCCGGACTCGCTGTTCGGGAGGATAGGGCACAAACTGCACTGCATTCAGAACCGCCTGATGAAAAGGAGCTTCTGAGAGGGAATCAGGTGTGACTTCAGCACATTGACAGTGAACCCCAGTGAATGCACGAGGTCCGCCGTAGTCTGGAGGTAGGAGAAGACCACCTGGGGTGAACTCGCCTTCAACAGAAAGTGTTCAAGATAGAGGAAGACTGGAACCCCTGATCTGCTCAGATGAGCTGCGACCACCGTAATCACTTTCGCGAACACCCGAGGGGTGCTGGTAAGGCCAAAGGGGAGCACGGTGAACTAATAATGCTCGTGGCCTACCATGAACCATAAGTAACGCCGGTGGGCAGGCAGGACAGGGATGTGAAAATAGGCATCCTGCAAGTCCAACGCTACCATCCAATCTCCAGGGTCGAGGGCAGACAAGAGCTGAGCCAGTGTCAACATTTTGAACTTCTCCTTTCGGAGAAAGTGGTTGACATCCCTGAGACCTAAGATAGGACGCAGGCCTTTGTCCTTCTTGGGTACCAGGAAGTAGTGGGAAAAACAACCACGGCCTGCTTCTGGCACAGGGACTCGCTCGATGGCCCCTTTGGCCAAGAGAGCCGTAACTTCCTGACGGAGGAGGGCCAAGTGATCCTCCGACATGCGATGGAAGGCAGGTGGCATGGAGGGAGGGGTCGTCTCGAAGGGGAGGGCGTAGCCCCTTCGGACAATCTGCAAAACACACATGTTTACGTGATGTTGAGCCAGTGGGGAGATGATGGAAAATCCTGCCGCCCACTGGCAACTGGTGGCCCTGAAAAGTCAGATTAGGAGGGCTTGGATGCTGCTGCAGATGGAGCACTTGTGCACTGGCCCGCCCGCTGTCCCTCAGACCCACGATGCTGGGTCCCACGTCCCCAGCTGCACAGAGGCTGGACAGCTTGCGCGGGCCTGTGGCTCTGGGCGGATCATGGCGGCGCACCGCTTCCGTAGCCACAAAAGGGGCAAAAAGAAGATTGTGCGGGTCGAGAGGTGGTAGCGAAGTCCAAGGATCTGGCAGTAGCCCAGGAATCCTTAAAGCGCTCGAGCACGTTGTCAGCTTTGTCGCTAATCAAGCATAGGAAATCAAAAGGCATGTCTAAAAGAGTTGATTGGACATCACCCCAAAAGCCAGTGGACCTCAGCCAGGTGTAGTGTCTCAGGGCTACCGACGTTGAAATCGTCCTGCCTAGCGACTCGGCGGTGTCCAGTCCACATCGTATGGCGAACTTTGCTGCGTATCTACCCTCAACAACTGCACAGGAGAGCACGGCCCGGGCAGAATGGGAGTAACAGCCCAAGAGACATGTGGTGTTCACCGACCTCAGTCCTAAGCTGGCAGAAGAAAACATCTTCTTCCCAAGATGGTCCAGCTTCTTGGATTCCCCATCAGGTGGAGCAGTAGGGAATGCGCCCTTGGAAGTCGAGGCTTGAACTACCAAGCTCTCAGGGGTAGGGTGTTGGGAGAGGAAAATGAGGTCACCTGGGGCCGGGCGGTGGCGTCGGGCAATCATCCTATCCACAGGAGTCCATGTACTGGGCTTGGACCAAGTGCTTAGAAGGGTGTCCGTGAGGGTCTCATTGAACGGCAGCAGGGGCTCTGAAGAGACCGCTGCAGGTTGAAGCACCTCGGTCAGGTTACTCCTGACCGCCACCGTAGGAAGTTCAAGGTTAAAGGCCCCAGCCGCCCTACGCAACATCACAGCGTAAGAGGCACCCTCCTCTGTAGCTACGGTAGGGGGAGAAAGCAGACCAAGGTCTGGAGAAGTGTCCAGACCACTGGCCTCACCAAACTCCTCTCTCCAGTCCGGTTCTTCCAACTGGTCTGCCAGAGGGTCCACAGATCCCTCCCAGTCCTCCTCACCCCCCTCTGGTAGCCACTCAGGGCGAAAGGTACAAAAGTACAAGTCGGCGCCGGTACTGATGTCGGTTGACGCCGGTCCGGTTCAGTGTCCATGTCTAGGGGGAGGCTGGGGTCGATGTCGGTTGGGAACACAACCAGTGTCAGAGGGGGCGGTGGTGTCGCCAATGGATTCAGTGCAGGAAGAGTCGTCGTAAGGATGACCAGCGTCGATCTGGCTCCAGGCCTGGATCACTGGGGCCCTGCGGCGCTGGAGCCGAACGCCGGCCTCGAAGGCCTAGAACCCCCAGCCGAGTCCGCGGGGCCCGAAAGCGCGCCGGCAGAGTCGGGCGGCCCGAAGATGGAGTGGAGGGCTTGGTAAAAACTACAAAGTTGGCCCAGGGTCACTACGGCTCTCGGGAAGGGGGCGGAGGCTCGGAGTTGAACCAACAGACTTCGTGGGCTGAGCCAGACGACTACCTTCCGCATCCTGCGTCGCGTCAGCAGATGGACGGGGAGAACGAGAAGAGCGAAGGTGCTTCTTCACTTTCTTTTTGTGCTTCGACTTACCCGAAGACTTTGACTAGGAGTGGTGGTGATGGCTCCACGACCAGACCCGAAACCTCCCTCTCAACCGGGACCTCGAGCGGAGCGCAGCCGACTGTAGGCCTCCAGAAGCTTTTGGGACTGCTCCCGCAAAGACTTCGGGCCATGGTCCGACAGTCGGAGCACGACTTCGGGTCGTGGTCGCACTCCAGATACCAGAGACACACTAGATGTGGGTCCGTCACTGACATCAGCTTGTGGCAGGAGCCACAAGGCTGGAAGCCGGGTTGCTGATGTGACATCTCTGTGCACCAGGAGTCGAACGACTGGAAAAAGATGTCGACAAAAGTTTAAAAAAAAGACAGTCAAAAAGTGACAAGAGGTACCACTCTCTCCGGATCTGTGCTGGCTGGCTCGGAAAAAGAAAGAACCGACGTCAGCACGCAGGTGTGGCATCCAGGTAGATACCGCAACATCAGTCTGGCGATCACGACTCCAACGACGATTGCAGAGTCGATCTAGTCTGACTCCTGTGGTTGATTCTAAGGTAAGGAAGCCATACCTAATAGTCTCTTTCAGATGCTGCTTTCCGAACCCAGAAGCCCTCTTATCTTCATCACAGGGCTCCCGCCGCGTCGGACGCAACCAGGCACGGCCCGGGCGAAGACCGGGCCTAGAGCAGGCACATCTAGGCCCATTCAGGGCCAGACAAGGCTTGGCTGGGCCCTAGTCTTTCAGCAGAGGTAGCAACAATACAAGGTGAGAACTCTTATTGGAAGTAACCATTAATTATGGCAAAACGAACCAGACGTACAATTGTGCGTCGTTTTGTCACCATTGACAGTATGTTGAAGAGGGTGGTTAATATCGTAACCAATTAAATCTAACTAAGAGAGCGCAGATTGTCCTTGGGATGTGAGGCGGCACAGACAGGGCCCAATAGTGGAGTTACACCCGCTTTTGTGTTAGGCAATGGTGACTCTTCGCAAACTGCAATTGATTTTGATTCTGAGCCCTTTGGTGGGGATACTGTTGGCCCTGGTTGCAGTCTTTCTATGAACCAACATATCACGACTGCCCCCCGCATGTATGATATGGCTGTGGCAGCAAAAAACAAAAGTCCACTTGTACCAATAGGAAACAGCCCACATGCACAAGTGTGCCACAAAGGGATTTGACCTCCTTGATACAGCCATCACTTAGCCCACATCTTGTGGCCAAACCTTTGAACAGCGATGCTACCTGATCTCCTCATACTCATACTGAAACGACACCTGAACCACTTCAGCCACTTAACATATGGCAGTCTTATAAACACATAACACACAGAAGCTTAACCCTCTGTTGGATCGCCTGGATCACCTAAAGACTTTGGGCCAGATGTAGGTAAACTACATTTACCTATTCTAAAATACCGAATTTTACCGATTCAGTATTTTAGAATCGGTAAATGCTATGTAGGTAATGAATCGTTAAGTATTACCGAATCGGTACGATTCGGTAAATCCCATTCATTCCTATGGGCCTGGAGGCCCATAGAAATGAAGGGGAATTACCGAATCGGTATTTAACGATTAGGTAAACGGGGGAACACATTCAAGGGTGGCAGGGTGTCACTTTGACACCATGTTGCACCCCTGAATAGTGCATGGGTGCACATGTGGCACATGTGGCACACATACATGCCCTAAGGGCATGTATTTCTGCCACATCGCACTGTTGGAAAAGCAAAAAAAAATGCTTTTTCAAAGGTTTTCATTATTTACCACCAACGTGTAGTTGGTGGTAAATAAAAAATCCTTAACTGAGGAATGCACTAACTTGAGTGCTCCCTACATCCTGGATTCGGTAATTTTCCGAATCGGTATGTTAAGAATTCGGTATTTTACCGAATCCCTAAATTACCGATTTGGTAAAATATCGAATCCTACAAAAATGCCACCTACATCTAAAAAGCCCAATACCGGTTGGTAACGGTCGAAATTCGGTATTGGGTGACCTAAATCTGACCCTTTAATGAAAAGATGTTGCAACCGTGTAATGGCTGTTAATAAAGGAGTTATCGTGGAAGGAAGCAATCATTTGACAAGTCTTTTAGCCCCAAATAGGCCAATTAATGGGGGCCGGGGGGGGGTCAGTGCTTGGCAGATGGTTTTCCAACTGTATCTTCCTCTAATGGAGGTTCACAACTGATTGACCAGCAGCCCTCAGATACAACAGTATCTTCTAAGTTCATGAGTGATGATCGCTCACATATCCTAGTTGGGGATGGCCCTCAGGTCTCCCCCACTCAAAAGCCAAGCCTAACTCCATATCTAATCACTTCCCAGAATGTTCCGGAAAGAGTAATGGTGTTATCCATCACTTCCCAAACGGGACTAGTTTCAAAATGAATACAATGTGTTGAGTCTGCCTCCAGCTGCTTGCCCATATGTCCTGCTGTTGGCAGTAGTGCCACCACTTAAGGCACAGCAGAACAAATCTTGGGGAGAAATACACAACAAATGTGTGGCTTGGTTATCTAAAAATAAACAGTTTAACGTTCTGGATATGAACAAGATATTCATGGTAAGGTAGGTTATTTTTTATAAACCATCACCAAGAGGTATTATGCCAGGAGTGCCCTCCTTTTCTGATCAGACTATATTTGTGGTGCCAACTGATCTTAATGCCCAAGATTGAATGATGCCAACAATAGCTAGTGGGGCCAATTTATTACCTACACTCTTGATAAGTGCATCAAGTGGAAAGGTTTTGGGCAGCTGACCTCGGAGCACAGGGTTAATGGTTCGATCCCCGGCTCCGGTGGCAGCTCAACTCAGCACCATGTGACTCTGGGCATTAGCTCACATAATTTCCACTACGGCCACCAGCGCCTTGAGACCTCTAAGGGTGAGTAATTTGTGCTTTACAAATAAGGATTTACATTTACAAATACGGATTTACATCCATGACTGATTTAGATTGGGCTCTCATTTTTGATAACCAGGTCCTGAAAATAATTAGTTGGAACGTGGCCGGCCTACAATCAAAGATAGTACTAGATGATTGGCTGCAGTTATTAAGGCAATACGATATTTTAATGTTTCAGGAAACCTGGGCTATTAAAGATATTTATCTCTAAGGGTTTGAGTGCTACAGTATTCTTGCACCATCATTCAAAACGGGGCAACCCTCTGGTGGCTTAGCTATTTGGATGAACATTGTAGGAGGAGGCCGTGTTAAGTCTATACCATCTTATAATGACAACTTTCAGGTTATAAGATATAAAAGCGGTACGACCCTATACCTGATTAACCCTTTCCGTGCTCATGACGAGTCCAGCTCGTCATGCTGCATGGTGGTCGTGTGCTCATGACGAGCTGGACTCGTCATGCTGCCGCGGCACCTCCCACGCATGGCGAATTCCGCAGGTGTTCTAAAGGAGTGGGCGGAGTCATGACGAGTCCAGCTCGCGCCCCCCGCACCGCGGGGGAATTAGCCCCGCGTTGAAGGGGTTAAAGTTTATAATAATGACTTCTATACAAAACCAAACATAAAATTCATTAGCCTTTGTAATTACATTACCGCCGTAAGGAATTTGCAAGACTTTGATAATAATACAGTTGGAATTTGTCTCAGAAGTGATTTTAATGCTGAACTGGCCCCCCAGGATTCTTTTTTTGGCAACCTTAGCAGTGCTCAAACTTGTAATAGGGACACATAGCTGATGAAACACTTGATAATCCACAACCTGAGTAATGTTATGGACGTTGCTGTTTCTAATAATAATGATATAACACAACCTATGTTTAGAGGCAGGGGATGCGCAACCACAATCGATTAGGATTACATTTTTCCTAATTTAGAGGACTCTTTATCGCATGGAAAAGTTCTTGCAACACATCGTGGGGATCATAACCCGATTGAAGTGGCATTTATATTATCCCCGAAACCGGAGTATAAAATTGAGTGTGGGGCAAGGAATTTGGACCTCTCCAAGGATAATTTACAATTGGTGTGGTGAGGAGTTGATCCTGCCCAATTATTGCATAAAGTATTTAGGGAGAATCTTACATTGTTTGAGGCTTGTTTGTTAGCGCAAGAACCCAGTCTTGATGTAGTCTCTACATTTTCTAATCTTTGTTTGATTATTAAGACAGAATTAATGAAACCTGCCCAATTATCTCCTTATAGTCCTAGATGGTTTAACCACGAATGACAGTTGAGACAGGCCCTTGTGGCCAAACCTAGGTGTCCGCAAGTGGTAAGCTTGCTAAGGAAAAAATATAAATTGGCCACCTCATTGAGGAAGGACGAGACATTGGCCCAACAATGGGATTTGCTCACCAATACGGCAAGCCAAAAGAATGGTAAACTCTTTTGAGCAGCCATGAAAACATGCAAGCAATGGGCCAGACGATAACATCAATTAGCTGTACTATAACTAGCGAGGCATGGGAAGCACATTTTTCAGAGATATATGCAGCTTCGCGCCTCATGATAATGATATAGCTCAGCTGCCTATTCCCAAAGGAGTAACGATGTCCCTGCCTGAAGTGGAAGATGCCATAAATCAAAGATTGGACAAAAAAGGTCCGGGAACCTGATAGGGTGCAGATAGACCTCATCAAATATAAACCAGATATCTGGGCCCGCTCCTGCTTAACCTTTTTAATAACCTAATTTGTTCCCCATTGCCAAGTACATGGTCAACGTCTGTTATTGTACACTTTTTTAACAAGCATTTACAATGCAATAGGTCTCGCAGCATTAAAGTTTGAGTTATTGGCATTGTGTATGACAATGCGTTGCATACATTTTTTTGAAAACTCTGAATTAGTGTATAAAGATGATTTGCAAACTGTCAGATGTTGCTTAATAATAAGGAGAGTTGGGAATAATTAGGATATGCTATCCTTTGCTATCCTGTGTTTTTTTTTATTATGCTATGCTGTATTTTGTTATGCTATGCTGTGTTTTGTGATGCTATGCTGGTGAGGGTGGGTGAGTGAGTGAAGGTGAGTGAGGGTGAGTGAGTGTGAGTGAGGGTGTGTGAGGGTGAGAGAGGGTGTGTGAGGGTGAGAGAGGGTGTGTGAGGGTGAGAGACGGTGTGTGAGAGAGGGTGTGTGAAGGTGAGAGGGGGTGTGAGGGAGGGTGAGGGGGTGCGAGGGTGTGGGGGCGAGGGTGTGTGAGGGTGAGGGGGTGTGTGAGGGTGAGGGAGTGTGTGAGGGAGTGTGTGAGGGTGAGGGAGGGGGTGGGCGTGTGAGGGTGTAAGGGCGAGGGTGTAAGGGTGAGTGAGGGTGTGTGAGTTCGAAAGGGAGTGAGGGGGTGTGACGGTGAGGGTGTTTGAGGGTGAGGGGGTGTGAGGGTGAGGGGGTGTGAGGGTGAGGGGGTGTGAGGGTGACGGGGTGTGAGGGTGACGGGGTGTGAGGGTGAGGGGGTGTGAGGGTGAGGGGGTGTGAGGGTAAGGGGGTGAGAAGGTGAGGGTGTGTGTAGGTGAGGGGGTGTGTAGGTGAGGGGGTGTGTAGGTGAGGGGGTGTGAGGGAGGGTGAGGGTGTGTGAGTGTTGGGGTATGTGAGCGTGAGGGTGTGTGAGGGTGTAGCAGGGATAGCATTGCATGTGACTTACTGGCAGCTTTCTTGTGAGGTGTACAAAGACAGAAGGTAAAGAGTAATACACAGGAGCTGATTAATTGCACACACACCTCAGGAACTATCCCCCACATGCATCAACCTATTTAGGAAGTGCAAACGGTGCAAATCGGTAAATTCGGCCGTTTGCACTTCCTAAATACGTTTTTGGGATGCATGAAACAATTTGCTATTTTTTGCATTTCTTAAAAATGCAAATGCAATTAAGGAATCGCATTTGTGCGATTCCTTAAATGCAATGCATCAATTTGTAAAAAATAGCGAATTTTGAAATTGGAAGTGCAAATTAACACGAGGTTGACCCTCGTGTTAATTTGCGAAAATGTTTAAAAAAGCAAAAAAATGCATTTTTTAAACTTGCATGTTACAGACACACATGTCCTTAGGACATGTGTGTGTGAAACATGCACTTGAAAATACATTTCAGGGGTGCAGGGGGGGTCCTTTGGACCCCCCTCTGCACCCTTGCAATGCATCAAAAAATTGCGAGTGCAAAAAAAAAAATGCGACCTCTAGGCCCATAGGAATCAATGTAATGCCATTCCTTAATTGCGATTCGCAATTAAGGAATCGCAATTTCCGAAAATTAAGAAATCCTAAAAACTTTTAGGATTTCTTGATGCATAGGATTTTGCATTTCCTAAATAGCGATTCCTTAATTTTCGCTATTTAAGAAATGCAAAATCCTAGATTGATGCATGTGGGGGTTGGACTCCCTCCCTCCGCAATTTTGCAGTACATAAAGTAGTCCATTTGTATGCGAAATTCGAACTATTTATGCTTTTGTACAGCGGGCCCTGTCTGGGACAGCCCTGCTCTGTTGCTTTGGCTGCAGTGTGCTGCCAGGGGTGTTGGAGAGCTCTTTGCTGCTAAGGTCGCTCTTCCTCAGCGTGGTTGCTGAGACAATTCTTTCAGTTATGAATATGATGCACCTTCAAGCCCAGTAATTACTCTTGCTTTAATCCTTCAGTGTTTCCTCTAAAAAACAAGTAAGTGTTGCAGGACAGACTGGAGGCCTTGGAAGCTTAGTCCTGGACGTGACAGAAAATTGTGGGCGAACAGTGTCATCGCCGGCGTGAAGGGGCCGGTTATAAAGGGAAACCCCTGCCTGCCTGGTCTAAACTTGGGAAGCGCTGAATGTGTGGCACGCACGCTGCGAAAGTTGTTTCTGCAGCTGCAATGGGAAATCATTAAATGACCTCTCGGAACACATGCTCCGAACGGAACCCGCTGCCCCCTCTGGAGAGGAGGACCCCTCCTGGCGCCAGTGTGTACGGGCAAGTGTGCAGCTACCCCTTGGTTGGACTAGTGCACTGCCCCTGGTGTTCATGCCCACATCCCGGAGGTACCACAGCACAACAGCTGGATGGGCTTGTGTGAGCAGGACTGAGTCAGGCAGCACGTTGTGGAGTGGGAGGCAGGCGCTGGCTGCTCGAGGAAGCCGAGTGTCCCAGTGCACTACCACTGATGTGTATTGCCACCTCCCGGAGGCGCCACAGCACCAGAGCTGGTCCTTGCCTGGGCACAGGGGGCCAGTGTCGGAAGCATTGCCTCGTGCAGCACGGTTTGCACAGAGACACGTTGGTTGTCAGGGCAGGACTGCAGTCAATGTGCCTCCCTGTGAGCAGAAACCGAAGTGCACTCACTAGGGCTGTACGAGATAGGACCTGGATGCAGCAGGAGGACAGAGCAGTCCGCACTGCACGCACTGTGTTTGCCAGAAAAAAAGACAGAGGTGGAAGAAACACAGGTACAATGCGCTACGGCCCTGGCACTGCGCTGTCTCGGAGACTTTGCGCACTGGCGTTGCCTCTGTGCCCTCATGCAGTGGGGTTATCTCTGCACCATTATGCTCTGTGCCTTATGTACTGAGACTGGCCTCGGTGCCCTCGAGCACTAACTAGCTCTGGCCACATACTCCGATGCATCCTCGGTGCCCGTGTGCCTGCGCTGCCTCGGAGCCCTCATACATTGAGTCTGCCCCCGGTGCCCTCGTGAACTTGCCCTTGTGCCCTAGCATTGCCTCAAATCATATACTATGTTGCCTTGGTGCCCCAAGTACTTCTGAAGCCTCGGTGCCCACACGCACCAGCGTCTCCTCATGCACCGGGCATTCCTAGGTGGCCGCACGCACTGGGGCTGCCCTCACACCCCGGCTTCTAGATTAGCGCAGGCACAGCACCACGGCCGCAGCTCGCATTACTGTCTCTAAGCCTATTAATGCACAGACGTGTAAGACGCGTATTGTTATTTACCGCATGCGGAGCCGGCGACTCTTAAGGCTGGGCTGCAGTGTGTCTGGCCTTTGCTTTCTTTCAATAAAGCAGCCTTTTCCGCAAACGCAACGCGCCAAAAGCGGTCCCTCAGTCCCAATACTGTCACCAAATGTGACACATAATCTGCCTTTTCTAACAGCATAATTTAGCCAACTCTGGCACATATTTTAATCATGCCCTGGGAACAGTTAGTTTACACGTGCTGGAAGGCTGCACTCAGAGAAAGAGCGTGTTAACTCTGACCAGCCAATGGAGCATTCATTGATGTAAAGAGAGGGCACGTACCTGTGATGAGGTATCTTGGAAGAAAGGCTTGCTGCCATGCTCCAGGAAGCTGAAGTGGTCTAGGAATTGCTTGTAGTATTTCTCCTGGTAATCCGGCTCTTCGCTCAATAGTTTAAATTTTACGCCTGAGGGCGGCTGGCTCCAGTTTAACACTTCCTCTACACCCATATCTTCCTCGTCTTTGTAGTTCTCGTCCTCATTTTCGTCTGGAGGGGTAGGGGTTGTGATCCTCGTTACCCTAGGGCGGCTGTTGGACGGGGCCCGGTTTTGAACTACAGAGACGCTTGAAGATGAGCGAAACTGAAACCTGGTGTGTGGTGGGACTTCTGTCTTCAGAAGCCCGCGCACGCGCACACGGAGTGCCTGGCCAGAGGAGTGGTGACGCGGGGCTCCCATGTTCGAGGGAGAGCCCCGCGGAGGCTGCAGAGTCCGGCGATGCGGTGAGTGGGGTTAGTTGGGGGGTGGGGGTCTCTCTATATGTGTGTGCGTGGGCGGCGGCGGCGGGGGGGAATTGTCTGTGTGTGTGCGCTCGTGTGTGTGTGGGCGGGGGTGGCGGGGGGCTGGGGAGGTGTGGTGTGTGTCTGTATGTGTGCGCTCGTGTGTGTGTCTCTGTGTGCGTGCGTGATCCATGGTGACTGAAGAGCCTGCCGGAATCGGAGCGCATGTTCACGCACACGACTTGATCCGATTCCGGCAGGCTGCGTGCGCGTGCCAGTCTCTTGTCTACTCTGGGTAGTCCTTGAAAGCTGAAAGGACTGAAACGATTGCAATAGACTCGCTTTGCGACAGCAGGGGCTTCGCCCCTGCAATTGCAGGCGCGAGACCTAATAGAGCAAAATAAAACCACTAACTTTATATTACAAGACTAATGGTAATCTCCAAGGAGTTCTGGGACCATGCAGAGGCAAGTGAACAGAACAAGTCAGAGGGCCTGTATAAGGGCAGAGAACTTTAAATTTGTAATAGCCTTTTTAGGTGAAGCCTAGGCAGCGCGCATGCACTGTCTGCAAGACCTGTTGTTATCTCCTCTATTGGCTTTTAGCATGCCCATAAATTGCAATTTGTTCGTTTTTGTGCCATTTAGAAATACAGGGTTTTTATTGGTTCATTGGGTCTGATTCTCCCACCTTTGCGTGCCAATACATCCGTGGTTCCGCCTGTCATCCTGATCTGCCTTTTTAGTTTGTAGGCCATCAACATCGCTTTAGGCTTTCAGGCCGTTTCACGGAGGAATGCTCTGTTTGGCACCTCCAAAGTAGCAATTTCTGTCCTGTAGCTGGTGAGCTATGCCAACTGCTCGAACTAAAAAAAAAGCGAGACCTATTGCATTTCTAATTCTTAAGCTGTGGCTAATAGACAGCACAAGCTTTCTGGTTGCACAAGATCTATTGTGGGTTTACCATGAACTTACAGGGGCTTACAGTCCCGCCCACAGATTACTATTGGATGGTTTTATTGCCACTCATTTGGTTGAGTATTATTCAATGGCTTTGCTTGTTCCAGCATGTTCATCTTGTGTTTATCCTCCCCAGGAGCATATCCTTTACCAATTTCTCCGATTGGATGTTTTCTATCCTTTCACTGATCATCTGGGTTACTACTTTTTAAGCCTTGCCTACCAGACAGCACAAGCTCCCACTTTGAAAAAACCTACTGTCAGCTTATGGTGAGCTTAGAGCCAGGGCCGGGCTGGGTACCCAAAGTAGCACTGGCAACTTTGTCGGATTACCCTTCCCTGCTGCTTTTGTTACGGGCACCAACGACTGCTCAACAAAACCGGACCCCAGCACTGCTGCTTTTGTTACTGGGAGACGGTTTTGCAGCATTGCTGCAAAACCACCCCCCACCGCTCCAAAACCAGCCCCGACTGCTCCAAAACCTGGCCACCACCCTTCTCACCTCCCGTGCAAAAGCCTGATGCCCACTATGGCCAGTCCAGCCCTGCTTAGAGCCCACACACTGCTTACCGTGGTTGTCTGCATTGTAACTATCCAGCCCAAATGTGTCACAGAGATGTTTATACATACTTTCTGATAATTAAAATTCTACACTAACTATTTGGATACTAATTAACCATGTGTGAAGGAAGGCAGTCAATCCGTTTTGGGTCCCTTGTGCGCTTCTCTAAGAGTGACTTACCTTAATAGGATTATGGTAAAGCAGAGCCAGAAAAGGAAAACTGCATACCCACAATTCATTGTATCCTTATATTTTAAGGTGTGCACAACTGTTTCCATATATCTTTAAACAAAAAGGAGAAGCTTCATGAAACAAGTGATGGTTTTATTTGGATGTTAGTACCAAAGATGGTTGAAGACCAAAAGCTGTAGTTTCCACTGACAGCCCACAGATGTGCTCACACAAGGTCACGCTGAATTTAAGACATTGGTCTGCTTACATAAATTATAGTAAGACTTCTTGGTACTTATGCTGGTATCCTATGTATGCCGCGCTTGGGGTAGAAACTGATTGAAATGTGTTTTTGCAGTGTTCAGTAATTCAAGCATAGAAATGAATCTGTCTTCATAACTTCACAAACTAATAATACAAACTCCTTCTATTACTCAACTAGTCCAAGATACAGTCAACAAGAATGAACTGTAGCAACACCTCAAATGCTCCAACTTTCATAAATTCATTAGATCCCAAAAGCCACAGAGAGCTTAAAAACAGTTCCAACTTGTTTCTTAAAAATGTCAGGAGATAGAGTACAATTGAGGGTTGAGGTGGTGACAGCGGGAAGTGGAATGAAGAGGTGTTTTGGCCACAGCATGGAAGCGTAGGGTCATGGGTCTGCCTACAAGATGGAGAGGATGAATGCTACGGCTCCCAGAGAGGGCAGAGAGTCTGCGGAGGAACATCAAGAGAAGCCAATGATAGAAGTCACGAAAGACACTGGAGATTTTTCTAGAAGAAAGAAATAAGGGCTAGCTACACTAAGACAGCGGGAACATATGCGGCAGATAAAATAAAATAAGAGGAATGGGGGAGCCACACTTCACCCACCTTTAGTAATGTTACATTTGTATTCAATTACAGCAAGTTCTTTTCCTATTACTGTGATCGCTGGAGAAGTTCAGAGACTTTGGTGGATGCGCGGGAGTTAAATTACTGAACACGGAATAACTTTATGAATACAATTTGCGTCCTATGTTTGGTCAAGCAGCGTACTCAAGTGAAACATGCACCGTTTAGTTTCTCCCTTATATCAATATTTGAACATTATTTCGAAGATGTTTTTCTTCTGCTGGATTGGCATGTTTTCTTTCTGGTCGTGCCTAGCTTGTGTTTCTATTCCACTTTCATCTGGAAGGATATTTTTTTAACCAAATATTTATACTTGGCAGAATAAAAAAAATGGACTTCTCTACCACAAAATGCACTATTTCGAAAGATTTTCACAGCAAACGATAACTACTCCTGATGTGTATGCCAAGAATACATGTATTCAAAGCCACAAACACAAAACAACCAATTACATCGCATAAAAAAGCAAATCCAGTCCCTGCAAATGTGCAACGTATGCCCTAAAATGAGGCTCTATACCTTCATAAAAAGGGAAAGACCCTTACTGTCCATCTGCAGAAGTGCCTTCATGTTCGTTCCCATGGACTTCTGGATCAAAAAGCAGGAGCGCCAGGAACAGTTTCTATATCCTATAACAAGTATTGTCAAAGCCAATTGGTTTCGCCTATGCAAGAGGCATTGTATTGGCTTTGTCACTGTATTTTAGCCATGTTGTAGAGCAGCACAACACAGAAAAAGTGTGGAATAATGTGGGCAGTGCTGGAAGCATTATTGTTCTTTTTTCATCATGTTATAACACGGCATAACACAGTTTCCCCGAACTTTCAGCCGTGCGGGTAGCAATATCTACAAAGTCACCCAATTATTACCAAACACTTCTCCTACTAAAAAGCCAGACCCATTGGCTATGACATTGCATGCTCACGAAACAGGGGGCCTATTGGCTTTGTCGACACTACTTCTGTTTGAATGCATCTTTTTGTTGTTTGTGCAACAGCATTTGGATGCCCGGTGAGTTGCACCGCTTTATAAATATCGGAATTGATGATGACTGAACAGGTTAAAGACGGGGTCTTTGGAAACCAGCCAGAGCGTGCTCTACTGGAGGCCTTCTTGGTCTCAAAAGCCCTATCCCTTGCATCCTGGCAGTGTGCCCCCTGGATCCCACCCAAGATTCCACCGATGACAACAGACTCCAAGCCTGGCCGAAGGTTGTCATCAAGTCACATAATAGACCTCTTTCATCGCGCGTATTGCTGAATACTGCTACTTACTATTTTAAAACCGCACTTGCATAATTTTGGGCACTTTGTTTTAATTGCGCCGTTTGTATTCGCGCTACTGTATTCTTCTGCCTATTTCATCAGGCGCTTGCCATCACAGCAATTCGGGGGCATAGTTAGGCTTACCTGCACACTAATTGTTTTTTCACCCGCATTTGGCGGGACTTAGGCAGTGGGGTCCCTGGTTGTGCTGCTCCGACCGCCATCTTGGGTGGGGGCTGACGCTTGGGCCACTTCAGGCTCTAGTAGCCGGAAGCCCGCGCGGCTTAATACTATAAATAGGTATGGCGAACAGGTGCGCAGCGGCCGCGCCGTAGACGCACCAGAGGTAAGCCCGTTTGCGCCCGTTCGCGTCCCGGCCGTGCCCGGTGTGCCTGCTACGGATACCTCTCAATCGGCGTACTCTCGGGAGGACTTACGTGTCTCATCGGGCCTTACTGAGGGTGGAGAACTACATCTGTCGAGTACATCTGCTCCCAGAACTCTTTCCTGTGGACTATTAAATGTCCGCTCCCTTGTAAAGCATTATGCTGAAATCGCTTTGGCAATAGAATCCTTCCATCTGGATATACTATTCGTGACTGAGACTTGGGTTAAGGTAGACTGTGGGGTGGAACTCGGTCGGGCTTGCCCACCGGGCTACCTCATAAGACATATTCCTCGAGTCTCTGGTAGGGGGGGTGGAGTAGGATGTATCTTTAGAGACTCAATCTCCCTCTCGCAGTTAGTGGTAAAGGAAGTGCAGGGGTTCGAGCTGATGGGTTTTTCCATTACTGCCCAGGGTGGTACTCTGATGGCAGGTCTTCTATGCTACAGGCCACCCTCTTTAACAACAACAGCCCTCCAGTCACTGGCTGACTTGATCTATGACCTTTCAAATTCCCATGCCAAGTTTTTGGTACTGGGTGATTTTAACCTCTGGCCCTCAAGATCTAGCTTACAGAGAACTTTGCCAAGCGTGCAGTAATATTCAACTGGAACAGTTGGTCTTGTCATCTACTCACGCTAAGGGACACACACTAGACTTGGTATTTGCCGAGAGGGAGTTGGTTATAGTGGAAGAGGTCGTGGATCAATGCTGGACCGACCACTGATCATCATGTCCATTGCTTTGCCTGCCTTGACAAAATCAAGCAACCAGGGCAGTATTCAGCTTATTCGACCATGGGCTCGCCTCCTTAGGGAGCAGACTCGACCTACATTACTATCTAGGACCTTTATGGTGGAGGACAGTGTGGAGAAGAGCTACGCTGCCCTCTGTCAGCAAATTTCGACGTCTTTGGACGTGTTGGCTCCCCTACGAAAGGTGAGGGACAGACCTAGAGGGGCTAATGCCTGGTTTACTGAAGACCTTGGTCAGTCCAAGCTCCGCTGCAAACAGGCGGAACGTACATGGAGGAGAGGGTATAGGGAGTTGGACAGAGCAGCATACAAAGCTGCCCTGCAGGAATATAAGCTTCAGCTAAGGAGCGCTAAAGCAAAGTTTTTGGAAGACACCTTGGCGAAGGCTTCTGATAAATAGCAGACCCTGTTCAAACTGGTTAATAATCTATCTAATCCTTCCTGTGCAGCACCAACTGTTCCGGCTTCTCAAGAACTCTGCGACTCTTAGGCCCTCGCGTTCGAGGAGAAAATTAGAACCATCTTGAATGGGCTCGCAGCACCCGGACAGTTTGTACTGCCCGTGTCTCCCCCTTCGGAACCCCTCTGTCATCCGGAATCCGAAGAGGTTGACAACAAGGAAGAGACCCCCCAGTTGTCCAGCTTCCCTCGCTGGAGGAATTCTGTGTCCTGGCCAATTGTGTCTCCTCAGGTTCACCACTTGACCCAATGCCACATAAGATCTGGAAGGCCTTTCAAGAAGAGTTGTTCCCTCCGCTCCATTCCATCTGTTGCCAATCACTGATTACAGTATCAGTCCCAGACAGTTGGAAGTTGGCAATAGTAACGCCATTGTTAAAAAAGGCTACTCTGGACCCTTTATGCCCAGCCAATTATAGGCCTATTTCGCTTCTTCCATTTGCGATAAAAATCATCGAGAAGTGGGTCACGAGAGCCTTGTCCAACTTCCTGGAAACCAACTCCTGCCTGGAAGCAGCTCAATTCGGCTTCAGACCGGCCCATGGTACCGAGACCGCACTGGTCACCGTGCTGGACGATCTGCGAACGCGTGTCGACAGGGGCAAGTCAGCATTCTTAGTGCTGCTTGACATGTCGGCCGCATTCGACACGGTGGACCACGAGGTTCTATTGGGTCATCTTCGGAACGCGGGAATAACTGGTCGAGCTTTAAGTTGGCTAACATCGTATCTTTGTAATAGACAGCAAGTTGTGGCGTTACCACCTTTTCGATCAGCCACACGACAGGTGAATCAAGGTGTCCCCCAAGGATCTGCGGTCAGTCCGATCCTTTTTAATCTATATCTCCGACCCTTGATACATCTGATAAAGTCATTCGGCATAACAGTCATCAATTATGCCGATGACACTCAATTAATTTTCTCATTTGAGGGTACTGAGATAGTATTGAGGGACACCTTTCACCGCTGTATGTCGGCCACAGCAGAGTGGCTGCGAGCCAACTCACTCCAATTCAACGGGTCGAAAACGGAGGTACTCCATTGCTCCCTAGATCGACTCCCCCGTGCTCTGCCGGATGATTTCTGGCCAACCTCTATTCCGGGCTCGGTGGAGGCAGCAGAATCGGCTCGTAATCTGGGAGTTCTGTTTGAACCAAACTTACAGCTGGATGCCTCCGGGAATAGGACCGCAGCGACCTGTATGGGCCTGCTCCGCGTTCTACGTAAGATCTTGCCGCTCCTTCCCCGGGAAGCCAGAGCAGAGGTAGTGCGTAGTTCTATCCTCAGTAGGTTAGACTACTGCAACGCACTACTTCTGGGAGCCCCTAAGATCTTGATCCTTAAGCTGCAGAGGATTCAAAACATGGCGGCTAAACTGGCTTTATCCCGCCCGCGCTCCGCTTCGTCATCTACAGCTTTGGCTGACCTTCATTGGTTGCCGGTCCAGCAGAGGATTGCCTTCAAGGCTTTATGCCTTGTCTTTAGGGCTCTGCATGGACTAGGACCGATTCCACTCCAAAACCTTTTCTCTTGGTACCAAGCTGTCAGACCTTTGAGATCCTCCTCGGCGTTCCTGGTGAGGATTCCCAAGATAAAGAGTGAGGATGGGCGGCCGCGCCTTTAGCTTTGCGGCCGCCACAATATGGAACACCCTACCTCTGACGCTGAGGAGTAAACAAGATTTGTCCTCTTTTAAAAGGGATCTGAAGACCCACTTATTCCCAAGAGCAGTTTAAAGCATTCACCCGATGGCTGTATTGGTCTCAGCGCCAGGATACCCTTTGGGTGACAGCCGCGCTTAATAAGCATTAAATACATACATACATACAACTGGAATAAAAACGATAGGATCACTGAAGCAATCCAAAGGAGATAAACTTACCGGTCTATGAGATTTCTATCGATATTCCACTTACAAGCGAAGCAAAACAACCTGTTTTGACATTCATCACTTGCACCGACTAATGTGAAAGAAGGAAATGGATTTTCTGTTCCATACACAGAAGACACTACGTTAAAAATACACATACAACAACAAAAAACAATTCATTTCACATGCCCAGGCGGCAAGTGTACGCGCCCAGGCGGCAAATGTGAGCGCAATACAAACACAAAACGCGAACCCACTACTATTTTAAACCCCGCAGCGCTGCCATTTTGTCACTGAAGACAGAGCGGGATTGGCATGCTAATGCCTGTACTTCAGACCACCGGCATTTCCACAGTGTCAGATTGCAGCTTTTCCACATACATTAATTTTACATTATCTTCTTTCACTGGCAGCCGGGGAGCTAACAGGCAGTCCCCTTAGGCACAATCTGAAAGAGGACAAGTCAAACCGAAACCTAAGAGCCGCGCGCGTGAGCTTCTACCGTAGACAGCTCACGTCGCGCGGCTCTTAGGTTTCCGTTTCCAAGGCGCATGGTAGAGTCGGATTCTGACGCGCGCGACCCAATCCCAAGGCGCGCGTCGGAATCCGACTCTGCCATGCGTCTTAATGGTGTGCGCGGCCACCTCTTGTCTCCACTCGTTAGGTCTCGGCTAGAAGCTGACACGATCGCTATAGTTCTCTGCGAGAACGCGCTTCGCGCGCTTCTAGCCGAGACCTAAAAAGGGCAATCGCTCCCAGCCAGGCTGTACAGACCTATTTCTTTGTTAGATACCATACTGAAAGGAGAGTTCCATTGTATACCCTTGCCAACATGGTTTTATAAGTAATGTGGGTATGCTAGAACAGTGCCTTAATTTAAATGTAATAATTGGAAAATATACAGTTGCCCAACATTCACCGATATATTTGGCATTCATTGATTTGAGCTCAGCATTCGACTTTGTTTATCGATCCTGGCTTTGGTCTATCCTTTAACCGCATGCGTGCGGGCGGAATTCCGCCCGTACGCTGAGATTTACTCATTCGCATGTTACGTGACGAGCTGGGCTCGTCATCAGCGTAGCAGGAGGCTACCTCATGACGAGCCCAGCTCGTCATCAGCGTCGAAGGGGTTAAGTAGTGCATTTTTTAGCCTATTTGCATAGAGACACGAGGACTAGGATCAGAATTAATACACAGAGAAGTTTTTAACAATACTGGTGTTTTAGAGGGGTAAGGCAGGGTTGGGCTTTAGCCCCATTACACTGTATTCTGTACATCAATAATTTACATGCGTTTTTAACAACCTTCACCAAAGATGTCCCAACACTTAATGGCCCTATACATCCGTCCCTATTATACGCAGATGATGCCGTCCTAATGGGCCGCACTCCTAAAGCCCTGTGTCTTCTAGTACGGGGTTTTGTGGATTTTATGGCTTCATTAGATTTGCGTACCAATTTAAAAAAAATCTTTTATTATGGCTTGCGGACCAAGAAAGCACAGATAAATGTCCTTTCTGTTGGCAGACAAATTTTACAAAGCACACGCACTTTTCCCTATTTGGGACTGTCTTTTTCTTGCTAATAATGGCCTCTGGAGGGGCCATACTGCAGGAACAAGTTTTCTAAGTCAATTAATGCAGTACTTAGCTTACCACAACCAATGGGGGAGGGGGCATTTTGCCTATTTTAAAAACAAAAATAAACTGTGCACACCCACAGCAACATACGGTGCAGAGATTTGGGGCATCTCGAACTGGCGTAATATCCAGCATGAAGAGAACAGGTTTTGCAGTAAGCTCTTGGGCGACCCAATCTCTTTGCGCCAATATATGTGCCATAGCGAATTCAAATTACACTATGTTGAAGACTATATTAAAGAACACCCTGCTTTATTTTGGCAAGCAATATAGAAAAATAAGATGGGTCCCTCACTAGAGAGATTATACTATATTGTCTTAAATGTGAAAAAGGCATGGATATTCCATGGTTAGCAGAGGTAAGAATCAGTTTATGCAGGATTAGTCATGGACATGTTTTTGATAACCCTAATTATTTAAACACTGTTAATACAAAAAGGAGCTTCGAGCGGCCCTATACAAGTGCTATCGTGTGGATAGACTGGCCAAGGAGTCCAGTAAACCGAGCATGGACTGGTTTCGGAATATTAAGAATGACTTTCAATTGGCTAATTAACTGATTCAACCTATGGGTCGCTGGGAGCATGGCCTTCGCTTCCGTCTAAGGGCAGGCCCTGTTATGTACCTATTATGCTTCCCCTTGGGCTTTCAATCTAATCTTGATTTTGTTACTCGTCCATGCGATGGACCCTCAGGCCAAACTCTTCTACACTTTTTATTCTTTTTTAAGCATTATACACAATATGCAACATTATTTTTACTACCTTTTTTTTTAAGAAGCATTTTCATGTTGATTATAGTGAAGAATAGAGGACCCTCCCCAAATTGGGAGACGATGAGCTAATAATTTGTGTGGGGACCTTTTTGAAAACTGCTGTTCGAGCAAGTAAATTACTGAATACTGTATAGCTGCACCATAACATCTCTGTACTGTATTGAATTTGTATGGATACTATTTTTTAACATATCATGATTTGTATGACTTAAATATTCTATGAGCTTTCTCTTTTATGGATATGTTTTTATCCGAATAAAGCTATGGAAAAAATATATAATAAACTAATTTATACCTCTCTGTAATGACCTGCGTGTCATGTGTCATCTCATCTTGTTCCATGCTTCTCAGTGAGTCTAAAGTTCCTCATTCTAGAGCCTTCGTTCAGTTTGAGTTGCTCTAGAACACTGGGAATTCAGTTGCTGCTGGTGCTGTGTGGATTGAACGTTTTACCTCCTGATACGTGCTGTTACTGAATAAAATAATTTCCTTATACCTCAACCTGTGTGATATGGCTGAACTTCATTACACTGGCGACGACCTGGAAATGGACCCACAGAAGTCTACATTGAGGTACCAGAAACGTCCTTACTCATCGTTCTTGCTACAGTGAACAAAGCTTTTTACTCGACGATCCTTGGCTGCCCTGCTGTTTCATAAGGTACTGTGTGCGCTCCCCGCCAGTCCCGCATTTATTCTATACAAAACGCATCCTACAAGACTTGATTTCCACCTTTCTCATTTTTTTTAATTACATGCGCACTCCTCACGCTGCGAGTCTCTGGAACGAAGCTTTCTTCACGACAATCCTTGGCTGCCCTGCTATCTCACAAAGTACTGTTTGCGCTACCCGCCAGCCCCGAGTTCATTCTCTACAAAAACGCGTCCTACAAAAACGGTTTTCCATTTTTCTAATTTTTTTTTACATGCGCACTCCTCGCTTTGCTAGTCTCTCGCGCAAGCATGTCGTTACCCTAGCAACCGTCCTCCACAACAACAATGCTGCGTCTCCACAGCAACAACGCTCACCTCCTACGGAGCTATGCAGCTCCAACAATCAGTTGCCTAGCATCCTAGTCTTTAGTCTAGAGGGCTACACACAGCTGTGCGCGACGTTCCCAAGCGGATGTATGACGTTACAACGCATGCTTTTACCACGTATGCTGTTACAACGCGGTTTTTACAACGCAAACCTTTACAACGCATAGCTCTTTGGGGTGCTGGATAGTGAATAGTTTAATTTACTATTCCAACTCCAGTCCCCGTGGACACTAGGGAAGGTGTTGGATAGTAAATTAAAACTATTCCCTATCCTAGAGCGCCCCCCAGCGCAATGCGTTGTAATGGTTTTCGTTGTAAAACCTGTGTTGTAAAAGCACTGCGTTGTAAAAGTTTCACTGTAAAGGATGTTTCCCTTACCAAGCAACTGAGAACGGCCTCCTCAACTCAATTGGCTCATACGCTACTCGCTGGCAGGCACAGCTTTATTGTGTGCTTACAACCTTCTTTACTGCCTTCTTCGCTGACAGGCACAGCTCATTACTATCAAAGTTTAGTGTTTTTTTCACTTGTTTTTTTTCTTTTGCCTTCTTCGCTGACAGGCACAGCTAACTCTTACCTCTAGTTCACTTACTCGCTGCATCATGGTGATAGGCACACCATGGTTCACAAGTGTGTCTTCACTCCGCCGCTACTGTGACAAGCACACTCCAGCTCAAAGTGCTTTTACCATCTTGACATCTACGGTGACAGGCACACCATTGTTCCCAAAATGCAGAACGTCACATCACCTCCTTTTTTGCCTCTCCACCGCAGGCGAACCCTACATCCGCAGGTCAAAGTGGAAGAAAGTATTTCTCAACTACGCGAGGGTGTGCGGTGTGTCACTGAGTGCTGAAAGGAAGTCGGCCCTACTCCAGCATTATCTAGGCTCGGAGGGGCAAGAGGTTTTCAAACATTTACCAGACTTAAATGACACAGAATCTGAGGTCCTAAACTATTTGAAGTCTGTTTGAAGAAGCTAGACAAACATTACCTTCCCAAAGTCAGCACTGTCTTGGAACGTTATCACTTTGGGAAACGTGTACAACAACCCCAAGAATCTGTTGAAGTGTATGTGGCTCACCTGTGCAAACTAGCTTCCACTTGCAAATTTGATGGCATGCTTGAGGAACATATACATGACCAGTTCATGTTAGGATGTATTATAGAGAAGGTCAAGCAAGAGTTATGGCAAAAAGACGATCCAAAGTTAGATGAGGTTATCTCTATTGCTAAACGTATTGAACACTCGCTAGCTTGTGTTGTAGTGATAAAGAAAGAGAATGGTATTACCACTGGTGGTGACAAGGTACAAACTGTGGTCAAGGCAAAGACATTTTAAATAAGTTCAGCCTCAACCTTCAAACCCCAAAAAGACTTTCTTTGGAAAATGTTACCGCTGTGACATGGTAGGTCATCTGGCCAACGATAAGTCTTGCCCAGCTTTGAACTCCAAATGTCTCAATTGTGGGAAAATTGGCCATGTAGCAGAGGCTTGCAGAACATTAAAATCTAAAAAGAATAAGCGTGTGAAGGAAGTTTGGGTTCAAAATGAATCAGACTCTGATCCTGATGAGTTGCATTGTGGTGAGATCTTGGTTCAGGCAAATCGGTGTAAGCGAAAAAGTCCCATCGACCGTGTTCTAGTAAATAGTCACCCTGTCAAAATGCTTT
Organism: Lissotriton helveticus; assembly: GCF_964261635.1. NCBI lineage: Eukaryota > Metazoa > Chordata > Amphibia > Caudata > Salamandridae > Lissotriton > Lissotriton helveticus. Next base: position 1,090,105,284 of record NC_136068.1, read on the forward strand.
TTGATTCTGGGGCAAAAATCACCTTAGTCCCAAAGAGCTTCTATGACACGTCTTTATTGGGTAAAGTGAAGGTCTTTAAGCCGGATATCAGACCACTAGCTTACAGTGGTCAACCTATAAAGTTATTCATTTACTTTCAAGGTGACATTGAATACAGAAACAAGCTAACCTCTGGAAAACTCTACATCTCCTCCAGAGGTGACAGTATTGTAAGTTGGATCAACCAGGCGGAACTCGGTGTGATGCTGATTCCTGGTGGGAATCCATGCATTGTTCTGAAAGGAGACATAATTCCACCACTTCCTGATATTGCTGATTCTCGTGAGTCTGCCAACATTCGCCAAGTAAATAATTTACGCACTGAGTTTGAGCTGGTCTTCAGTGAGAAATTAGGCCGTTTGTCTGACTATACATATAGAATCACCCTAAGGCCTGGTGCCACCCCTGTCACGTGCAAAGTGCGTAGTGTACCATTAGCTTTGAGAGAGTCCATGCAGAAAGAGCAAGAATTAAAATTACAGAAAGAAGGGATTATAGCTGATAGGTACCCTCTTCCCAATATTGCAGGGGTGCTAACACAGCTTGGTGGGGCGGAGGTCTTCTCCACTTTAGTCCTCTGGGCCGCCTACCACCAGATCAGGGTTGACCCGAATTCCATGGGCCTGACTGCGTTTATAACGCCTTTTGGGACATATAAATTTACAAGGCTTCCTTTTGGCTTAAATTCTGCGGCTTCCGTCTTCCAGCGAGCTATGGAAGACGTCCTCCATGGATTACCCGGAGTTAAAATCTACCAAGATGACGTACTGGTACATGGCCCTTCTCAGAAACTACATTATGAAAGGCTTAGGGCTGTCTTAGAACGTTTCAGGTCACGTGGATTGACCTTACATGAGAACAAGTGTAAATTGAACCTTCCTGAAATTGACTATGTGGGGCATAAGTTGTCTAAAGAAGGTGTAAAACAAAGAGACCATTTGGTTTAGTCCATTGAGAAACTTCCCATGCCCCAATCCAGAGACAATGTATTTACCTTTCTCGGCATGGCCGAATACTACAACAAGTTTGTGCCACAATTTGCTTCCCACACCTTTACTCTAAGGTCACTCCTAAAGAAAGGTGTAAGATTTACTTGGTCACCTCAATGCCAGTTAGAGGTTGACAATATAAAAAAAGCTTTGAGTGAGGCACCCTCTCTCCAGAGTTTTGACACTAATGCCCATTCCATTCTGATCACCGCTGCTAGCTCCAAGAGTCTTGGTGCTGTTCTGAAGCAGGTGAAGGATGGAAGGGAAATTACTATCATGTTCCCCTCAAGGGCACAAGTGGGTCCTGAATTCCAATACTCCTCCCTAGAGAAAGAAACTTTATGCATATTTTGGGCAATCAAGAAACTCAAAAAGTTTCTTTGAGGAAGTTAATTTTTTTTACAATCCGATCATAATTCCTTGAAAGACTTATTCACAAAGAAGAGTCTGGATGCTGTATCCTCAAGGATCGCCAGATGGATAGTCACTCTCCAAGGACTATGATTTTGTAGTCAAATACACACCTGGAGCTCAGAACAAGGTCTCGGATTGCCTTTCCCGTCTTGTCCTGAACAATTCTGATCCTGCTCCAGACACCTTAGGGGACTTGTAGGAGGATGACTATTATAAAGTGTGTGAGGTTATGATAAGTGTCTTGAGTGAAGGTGAGTGGAAGTCATCCATGGAAACTGACCCCACAATTCTTGAAGTCTGCAAGTTAATGACTGAAGGGTGAGGGGGCATAAAAAGCCTGAGTGAAGAGACACGCAAGTTTTCGAATGTGCATCATGAGTTATCAGTCTTCTCTGGGCTGCTTTGGAGGGGTACGAAACTTGTTCCTCCTCTCTCTGTCAGGCAAAAAATTGTCCATCAAGCCCATCAGGGTCATCAGGGCATCTCCAGAACCAAAGAGAGGATCCAATTGCACTTCTGGTGGCCTTGCATCGATCTCTTTGTTGAGCACATGGTGCGGGATTGCAGTTAATGTAATGCGTGCGACAAGGCCTATACACCAGGGTTCAACCCATGGTCGTGCGGGAGACCCCTGATCGTTGTTGGCAAGAGGTGGCTTTGGATCTCCTGGGTTTCATTGCTAGCAGCTCTGGCCAAGCCTATGTCCTGGTTTTGATAAACATGTTCTCTAGATGGCCAGAGGTCAAGATCACACACAACATCGAGACCAAGGACGTCATCAAGTTCCTTGACAAAGTTTTCTCACGAGAAGGACTCCCAGACACCGTCTCCTGACTGACAACGGGGTACAACTGGTCTCTAGAGAAATGGAGGAGTACTTAACTAACAAGGGTATCAGACACAAGAGTTGTGCCCTCTACCAACCCGAAACCAACGGAATGGTCTAGAGGTTTAACGGTGTCGTAAAAGAATCCATCCAAATGGCCAAGGTCCAAAATAAAGACTGGAAAACGGCAGTCGTGAAACGTGTGAGGATTTACCGTCTCACGGCTCACTCAACCACAAGTAAGGTTCCCTTTGAGCTGTTTCGAGGGCTGAGTCCCAATACCCACATGTTCCAAGCGTGGATGAGCGACAAAAAAACAGTGTGTGGGCTTGCATGCTGGTGGTTCTGGTGTGGTTCTTTCTGGCCATGATTCTGACGTAGCGTCCTGGCAAGAAGGTCAAAACTTAAAGGCTGCCAAAAGAAAGGAGTGCTTTGATGCCAGGCACGCTGTCACTCACAATCGAGTCCGTGTGGGTGACAGGGTAAGGGTACGCCTTCCCCAGAGATCAAATGGGATCTCAAAGTTCTCCTCACCTTTTGTTGTGAAAAGACTCTTTCAAAATGAAGTGAAGTTGAATGATGGACGCATCTGGAACTTGAAAAGGATTGCTCCCATGTGCACCAAGGTCCAAGCAGAATAGGTTGTTCCAGAAGCAAATTCTGAGAGGTTGCCTGCATTGCGAAGGAGTACTCGCGCTGGGAAGATTCCAGCTAAATTGAACGATTTTGTTCTGCATTAACGTTTCCTCTACCCTCGAGTTCTTGCATTTATCCCCTCCTTGCCCATCCCACTGTGTATCTCTTTTCTGTTTTCTTGTGAAAAGAGGGAAGTTGTGTAATGACCTGCTTGTCATGTGTCATCTAATTTTGTTCCATGCTTTTCAGTAAGTCTAGAGTTCCTCAGTCTAGAGCCTTTGTTCAGTTTGAGTTGCTCTAAAACACTGGGAAATCAGTCGCTGCTGGCGCTGTGTGGATGGGACGTTATACCTCCTGATACTTGCTGTTGCTGAATAAAATAATTTCCATCTACCTCAACCAGTGCGATACGGCTAACCTTCATTACACTCTCCTAATAGAAAGTGACAGTACAGCCCCGTTAAAAGTACAGCAGCACTACTAATATATATATAGTCCTCTCCCATTAAGGGCATTCTTGTGGATTCACAGACTTCCCATGAGTGCAAATAAATCCGTAATAAAGACACACCAGACGCCATGGTTAACACTAGTTCCTGTGTACCAGAGATGTGAAGGGAGGGACACGTTAAAATTAAACAGTTTGGTCGAAAAACAGTTTTGTAAACAATTGATCAATTAATTTATTTATTCCAAGACTGCTTTCAAGCCAACTTCAGCCCAACATGTTGACTTGACCCCAATGCAGGATCAATATAGCATAATAATATAAATAATAATTTAGAGAATACTGACTGTTTATGTAGTGTGCGTGACAAACCCAACTGCTATTGGCACTTAAAAGTGGTATGACCAAACAATGAATTGATGCATCGCTTGTAGGTACAAAACAGGATCAACTTAGTCACACTTGACGTTTGCAGCTGCAGGTTACCAACACAAACACCCACACCCACACACCCACACAGCTCTGCTGCATGTACTTAACTCACCAAGCTATTTTGCAGCTTACATTTTAGAAGCTCTGCAGCGTGAGCAAGTCGTGACATATCCAGACCAGTCTGGGCTTTTGACCCCTAAAAGTGAGTAGAAAGAAGGAACTTCTTTGAAGGAAGTGATTCTATTCTCGAACTGGACTGTGCTTTCATAAAAGGCCTTAGGCAGGGTCAGAATCATGGCAAGCATATGTCTAATACACGTTTAACCCCTTCCTAGCTCTGTTTGCCCTATAGAGACATTGCCTACTGGAGAATCTTCTGAATTATCGATCAACGATTTCGCATGTGTATGATGTGTGAAATGACCTCAAATAAGTCACATAAGAGAAAGGATGCATTTCTAACAGAAGGGCCCTTTCAGTACCAATAGCAGGGTGTCTCCATATGATATACATGGAGGATGCCGCCATCAAACACAGAAAGTGAGGGAGGAAGCAGGAGGCAGACTCCCAGGTATCCGTCAAGAAGTAATGCTTTTGATTTTTTTTGTCCTTATCATTACTCCTTGCCTTGTTTGAACCATTACTCGCTCCCTCAGTACAGTACAGTACTGTGCATAAAACTGGCTGGTAGTGGTAATCCCCTTAACTGGAGCTCTGTTGGGACTGAATATAAAACAACTGGAAGACTCAAAGTAATGCACATCGCGACCTCTTCGGGTGCAGTGTATCCACCTCACTGACCGCCGCCTCCTTCCCATACCCAGAACTCCTTCAGGCATTTTCATGAAGGTTGGTAACACAAATCGGTCCAGTGGCTCTGAAGCATGCTAGGCATAGGTGTAGCTGCCGCCGTCAAAGAATCAAAGCAGCGATTCCACGTAAACATCATTCCAGGGCAGGCAAAGGATTAAACAAGGACAAAACAAATCAACAAGTAGGTATGTATATTCCCTTGAGCAATATAAAGAAGTTTTGGGAGCAAAATGTCTAAACCTGTTATATCTTGCAAGGTTGCATTTGCAGAGAGGCTTTGCTTGTTTTGGCCAGTTCAAGGAAAAGCTCAGTACTTTCAAATGGACATTTAGCAGCATCCAGCTAAATATTTAAAAAGGAGAATGCAGAAGGGCCTTTTGGCTCGAAGATGCTGTTGTTAGGTGGGTCTGTTGCAGTTTGCACTGGTGTGGGTGTTGTAGATGTGGTCTCTGTGGCATTACATGTAGACATTGTGTCATGGAAGATGGTGGATGATGAAAGAATGATGTCCATGCCGGCAAAAAGAGATGGCTGAGAAGCTGGTGCAGAACTGACGCTCGACATAGACATTGTTTCTGATTCCACGTCACCTTTCGGTTGAACCTTTGAACACATCATCCCTTGGTTTGCTGGTTCCTCGGCTTGCACCGGAGAGGACTGCAGCTCTGTATCTGTGGGAGGCCTCAGATATGCCGGATTAGGCTGCTTTGTTTTAGTACCTTCAAATGGTCCATGTCCAATCTCTTCTTCTGTGCATCGGTCCCCTATGTACGAAAGGACTTGAGAAGGGAAAGGAGTGCACTGGGGCATTCGAAATTGTTCTGATGACCCTGACGAGATGCGAGACATGCCAAAGGGTGAAAGGACAGTCTCTGTTTTAGGGAAAGGCGTGGAGTCAGCCAGCAAGTCTGTTCCATGTTGCAGAGGGCTTACATGCTCCAGACACAGATTGTTTGCAGGAGCCTTACTCCTGCTTAGAGCTTCAAACTGCCTTAACATCTGATAAAAAACATAATAGAGAAGTGAATTAGAAAAGGAGAGGTACAACAACTTCTCAAAAGACAGTCAGCGATCAGGATTATCGGACACAAGAAGAGTAGAGAATGCCACTGTTACTTAAGATGAGCATGAACACTGGAGAGAGGCAGAGTTACAGGACAAGGAGGGTGGGTCATAATTATTAAAGAAGCTGAGCACCCAAAGAAAAGAAAACCACTTACATATATTGGGCAGTCAGATGAACAACTTACTTACCTTCGGTAACTCTCTTGCTGGTCGATGCTCTAGCTAACTGAAGATTCCTCATCTTTTGAATTTTACCCAAGCGTCACACTGGATCCGGAAGTGTGCGCCGATGTCGGCTTCTTACTTAACTCTTTCTGTGCTCTCGGATGTGGAGCACAAAACAATGGGAGGTACGACGTTGCAGATCTCTAATTTGTAAGTAAGTAACTTGATCTTCTGATGGATAATGCTAACTGCTGATTCCTCATCTTTAGAACAGATCCAAAAACTGTACCTTCCTCAAAAGTGGAGGGTTGTAGAGGTAGCTCTGATCAAAAAATCCTGCAGGACCGAGTAGGCGAAATGTCCTTCCAGGCAAACCTGGCTGTCAAGGAAGAACTGCTTTATGAACGTGTGTACGGACGCCCGAGGTGTGGCTTGGCAGATGTAAAGAACAGGCACTCTGCGTGCCCATGCATGACTGAGCCCTGGTGGAATGAGTCCTCAGTCGTCTCAGAGGATACTTCTTGGCCAATGCTTACCAGATAAAAAAAAAAAAAAATTAAACTCTTTTTACTTTCAAGAAATATTACAACCAAGCAGTGATTGAGAAGCAGGTGGCCCACAAGTTGCCAAGCCATCAACATTGTTTTGACAAATAGGACATTTTCCCTGGCATTCTACATAACATGAAAACCATACAAAAATTAAAAGGGAACCAAATACCCCTATTTCCTGGTCCTGTCGACAGGTATATAATTCCCAAAAGTAGGAATTCCTGTATCAACTATTATCTATGGAGTGGGCTTGCAAATAGTTTCTAAGAGGTTGCCAAATATCACATGGACGTGAAGTGGTGGGTAAAAGTGTGGCATATATTTCACTTATAGTATCACAGTAACTGTAATTAACCCCTTCCACGCTCATGACGAGCTGGGCTCGTCATGAGGTAGCCTCCTGCTACGCTGATGACGAGCCCAGCTCGTCATGGAACATTTGTTTTTGCATTTTCCAGCACACAACGGGAAAATGCACCGCATCGATGCGGTTAAACCTGTCGCTTGGCGATCAATAAGGCAATAGCAGAGAATTGTCTAATGCTTCTGTTGAGTGGTTTGACATATCCCAAAAGGGCCGTCATCGGTTTAGGGGGTATAGTGTGTTCCACCATGGCGGACAGGTATCTAAAAATATCCTCCCAATATGCGTTTACAGGAGTGCACTACCAAGCCAGATGCGAAAAATCTGCCTCAGGAGCGCTACACCTCTTGCAAGCGTTTGACACAACTGGGTTTATTTTGGATAATAATTTGGGAGTAATGTAAACCCTATGAAGATATTTAAAAGTAACAATTTATGTTGGTAATTACTACAGACGTATCGCACCGGAGCACAACAGTAACGCCATATATCGATGGTGATATCCAAAATCTTGCTCCCAGGATGTGCATGCTTTAGTGCGCACAGGCGGGCGAAGGGAGAGAGATAAATGGTAAATGCATGAAACTAGGTGAGCGCCGTCCGGCGAGGTTATGACAAGTGTAAGTGGTGGGAAGTCATATGGTTCAGACAACGTGTCTGGTAACGTCTTTAAGAAAGAGCTACGAATTCTGTGGAGTAAGAAATTGGCCATGTGCGTAGCAGCCCCATGTGCAGCTAACTCAGCGGGCGAGCATGGTCTGGATTCGCAGAACAGGTCGCCTATTTTAAATAGCCTATGTTAAGTAGTGTTCTCTTAGTGAGCGTTTCCATAGTGGGGGGTATTGACGGGTTGTCTGCCAAGTGTAAATGTGGGGAGTATAGTGTTGTGTAGTGCAGGTATTTCCGCAACTTAGTCCATGCCCAACATGTCGTGTGGACAGTTTGAATTTCTGTGGGGCATCGTGAGAGTCCCTGGGGTAATAATGTCGACAATAAGTGAAGATATATCTGCGAAATGTCAGATTTGAGATATTGCAGTCAGGCTTCTGGGTGATACTAGTAGTACGTAAAGTGGACTTGGGCAACCAAGTAGTATAGATAGAAATCAGGGACCCCAAACCCCCCCGTTCAAATGGCATGGTCAACGTGGCCCAGTTCACGTGTGGTTGTTTACCCGCCCAGATTAGTCGTATTAGGAGCGAATGTAGTGTATTAAAAAAAAGTCACTGTTAAAGTTACTGGGATATTTAAAAAAAGGTACAAAAAACGTGGCAATACCACCATCTTTATAATAGCGATCCTGCCTGCAATAGAAAGCGGAAGTATCGTCCATTTAGTGATTTGTGTTTCGAGATGATCAATTGCAGGACCATAGTATAAGCGGATAACCTCGGTGGCACTACAGTGCAAATAGATGCCCAGATATTTAGGAGGATCGGTGCACCATCGCAGAGGGAATGCTTAGCAGATCTTAATGCAGAGGACGAAAAACCATGACAAGGTCCTTTTTTACACTGCCTTACTGTTCTTTCTCCAAGAGGACCACACACAAAGCTGATTGTCCATCCATTGGTCTTTTATGCAATCAATGTAAAATGTAAAAGCTCTTTGGGGCCAGTTGATGGAGTCTCTCCTCTTATGAGGGGTGAGGCAGAGCAAAGAACATTTGGACCGTGATGGATTGCCTAACATGCATAAGAGGCATGACTTTAGGTAAGAAGGACGCCTGATGCTTAGCAATTGTTTGCCTGGAAAAAAGGTGGTGTTAGACGGCTGCAGAGAGAGAGAGCCTTAAGGTCACTCATACAGCCAGCTGAAGCGATCGCAATGAGGAAAATGGTTTTGAGTGTCAGATAGAGCAACAAGCAGCTGTGCATCGGCTCGAAAGGGGTAAACTTGAGAGAAGTCTGAATGTAATTAAGATCACACTAGGCATTCCAAACGGTTTAGGGGAAGGAACATGTGTCAAATCTTTAATATACTGCATCATGAGATGTGATTTAAACAAGGACGACTAGTACAGCCAACGCAAAAAGGCCGAAAGGAAGACAAATAACCTGCAATTGGTGCCCGATGGGAGATCTTGCTTGGACAGAGATAAACAACAAAACATCCAACAGTTTTGCTTGTAAGGGGTCTGTGTTGTGAAGCCCACACCAGGCCACAAATAGGCAGGTTTTGTAGAGTGGTTCATGGCCAGTGAGGATGACATCCACAGCCTCAGAAGACAGATTGAATGCAGTCAACTCCCCCCACTCGCTCTCCATGTAAGGAGGTATAGATTGTGTAGTTTGGGTACAGAACCCTGCCCTGCTGCAGTGACAGAAGATCCTATCGAAGTGGGTGGATAGATGCTCCTACCTGATGTTTTTGGTATCACACTCTCTTGACCCAATCCTAAGCCAATAGGATGATTCCAGATCTTCAGAACCCGGGAGAGGAGAGGCAGGGGTCGAAAGGCGATCAGGAGTCTCATGCTCTACTCTAATCGGAACAAATCCCCTAGACAGAGCATTCTTGGAAAGTCCAATGCACAGAATTTTGACATTGCACGTTCACGACTATGGAAACACGATTCAGCCAGGGCTCCCTCCACTGTTGGAAGATGGCCTGTGCCACTTCGAGATGCAACCGCCATTCGTGATCTGCCAGGAGATGCCAGCTGAACTCATCCGCCCTGGTGTTTAAAGATCCAATCATGTGGTTCACAATCAGGGCGATGCCCTGACACTCTAACCAACTTTGTAGGTGAAGCGTTTCTTTGCATAAGACCTAGGGCTCCACTCCACCCTATGTTTTGCAATACCGCTAGGCAGTGGGGTAAGAACCTGTACCGGTCTTCTATTGATAGATGGCTGGAAGACCTTCAACTCCAGGTGGATAGCTGCACCTCTAACAGATTTGTGTGGAGCTGGGTTTCTGCTGGAAACCACAAATCTCCATCTCTTCCTGATGACCTCACAGCCAGGCAGGGACGCATCTGTCACCACCCTCAGCTCTGGGTGGGAGAAGGGAGAGGGGCTGCTAGTCAGATTGTAGTCAAGCACCACCACTGTAGATTTCATGGAGTCTTCCTTGAAACCTGGATGATTCTGACAGGTTTCCTTGGTGCTGGGCCCAGTGAGACTTCAGATGGCTCTGCAACGACATATGCCAGCTGGTATAATGGACATGTAGGATGCATGAAGCCAGCAGGCCAAGAAGCCTCAGATCTGATCTTACCAAGATCCAGGACTGAAGATGAAACATCGGGATCATATCCTGAATGTTCTGGACTTGTGAGGGAGGAAAGATCTGAAACTGGACTGTGTCCAGAAGAGATCCGATAAAAAAAAAAAAGACTGCGCACAGACCTCAGGTGTGACTTTGGCTCGTTGATTGAGAACCCCAAAGATGTCAAAAGATTTGCAGTCTACAGGAGGTGGTTTATGAAGGACTTTGGGAGCCCACCTTTAATAGCCATTCATTAAGGTAAGGGAAAACTGGTATCCCCAATCGGCAAAGATAGGCATGACCACCCCATCCATTTTGTGAACACCCAATGGGAACTGTTAAGACTGAAGTGGAGCACATGAAACTGAAAATGCTCCTGGCGTATCTTGAACCACAGGGAACTTCAATGGGACTACAGAACGGGCACATGAAAGTACGTGTTCTGCAGGCCCAAGGCAATCGTCCACTCTCCCAGATTCAGGGCAGACAGACTTGGGTCAGTGTGAGCGTTTTGAATTTGTCCGTTCACAGGAAGGAATTTAGAGGTCGAGGATCTAGAATAGGACGTAGGTCTCCATCCTTCTTTAGCACGAAGATTTAGTTGGAGCAAGATCCTTTTCACACTCCCAAGGCCGGCACCATTTTGATAGCCCCTTTTGCCAGTAAGGCCTGCACCTCTTGGAGAAGACAGAGAGAACACCTCAGAAAGCTGCTTAGATGTATGAGAATGGAGAAATGTAGGACATATTAGACAGTCTCAAAGACCCATCTACCGGATGTGATGGACTGCCACCCTGGAAGAAGATGTCTGATTATCCCTCCCACATGGTGCCTGTGTGCTGCTAAGGGCAAACTAAAGCAGTTTGGAGGCTGATGCCACAGGGGAGGGAGCTAAGAAGAGCGTTGCCCCTGATGACCTGCACAATGTCTGCTTGATACCGGTCCCAAGTCACAAACGGACTGGGGTGACTGCTGCGGGGAAGTGAACCTGACATGGTCTATGGGCCAGTGCTATGGAGTAAACTCCGAAGGAGAAAAATTGATGGGGAAGAGGAGGACCAGGGGTGGAAAGGCCCAAAGAACACCCATTGGCCCTGCTTTCCTTAAGGACTTCAACTGCAGATCTAATCACTACGACTAAGTACTTTCCTCTGTTGGAGGTCCAAGGGAAAAAACCAGGGGAAGTATCAAATTCACTGGCCTCCTGCAAATAAAACTAGTTACTTACCTGTACACTGCGGTTCTTCAGTATCGATATCGTTTATAGATTGACATGCTTGAATCTTCCCCGTCGTCATGGTGAAAGACCCACAGTAACAGTAAAATATTAGTATAAGAACCAAAAGGACAATCTCCCTTGAGAATCAACAGTATTTAGTAACCAGATAGCCTCATTAAAGAACATCCAAACTCTAGTCAATCACATCGCAAACCCCTAGGTATCCATCCACTGCAGGGCCACTATACCTCAGATTTCGGGCACGTGTGTAGTTAGCAAAATAAAAGAGGTATGGAAGGGTGCACCTGTAAGGGGAAGATGGTGGGCCGCATATGAATCTATAAAAGATATCAATACTGGAGAACCACAGTGTATAGGTAAGTAACTTGTTTTTTCTCTAGCATTGTATCTTTTACAGATTCACATGCTTGAATCAGACTAGTAAGCAGTACATAATGACAAATGGAGATGGAGGTGGAAAAAACTGGCGAACCCTCCCACCACGCGACAGAGTCATCACCTAGACTGAAACAAGCAACTTAACTTTGTGGGTATAAAATATACATAAATGTATACACGTATGCATGAATAAGATTTGCCGGAAATATTATCTATGATACTAATAATAATAATAAAAAATTCTTAGAAACCTCAGAAACTGAGGCCTACCTTAAGCAAGTAGACGAGGAAGGGTTGCTTGGCCAACTGCAGCTTGTCCATGTCGCCGCCCTGCAAATGTCTGGAAGGGACACACTGGCAAACAGGGCCGAGGACGTTGCCATCTTTCTCGTGGAATGGGCAGTTACTTTAGAAGCAAGCGGGCAACCCGCCCTTTTGTGACAGTAGGTGAGAGTAGAAGTAACCCAACGAGCAAATGACGCTCTAGTCAAAGCCTGACTCTTCCTAGGGGCAGAGAAGGCATAGAGCAGTTTAGACTTGCGAAAAGACTTAGTCCTTTGTAGGTAAACCTTTAAACATCATTTGATGTCCAAGGAATGCAGAACTCTCTCTGCTGGTGTAGACGGAGAAGGAAAGAATGAAGGCAAGACTATAGGTTCATTCAGATGGAACGTGGTAGGCACTTTGGGTATGAACGAAGGATTGGTGCGTAGCACCTCTCTATCCTGCTGGAACTGAAGGTAAGGTTCTGTTGCTGCAAAAGCGTGAATTTTGCTAATGCGTCTGGCAGACGTGATGGCTAAGAGAAAAGCCACCTTCCAAGAGAGAACTTTTATGTCACACTTGTGAATTGGCTCGAATGGTGCTCTCATGAGATGGGACAACACAATGTTCAATTGCGAGAGCACCGGAGCAGGCGGAACTGGCGGGTAGGCTCTGAAAAGACCTTTCAGAAATTCCTTTACCAATCTGCAGGACCATAGGGGTTTGACAGTCTCCTATACCTTGAGATCGTGGCCAAATGAACATTTACTGAAGAATGAGAAAGATCAGCTTTTGCCAGTGACAACAGATATATGGCAAAACTTCCTCCGGAGAATAGGAGAGCGAATGGCAGGAGTGCTTTGTACAGCAGGAGCAGAATGTTTTCCATTTGGCTGAATAATACTTGACCGTGGAAGGCGCACGGGCCTTGTTAAGTCACTAAACTCAGTGTGGTGAGGATCCAGGCCGACAAGCGAAGAGATTGGAATCACTTAGCTTTGGTTCATTAAGAGTAGATGATCTGAAGGCTGAAGACATATTGGAGAAGTCTCTGATAGGTGAAACAGCTCTGTGAACCAGTATTGCCTTGCCCATGCGGGGGCAATGAGAATTATGCAGCAAGGGTCTTGTTTCATCTTCTGTAGGACTATGGGTATTAATGGGAACAGAGGGAACACATAAGCAATCGTCCCTTCCCACAAGAAATGGAAGGCGTTTCCTAGAGAACCTGGCTAAGGGAATCTGCTATCGCAGAATTTGCAAACAGATCCAGGGTTGGCGATCCCCAACACTGAAATCTTAACAAATTCCCAATATGTTGCACAAGACTTGAGAGCGCCGTAGATCTTGTCCCTCCTTGTTTCTGAAGGTAAAACATGGCGATTGTATTGTCCGTGCGGACAAGGATCAATGGATCTTTTATTCTTGGTAGAAAGAAACGTAGCCCTAGAAATACTGCCTTCAGCTCCAACAGGTTGACGTGGCTTAGAGATCCCTGGTCCGACCACTTCCCCTGAACCTGAAGTTCCTGGAGGTTAGCTCCCCATTCCTCCATGGAGGCATCCGTTGTCATAACCATCAAAGGCTCTGGCGAAAGGAAGGATAGGCCTTGTGAGATATTGCTTCTTTGTGCCCATCAAGACATCACCCTGATCATCTGAAGCGTGATTGATATAATGTCCTCGAATGAGCCTCGAGCTTGCATCCATTGGGTGTCGAGCTTTTCCTGAAGAGGCCTCATTCGCAATCGACAGTGAGGAATCGGCAAAATGAAAGATGACATCATCCCCAACATTGATTTGTACATCCTCACAGAAACATACTTTTTTAAAGAAAGGGACTGAAACATCTTTAGAAGAGGAGAAATTCTTTCCTCTGTGGGAAAAGCCATTGAGAGGTCGGTGTCCAACTTCACTCCCAGAAACACCAAAGATTTGGAAGGAAGGAGTGAAGACTTCCCTTCCTTGAGATTGAGACCCAGGGATCGAAAAAGGAGAAAGCAAGCGTTCGTGGACTTTCTTGCACCTTGAAATGTTGGAGCCTTGATCAACCAATTGTCCAGGTAGGGAAAACCAAGTGACCAGAGGGCTGGAGATAGGCTGCTACTGGCGCCAAGCATTTGATGAAAACCCTGGGTGCAGACTTTAGCCAGAAAGGTAGCACTTTCAACTGGTAGTGGCACCCTGCCACTTGGAACCTGAGGAAACAACGGTTCTTTGTATGAATAGGAATGTGAAAATACGCATCCAGAAGATCCAGAGACATCATATAATCCCCTGAAACCAAGAGAAGGAGAATCTCCTGGAGTGACAACATCCAAAATGGCTGACTTTTGATGAACTTGTTCAACAACCCGAAGTCCATGACCTGCCTCCATTTTCCGGTTCTTTTCTTTATGAGAAAAAAGTGAGAGTAGAATCCCAAGTTGTGCTGAGTGAGTGGCACTATCTCGATTGCTTGCTTGTCGAGAAGGAGTTTTATCTCCCTTTTGAGAAGCGCCAGATGGTGATGAGCAGTCTTTCTTGTGGGGAAAATCCAGAGGTTGTTGAAGAAATTCCAGGGTGTGACCGTGGTTGAAAACGTTTAACACCCATCTATCGGACAAAATGGAGTACCACTGAAGAAAAAATTATGGAGCAATCCTGAGCGGAATGTAGTGGGACTGGGGTGGCATATGGCTGATGAGTCTCATTGTCTTCTGCCCGCGTCATGGGATTTTCCTCCCGATGCGGGACGTCTTTGAGCCGGGGCCCTGGAGTAAATCGGTGCAGGCATCCGCCGAAAGGACTGGGAGGAGTATTGAGGTCGGAAACGTTGCTGGTAATAAGGTTGAAAACGCTGCTGAGGCTGGGGTTGAGCTGGAAATTGACCCCTTCTAGTTCCTCAAAAAGAAGAGAACCTTTTCTGTTTCAGATTAACTAAAGATTTCACCGTATCTGTGTCCGATTTGATAGCCCGAACAGGTTCTCCCCATCAAAAGGCATGTCCAGCACCTTAGCCTGAACTTCTGGGCGAAATGCTGTCACTTTCAGCCAACCTTGCCTGTGCATCACTGCAGCTCCTGCCATCTGCCTAAAGGCGGTGGAAGCAATATCCATAGTCACATCAATGGCTTCCGATGAGGCTCTCTCTCCCTCTGAAAGGATTTCCTTTGCCTCCTTCTTATCTTCAGGCAGAAATTCTAGAAAAGGTGCGATGTCTGACCAAATCTGCCTATCGCACCTCCCAAGGATGGATCTGATGGCTGTAGCAGCAAGCGTGGAAAATCTTTTCCCGATATTGTCCAACCTACGCCCTTCCTTGTCTGGCGGTGTGGTACATGGGCAAGCAGGGCTCTTAGATCTTCTTTGAGCAGCCTTGATTATTACCGAATCAGGCTTCGGATGACGAATGAGACATGCTGGACAGTTTTTCAGCGCCCGGTACTTCTTATCCAGTTTTGGAATGACTGCTAGGTGGATTCTTCATTACCTTGATGCCTTCCTGCCACAAGAAGTCGATAATAGAGATTGCCCGAACAGAACGTTGTGTGGAAGCTTTGAAATCGTACAAGAAGCATTCCGCCTGCTTGACGAGCAAAGGAAGATCAAAGTGTTTCGACACTCTTTCAATTAGATCGTGGAAGCCACCGATATCCGCCGGGGGAGAGTCAGCCATTGTCAGCGTGGGAGAAGGCGGTGTATGTGCTACATAATCCATCCACTCATCATGGACATCAGTGTCCACTTGTATCTCTCCTACTTCCAGTTGATGGTCACCACTGCCTGATGCACCAGTGGGGATCTGCAGAGAAGGTAGGGACTTCTGTTTCAGTGGTAGAAGTGGGGTTTCCTGAACTGGAGCCATGGCAGGGTCCTTTTGCAGCGAAAGTGGTTTTTAGACCACATTGGCCTCAGGGAACCGTTTATAATTGTCATCCAACAGCAGACGTAAGCCTGTGACCAATGACATTGGCACGTTAATGGAGGGTTCGTGTTGACGGTCCTCCTCCTCCTGCTCATAGTATGGGTAATGCTCCTGGAAGGTATCCAGGTGTTGGGTACCAGAAGATCTTTCCAAAAAGGAATAATCGCTTTCTAAGTACAACAAAGGGTCATCTGGTTGATCATCTTCATCCGAATCCTGGCACTTTACTCTCAGCTGAGAGGGGCTGTAAGCATGGCCAAATGGACCTTCATCCTCTGATTCCTGAAAATCCAGGAGGCGAGAAGGAGGCAGAGAAGATATTTTGAAAAAGTCCTGTAGAAGTGATTTAGAGACTGGAATGTCCATTTTCCTCATCGACGAGACTGCACGAGGGTGAGGAAGTATCCGTTGGCAGGGCAGAGACGATTGTCGACGGCACAGCACACAATTGGACAGTCGAAGGAGAAGCTCTCATTGACAACGAACTCCTCACTGAAACCGTCGACGACATCACTACTTCCATCTTCATCGACAAGACAGCCGTTGTCCTCTTAACTGTTGATGTCGTCAACGTCGCTGACTAAACCGTCCACTGAGACTTCCTTTTGAGGGTCGTAGGCAGAGAAGGCCTCGTCGACGGGTCCGACGGCAGGCGGATTTTTTGTGAGGGAGTATGAGGTGCAGAAGGAGGAGCAGAACCAGATCTTTTTTGTGCCTGAGATGAGCCAGGTTGCTCTTTTTTTGTGCTCCTTTCGCCTGAAGACTCCGTGCTCTGAGATCTTTGTTTCTTTGGACCTTTCTGACTAGAAGAAGGGTCCTCTTCCTTCCTTTTCTTAGAGGCGGTATTAGGCCTCTCCTCACTCTCAGAGTCCGATTCCCTCACAGATCTTCTCCTCTAAAGCCAAGTTAGAAGTCTTCCCTCACAATACTTGAGGGTTTTTGAGGAAAAAGTCCGGCAGTGCTTACAGTCTTTAGGTTTGTGATCAGGGTAAAGGTAGTACAATCACTCTGTATGAGGGTCCTCTGAGAAAAGCCTGGACTTTCCAGAAGTCTTGCAGTTCCAAAACAGCATTTTTTTAGACTGACATTCTGCAGACAATACAGAAATAAGGAGTACACTCACTTTCTAGCAGCACCTCAGCTGAAGAGGAGGATGAGAAAAAGGAACTGCTAGCTGTAAGTTGAAAAGTTCAATGTAGTTACACTGACTGAGCAGAGCTCAGGGAGACTCCCTAACACACGGCGTGCAGTAAGAAATCAGCGGTATGGTGGCCCTGAAGGGGATGGATACTCAGGGGTCTGCAATGTGATTGGCTGGGGTTTGGATGTTCTTTAATGAGGCTATCTGGTTACTAAATACTGTTGATCCTCAAGGGAGATTGCCCTTTTGGCTTTTATACTGCTATTTTACTCTTACAGTGGGACTCCCACCAGGATGACGGGGAAGGTTCAAGCATATGAATCTATAAAAGAAACAATACTGGAGAACCTTGTCTACACTGTTGTCATCGTAATGTGTGAGTAAATCATCCACATTAAGGGTGGGTGGAATTGGCGGAGTTTGATTCTGCTGAATCACCCAGAATTACATCAAAATTCTGCCAGATTCTGTGGAATTCCATGACGGGTGGAGTTGGCTTTGGTGTTATTTTCATGGCGCAAAATGCACCCTTGTGTCCAAAAACAGATCCAAAAATGCATTTTACACTATGAAAATAACACAGCCAAATACCACTCGCTTGCACCTGTGCTGCGAGCATGGACTGCAGCTCAGCGTTCACCTCTCTGGAGGTGTTAGCTGAAGGAAAGTCCATATCAGGGGAGTACTCGGCCATCATCTGCAAATACCACTTGGGTTGCAGTGCTCACAACTTTTAATTACTGCAGAGTATGCAAGGGTATTCAGAGAGTGTAATATGCAGTGGTTTCTAAACTTTGGAATCCGCTGGATAATTTTATTCTGCCGGTGGAGCAGTGTAATTTGAATGAATCAATAATTCTGCATTGCAAGAGTAATGCAGAAATACTAAAATCCCTCCGATTCCGCGAGCAGAATTGAAACCTCTGCCCAGGCCTAATCTCCATCATCATTGTCAGGTGGAGGTAAACTCTGGTCAGAATCTAAACAAAAAGATGATGGAGCTTCTAGGAAGGGCTCCGTGGTAGAAGAAGTGGTTTGTTTGGGTCAGAATATATAGGTACTGGTTGCACTTGAATGGAGTTATAGCATTACATTGGGTGGGGTTGCAACAGATTTAGTGTGATCTTGAACATGGGAGTTGGCAGTGTTCGGCCTTGAAGAAGGAACCGTTGCCGGTCTTGAAGCTGGAGAGGAAGTCGGCACCGCAGTCAGTGTGCAACTAGAGGAGGGCTTGAGAGGCTCAGATAGCGCCAAGGATAAAGACACACCCACGGTAACCTGCCTTGAGGCCCTTACGGATCTTTGGGGCACGAAAACATGTGAGAGGGTGCCACAAATACGCAACATGGCCTCCTTAAAAGTCTCTGCCTCCTGTGGCATTGCCAATGGCCTTGAAAATTCATTGCAAAGTGGGACCAGTTGTAGAATCAGTGTGGATCAGGAGTCAGATAGATTTCCACCTGATGCCCTCCGAACTTCTCTTTAGATAGAGAGTGACAGGATGGAGTAGAATCCTGCTTTGACTTTCTATGC
The DNA here is from genome assembly GCF_964261635.1 of Lissotriton helveticus. Taxonomy (NCBI): domain Eukaryota; kingdom Metazoa; phylum Chordata; class Amphibia; order Caudata; family Salamandridae; genus Lissotriton; species Lissotriton helveticus. The sequence goes on from NC_136068.1 coordinate 1,090,123,701, forward strand.
TTCTTCGATTTTGCCATCGACGAGATTCCAATCACTTATTTACATGCCACCTCAGTTTGGACCCAGCTATGTGCAAACCAGTCTTGACCCTGCTCCAATAGGAACAGTCCAGATTTACCAGATGGGGATTAAGACAGTCCCAAATGGCATTGTACCCTGTTGTGCTTCAACCCTCCTAATATACATACATCAAGTCGTAGTCACATTCAATATCTATATAGTTTGTGTGAAGGTAATTAGCGCTAGTTTAGAAAATATTTCTGACTTAGTAGGAAGGCTGTGCTTGATTTGGGCCCCCTTTTGCAAGGTATTAAAGTTTCTTGTATTTACATCTGATTCACTGTGTCATTATGTCTGTGGCTGTGTGTGTTGTACTAGTAGGACCATGACCTATGGGTGACACTGAGATTTTTCAAGTGCAACATGAGATTTGGGAAGCCAATATCTATTTTTCTCATCTTTATAGCTGCCCAAACTCTCAAATGCATCATATTCTTTGTAAATTCAGAATAGGATTACACCCACTCAATGCACACCCTTATGGCCTGTGCTCTTAAGAATAATGAAGGATTGTGTGGATATGGGTTACGGAGGCATTGTACGAAGAGGGTTTATGTACTTTTAAATAGCTGATATTTTTTTACTTGGAGACGGAAAATGTCAAAGTCTATTTTCTTAGATAGTAATATAAAATCTAGATTGGCGGCCCTTCACTTTTTAGGTCTCGCCTGGCGATGCAGCGCGAAAGCGCGGTCGCCAGCAAGATCTATTGTTACTGACTTGCCTCGGAAGGGAGATGGGCACGCGCCGGGGCGATTGGAGGTTGTGAACGCGCTCGTAAACACGCACGTACAGCCAAGCGGTGTGCACATCTCGTGTCCCACTCCCGTCCTCGCAAACCTTATGCAATTTCACTTTTTTTTTAATGCGCATGCGCACTCCAAGCATGGCGCGCTTTACACATACCGGCTCTTGTGGGGACCCTTACCGGCTCTTGTGGGGACTCTGTGCTACTCCTCGGCTGGTCTCGTGTCTTCAGCCTGTCACTGCAGGAACAAGCGAGGCTCCGTCTTGCTCACAGGAGCCCCGCCTGAAATCCTGCTTTGGCGCAGCACTCACTCAAGTACGGCGGCTTTTTAAGTCCGCACACGCCGCCACTGGGCACGAGCCGTAGGCCATGCGCCGCCAGGCTGACTCGAAGTTAGAATGCGGGCGAAAAGTTCCATGTAACGCGCATGCGCAGGCAGCCCTTGCATAAGTCTGACTCGGTTTAACCCATGTGTTGCTTTTGCTCCTGCCCCCATTGCCTCTGTTTTGCCTCTAGTTCGCAGTTGTTTTTGCATCCCCTCCTGTTTTGCATCAGCCTTTCCCCCACCCTGTCCTGTGTTGCTTCCGATTCACCCGCACCATCCCCGTGTGGTTTCCGCTCTGCCGCTGCCCCCATGTTGCTTCGCCGCTCCCCTACCAGCCTTCGTATTGCTTTCGCTTCCCTCTAGTTTCCGGTTGTGTTCGCACACTCTTAGTGTAAACTGTACAGGTTTTCCTGGCTCAGCGCGGCCCCTTCATGGACGCCGCCACTTACTCTAACCATTGTACCCCCCCCCTGCATCCATACCCTTCACGTGTTTTACTAATTTTATTTTCTGTATCGGATTCTGTTTTACGCTAAGACTCTAAACTGGTTCTCCAGCCCCAAAGTCGGCAGCTCTGTTTCTTCCGCCACGCCACGTTGCTAGGATGTTTTATTCTTAGGTTTGCTGTACAGGCTGTATTTGTTCCCAGCTCCTCGTTGTTTTAGACAGCGCATGCCTCCTACTTTTCTTTCCTTCTCGTATTTTATTGTACCTTTCCTCCTGCCCCTTCCTTCCCCTGTTGTTGCAAAGATGTGTGTGTGCTGCGTGTGCTTCACAATTATGGGCTGCCGCAGTTTTACAGCAAATCTACAACTAGGAAGAAATATTTATTTCCTGTCCGTATTTTATTGCATCTTGCTCGCCGTCCCCTCCTTTCCCTGTTGTTGCAACAACACCTCCTCACTATACAGGAGATTTTTCCAGCTAGTACTGCAGCCACAACATGTCTGGTGCACTATGTGATTTTAACATGGCAGCTCCCATTCTACCAACACATAAGTGGGTGAGCGCCCAATGCCTCTATACAATCTATTCCAATATGGCGACAGCGGTTTTCCGAGCCAGATTGTTGTCGCGCTCACCATGCATCTTCTCTTCGCTCCCCTCCTCCAAACACAGGCTCTTCTCACTATGTTTGGTAGATTTACCAAAGTGCCGTTATTCAAATTTGAGGTAAGTGGCCTAATTTTCATGCGTGAAGTGTATTTCTTAGCAGTTCTACATCAATCAATCTCTGTAGCTGCAGGTACCAACCTACTGCAGGAAAACCTAGGGCTAGAATTGGCAAGGTGAGAGTTTATTACCGGGTTTATGCAGGTTAACTCATGTCAGGTCAGTTTTGTCTTGCAATAGAGTTCCTATCAGCACCCATTACTTCATTTAAAGTGAAAGCACTGATAACGTAAACTCGGACTCCCTTCAACATGCAGTACTAGGGTAAGACACTCTGGAAAGTCTGTGCGAATGTGCCTCAGCAAAGTTGTGGGTGGGTGTGGCGCGCCCTTCGCAGTCAAACAAGTTGAGAGTGCGAGCAGAGTTGTGGCAGAGGTCCCACCACTTGGATCTCATTGCTGAAGAAAACTGCATGACCGTGCTGGTTAAGTGTTCATCCAACTTCGGCAACAGCAGCCTCCTGGGTGTTAGGGGGGAGGAGGGGGTTGGGGTTGGTCCACCAGATACGGTGGTGATGACTCCTTTGTCTACAGTGGAGTGGCAGAACAGGTTTCTCAGGTTACAAGAGAGATGCTGGATGTCACGCGGGTACTTAAAAAAGCTGTTGTCGCTTCATGCGAATTGCCACGTGACCCATGCTGGGAGACACGTCGCAGCTCGGTGCCTGTCACACTCCCAATAACAAATTGACTTCTTCAGGGGGTTCCATGCACCAAGAACATGAATGGCTACTCCCAACAGTATCTCCTCTTGCGGGATCAGGCACTCTGCCTAGCTCTCCAAGCAGCCAGGCTGGCTTTTTGGTACTAAGCAGAACCACAGCTACGTCAGCAAGTTGTGCAGGCAATGTTGCTTCACATGTGTGAGATTAGTTTCTGTGCAAACACCAGTCCTAGATGACAGCATGCCTGTGAGTACTCTGTTGAGGATTCCTTTCCTTGGCAAAGATGAACTTCGAAGTGGAACCAAGGGGAACAGTTTGATCCCATCTTTATACTCATTTTACAGATAGTGGATACTGATCCTCAGTCTAATGTCCTGATGCCAGTTTGAGCTGGTTCCCTTTCAAATGCCATTTTCTGGCTCCATTCTACGCCCAGCATGTGCACAAGAGGATGGCTTTCGTAGCATGTAGCGATGATTCTGTCTCAAAGAAAGTGGATCCTAAAATGTGGGTACAATGAATTTTGAAGACCCATCAGCCTTCCTGAAGTAGCAACAAGGAAAGACGAAATGGCAGGCCCTATCCAGAAACTTCCTCATGCTTAACATGACGTGCTCACTCGCTCCCTCTAAGAACATCCACCATATGGCAATGCTCAGGAAGGACTAATCATCAAAAACTTGCAATGAGCCTTTCTATAGAAATGATAAGGGTAGACAGGTCTTTATCCCCCCTTAATCACCAGGAATACAGGCAATACACATCCACATTCTTGGGAAGTTTCAGTTGGTGCAAAGTTAAACCAATGGCTATCCAAAATGGATCCCACTCAGCAAACAGACTCTCACCAGAACACAGTGTCTTACTACCATCCACACCACAAATACACAGGCTCAAGACGCACACGGGATGTCAGTGCAATGGCCTGGTTGTTACATCAAACAGAACTTTACTTGTTTTGTCAGTCTCCGTGTTTCTCCTGCAGGTTATGCACACATCTGTGCAGTGAACTCTCACTGTTGAGCTACAGTTGCAACTTGGTGCGCAGTCATATTGTGATAGCATTTTTATAGAGCCTACTACCGGACCTGGGGATCTGGGTTCGAGTCTCGGTAACGACGCCAAAACCTCCTGTGATTCTGGGCAAATCACTTAATCTCCCCGTGCCTAAAAATGAAAGTGTGTCCTCATGTAACGTAACTGGAAAAATATGTAAAGCGCTCTGATACCTGATTCAGTTCGGATCTAGTTCACGCTATATAAAACTCTGCAAAAAAAAAAAGTACGAAAGTACTTTATAATGATGAGCATACTACTCCTGAACCCGAGATTAGCTGTTCATTTGATGGGTTTGTTTGTTGAGATCAGTTTTATCTTCTCAAAAGACACCCTTCCATACATTTACCACAATCTGTTTGTGATAGAATAAACAGACTTAGATGGGATTGTTAAAAGGGGGAGGGGCGAATAGCTCATATGAATGATTGCTGGGGTGAGTAGGTCGTGTAGAGGACGATTAATTGTAAGTAACCCCTTTCAGAAGTAATGTTGAATAAAGGGCCCCTTGAACTGTCTCTTCAGCCTGTTTTCTCGTAAATTGATTGTTATGGCCAAGTTCCCGGTTAGCAGCACCTACACGTAATATAACTGCGGAGCTGCACTTTACCCTTTTCCAAAATGTAATAAATACAGGTCCTTCTAGGGAGTTGTTTCATTATTGTGAAGAATGTCCGAAGTAGACCTTCAGTGTCGGACTGTGGCAGAAAGCAGGCCCTGACACCAATATAAAAGAGGCCCTGATAAGTAAATCACATAGCAAAACAAGCATTTGCAATGCAATAGGTCTCGCATTTATGCAATTTTAAGGTATTGGCATTGTAAATGACAGTGCCTATTAGTTTTGTTTTTTAAAACATAAATAAAAGGCATTGTCATTTACAATGCCAATACCTTAAACTCGCGTGAATGCGAGACCTATTGCATTGCAAATGCTTGTTATTTAGAATGCAATTTATGGATTTAACATGTGTCCTGGACAGAAATTCAATGACCATAAACAATAGTGTATTGCAAGTACTATTTAAAATATCTGCTACTGAATTATTTGCTATTTTTTCTTATCTGTGTTGTAGTTGGGTTTTATTACAAGTACTGTATACAATGATCTGTTGTTGTACTATGTGACATTGTATGTGATTGTATGTCGGGGTTCGATTACTTTATTGTTTAAGACAATGTCTCAAATAAACAAATATTGAACTCCTTAAAATAAAATGTAGTTAGACCTTAGACAACGTTTCAAGTCTAACAGGTGGAGGGGAACAGTGATCTGATTCCTAGTCTGATTGTGACCAAGCGGTCTGTTTCTTTTCTTGTCCATGGGCTTGTTCTCACCATTAGGATTCAACGACACATATAAGTGCCAAGTAAATCCCAAGACACCTTAGACTTACTGAAAGCATCTTCGTTATTTTGGGGTGCGGTTTGGTCTTCTATTGGTTGGCAGGAAACTATATAATTTCTTATCCTGGATTTCTAGCTGCTTCTGAATAGACCGGGTACTAGTTCTAGTTCTGTAAATATCAGCATCCTTCTGTAGGTTCTATATGTGCTTATATCGTAAGGTTCTCATGGATTGACTGGGGGAGGAAGCCTGCAGTTGTGCCAAATAATCTTTGCATGCCATGTAAAGTTCAACAGTTTCTGAAGTTAAGATGAATTCTAACTGGAGACTATCAAGATTTGCTGGCACTAGTTTCCTTTTGGATCTCATAAACTCAGGCCACTTTGGTGATCATGCATAACATTGACTTTTCCTTATAAATAACTCGGGACAAGTGTATCAGCGAAGTATTTTAGAAGACGAAAATATGAGAAATCTGTTGAAACTACTAAATATCTGACATTTTAAGTGCTTTTAGTTATTGAGTGCAACTCTCGGAATATCATCTTCTCCACTAGTCACAATATGTGCACGCACTCTCGGGTACTTGTTGAGTGTTTAGGTAACCTGAATACTTCATTTGGATATCATCCCAGAGGGTGCCCACTAGACGTAGGTCTTTGCTTCCAAACCTGTAAAGGACATCCCACATTCTGTTGAAAAACTCTAGAACTTGTAACGTTTGCTTTTATCATCAAGCATTCCCAGAGGGGCAACCAGCTTGTTGTAGATTTAAATGATCACTCACAGAATAGTGTAAGTTTTCCTGCTTTGAGGTGATTTAGAATCCTAAAGGAGTTAAATTAGTCAGGGCAGTCTACACCCGAGACACCCCCTCTGCCTTATTTATTTATTTATTTATTTATTTTATTTCAAAGGTTTTATATAGCGCTGCTGGACCCAAGAGTATCAGAGCGCTTTACATGGAAGGTGGACAAAGTGAGATAAACTTATAATTGTGCGAAAAGCAAAAAAAAACATATATTCATAATGGTATTACAATCGGCAGATCAAAGGGGGCTAAAAGGGGATAAAAAAAAGATATACAATTAAGGGGAAAATGAGAATTAAAAGTTAGGAGAGTGAAGGGGGTGTGGAGAGGGGGAGTGAGAGTATGAAGGGATTGAGAGGGGGAGGGGAGTCGAGATGGGAGAAAAGAGTATTGAAAGTTAGGCGAGAGAAGAAGGTGTGGAGGGGGTGAGAATATGAAGGGATTGAGAGGTGGTGGGGAGAGGAGTGGACAAGCGAGGAGAAAAGAGTGAACATGATCAGGGTCAGTAATATTAGATACCCCAATATTTGTTGAGAAGAAGTACTTTGAGTTCTTTTTTGAAGAGAGAGTAAGAGGGGTTGCAGCGAAGATCCTTGGGGAGAGAGTTCCAAATTGTAAGAGCGTTACCAGAGAATGCACGGGATTGTGTCTTTTGACATTTGAGTCTAGGAGGGATAAGGACAAGGGAGTTTGTGCTCCTCAGGGACCTGGAGCATCCTGCTTTGTATAGTTTGGTTGCAAGGTAAGAAGGGGTGTTTTGGTGAAGAGCTTTGTGAGTGATGCAGGCGATCTTGTAGGTGGATCTTCCTTCTATTGGGAGCCAATTGAGTTTTTTTAAGACGGGGGAGATGTGGTCAAATTTTTTACAGTCAGAGATAAGTCTCGCAGCTAGATTGAGGACAGATTTAATCGGAGCAAGATGGATTTTAGGAGTGCCGGCCAAAGTGGCATTACCATAGTCAATCCTGGAAAGGACAAGCGATTGGACAACAAGCTTGAAATCGTCCGCTGGAATAAATGGTTTAATTTTCTTGAGATTGAGATGGGTGAAAAGAGCACTTTTTGCTGCATTTTTAATGTGAATGTGAGATTTAGGTTCTGGTCGATACTGATGCCTAGGGATTTAATAGAATTAGAGGTGGAGAGTGAACAGTTAAGAGCTTTGATGTCATCGATCCAGAGTTGGATGGGAAGGGAATTGTTTTTAGGGGAGAACAGGATGAGATCATTTTTTTTCGGGTTCAGTTTGAGATGGTTCCGATGGAACCAGGTTTGAACTCTAGTCAAGGTATCATTGAGATGAAAAATGTCTTTGTGGGATTTGATCTTGTAGTATAATTGGGTGTCATCAGCATAGAGGTGGTAACTGATATTAGCTTGTTTGAGGATGAGAGTGAGTGGTTCCATGAACAGATTGAATATGGTTGGGGAGAGGATGGATCCTTGAGGGACGCCGAGTGAGACGGGTTGAGGTTTAGAGAGGAAGTGGTTGGGCTTGATTTGCTGTGATCTATTTTGAAGGAATGAGGAGAACCATTTGAATACATTTCCTTCCAAGCCAAACCGATCTTTTAGAGTATTGAGAAGGGTGGGGTGGTGTACAGTATCAAATGCAGCTGAAAGGTCGAGGAGGATTAGTAATGAGGATTCCCCTTTGTCTAGTGAGCGATGAATGTCATCAGTAATGTTAAGCATAGCAGTTTCTGTACTGCATCCCTTTCTAAAGCCTGATTGGAAAACATCGAGGAGATTGAAGGAGACAATGTGTTTTTCTAATTGCAATAGGACACATTTTTCAAGGGCTTTAGAGAGGAATGGAAGGTTAGCGATAGGGCGAAGGTTGTTAAGGTCATTAGGGTCGGCAGTGGTGTTTTAAGAATGGGTGAGATTTGACCATGTTGAAGGGAGGCGGGGACGTAGCCAGTGGAAAGAAAGGAGTTGATGATATTGGTCCATATAGGGGCAATGATAGGTTTAAGTTCTTGAACCAAATGGGCGGGAAGAGGATCTTTGGAGTGGGAGGTTTGAGTTTGGCAATATTAGTGATCATAGATTCTGATACTGGACTAAAGTCACTCCAAGCGGCATTGTTTTTAGCTGGGGGGCTTTTTTCCAGAACGGGGTCTGGTGGGAGAGAGCAGGGAGGGTTTGAGAAGGATCGAGAAGTGTGGAAACAGTGAATGAAGGTGAGTTAGGGGTGATGGGGAGGGTGTGTTGGATAGGGGGAGGTTGGAGTGAGAGGGAAGAGAAGGATAGTTCGATCTTGTTGATTTTGTTAGTAAAGAAGCTGGTAATTTCTTCGCATCTATCAATAGAGGCTAATATTTTGGGAGGGCCAGTGGAGGTTTGTTTTTTAACAATGTTAAAGAGTTCTCTAGGGCGGTTTCTCGCCTGATCAAGCTGTGACCGGAGAAAGGAGGCTTTTTTATTGAAAATATGTTTTTTGTATTGGGCTCTAGCAGTTCTAAGGAGAGCCAGATTATCAACGGTTGGATGGTTCCTCCAAACCCGTTCAGAATGTCTAAGGGTCCGTCTTTCATTATTAAGTTCGAAATTGAACCAAGAGTTAGGAGGGTTGCTTTTTTGTTGTTTGAGTTTGATTGGAGCAATTTGGTCGAGGGCTTCAAGAATAGAGTTATTATAATGGTTAGTTAGATCGGTGGTGCTGTCAGAGAGCGGGGGAGAAGTAAACGGTTCTTAATTGTGGATTCCACTTCGCCAGGAGGAATAAGGTGAAGGTTGCGTGTGGGTTTCTTTGGTAAAATGCTGATGGGGGTGGGGCGAGTAATGGATCTATTCATGGTAAAAAGGATAAGGTAGTGGTCAGACCAGTCTACCGGAAGTATATTAGAGAGGGAGGCCAGATCACTGCTAGTCATAATAGCATCGAGGGTGGCACCTTTGTTATGGGTGGGAGAATGGCAGAGTTGGGTCATATTGGTGACGTCCATGGTATCATTAAATAGGATGACAGCAGGGTCATCACTTTTATTCCAATGGATGTTGTAGTCACCGAGGAAGAGATTTTTAGAGTGTGAGAGTGAAGCTTGGATAATAAGGTCAGTCATCTCTTCCGTAAAGGGGATGTTATTTCCAGGGGGGTGGTAGATAATGTGCAACTGTGTGGTGGGGGAGTCAGGCATAACGAGATCGGCGCAAAGGTATTCAAAGGATGAAGGGTCTTGTAGAAGGACAATTGAGATGTTAAGTTCAACTTTAAAAATTAGGGCGAGTCCTCCTCCAGTTTGTTCGATTCTATCTTTCTTAATGATAGAGTAACCAGGGGGAATAAGCAAGTCGAGGATGGGAGTGGAGTGGGCGGTGAGCCAGGTTTCAGTTAGGAATGCGATGTCAATGTTTTCACTGAGAATGGTTTCCGCAATCTCAGTAGCATGGCAGGAGGCGGATCGGCAATTAATCAGCATGCAACATAGGGGAGTGGGGTCGGGCGATTGGGATGGAAGACAGGGGGGGATAGGTCTAAGTTGTTGGGGTGGTCTAGGGGAGGTCGGAGGAAGGTGGAATCTGCTTGTTCCTAAGAGAACTGGGATAGTAAACTGATGAGTAGGGGGAATAGTGGACTAGGGTGAAGAGGGAGAGATAGGAAAGTTCGTGGAAATGTTAACTTCCGAGGTTGATGGGTGAATACCAAGTTGCTGCGGTGTTGGCATGTTGGCATTGTAGGGAGGGACGATTAAGGAAGGGTGAGCGTGTAAGGAACTGGTTGTGTCGGTATTAAAGGGGGGAGGAGTGTTGCTGTTGGTAATAATGTTTGGATGGCAGAAGGTGGATGGGTTGAGGAGAGTGTCATTATGCGAGGAGATGGTTTTAGTAAGGAGTGAGATATCACTTCTGAGTGAGGATAGTTCTAAGACGAGGGATGTAAGGACCAGTTCAATGTTGGGGGATGTCAGTGTGTGGGTTGTTAGGAGTGGTGGATCCGTATTTATTGGGAAGTTGGTCGTGTTGGGGTTGTTAGGGGGGAAAGTGTGGAGGATGAGGGGGAAAACCTGGGGGGGAGGTGGGTGGGATTATAATGCGGGGGAGGATCATTTTTGTAGAGTGGAAGTGAACAAGAGGAGAATGGAGGAAAGGTATTCTTTTCGGGCTGACAGTTCGGTTAAAGTGGCGCAGAGGAAATAGGAGGTGGCGTAACTGTTGACTTGAGGATTGTTGAATATAATAGGGAGGTGTGAGGGGGTGATTGTGGGGGATATGTGGGGGCTGCTAAGGGGGTGTGGGGAAGTGAGCCAGAGGGAGAGGTGGTGTGTGAGTCATAGGGAAGGAGGAGCGTAGAAGAGAGTGTGTGTTTAGAGAGGGGGTATACCAGGGGGTAAGTGGCCGAGGGAGAAGTGATATGGGAATCAGGGGGGGAGGTGCATAGAAGAGAGTGTATTCATTGAACACGGGGGAACCAGGAGGTAAGAGGCAGAGGAAGAAGTGGTAAAGGAGTCGGGAGGAGTGTGGAAGAGTGTGTGTAGTTGGAATCGGGGGGACCAGGGGGTAAGTGGGGGATGCTGAAGGTGTCGTTGAGGGGATCTATGGTGTGGTGCAAGGGGGAGGGATGTTGAGGAGGAGGTCGAAAGGAGAGGCGTGTGTAGCAGAGCATAGTGACTTAGGTATTGGTAGGGGAGAAAGAGTAGGCGTGTGGGTAACAAGGGGATTAAACGAAGTGAAGGACTCAAGGGGGGGAAGGGGGAGTCGGTGGAGGAGAAGGGAAGGGGGCATGTACACTAGAAGACTTGGAGACAAGGGAGTCGTAGCAGGTTATAATGTTGAGAGCGAGGGAGGTAAGTAGAGATTGAGAATAGTCACTTTGATTGGGGGAGGGGGAGAAAGTGAGAGGGGATACAATGGGGTGGGAATAGTCACTATGATTGTGGGAGGGGGAGGAGGGGGAGAAAGTGAGAAGGGGTACAATGGGGTGAGGGTGTGGGAAATCTGAACTAGTACTGGTGATGTAAGTGGGGGAGGTCATTTGCGGTTGGGAAGGGGAAGCGGTGTTGAGAGTAGGAGAGGGAGAGGGAAAATCAGTAGGAGAGGGAGAGGGAAGATCAGGAAGAGGCGATAGGGGGAGGGAAAAATGAAGGGTGATGAAGGCAATAAGAGTTGGGGTAGATCAGAAAGAGGATATAAGGGGGTCGGGGAGGGGATGGGGTGATGAATCTAGGGGTAGAGGGGGTGAGAGGGCAGGGTTCAGGGATTGAGTGAGGGTTTGGGATATAGCGCTAAAGTGTTATTCAAAGATGTCGAGGTGGTTTTCAGAGGCTTGGATGAGTATGGTTCCGGATTTGAAGATGGAGATATCTATTTCGCCAGGGAAGGATGAAGATGGTGTGGTGGAGAGTTTTAGACCGTAAGGGATATTGCGTGAATTGGAGATAGGGAGGTAGCGTAGAAATATGCTTTTCCATTTAGATGTGCGTTTGGTGAAGAAGACGAAGTTGGTGATAAGTGAGGAGTTAAGGCTGTTATGGTGATCAGCAAATAAGGTTTCTGGGTGGAGACAGAGAAGTTTATGTTTGAAGTTGTTCTTACCATGTTTGGATAGATAGGGGATGGGGTAGAGGATGGACCAAGAGTTAGGGCCGAGTTTAGAGATGGGTGGGGTTGAGGTTGAGGGTGGAAGAGTGAGTGGAGGCATGGTTTGGAGAAAAGGGGGGAGAAAGGGGATGAGCAGCAGATTGGACCGCACTGATCCTCGATGCACAGACAGGAGGTGGGGATAGGGGAAGCTAGTGTTGAGTAAGTGTCTCCAAAACAGACTCAGACAGTGAGAATATAGCATAGAGAACAATTAGAACAATAAATTGAAACAAATTATAATGACAGGACATGAGGGTGAACTAAACAGAGGAACTTTAAAAAATACAATAGAACAAAATATATACAGGAACATCAAAATAAACAATAGAACAAGATATATAACGAAAAGAGGATATATCAGTTAAGACAATATCTTAAAACAAATTACAATGAGCATCAAAATATACAGTAGAACAAAATATATAACGAAAGGAGGATATACCATAGTGGGATATTCCAGGAGTAAACGAATTGAGTTGAGATAAGTTAAAAGCGCCACAATAAAATAACATAACATAACCAAACGATACGAGATGGAGTGCAAATATAAAAACATTGTATACTGTAGGGGAAAGGTTAGAGGTCAGTCATAATATACAATAGAACAAGATATATAGTAAATAAATTAAATTGAGATAAGTTAAAAAGCACTACAATAAAATAACATAACGAAACAATACGACAGAGTGCACATATAAAGACATTGTATACTGTAGGGGAAAGGTTAGAGGTCAGTCACGAGGGGGCCGAGATAGAAAATGGAAAACAGTGAGGATAACTGGTAGAGAGGGGGTAAAGTTAGAAGGTAACCTGGAATGGCGAATCGTTGGGGTGAGTGATAAAATTGAGCGCGCAGGCAACTACAGAATACACACTAAGACAAAGTGCAAAGTGAAAGAGGACAGATCATCATAAACAGTCTAATAAATAGAAGAAAAAGTTGCGAAAAAAATATGACAAATAAATTACAAGCATAAGATAAAACAAGATACCTCGTGAAAGAAGGACATAACTTAGTACACAGTCAAATAGTTAAAGAATTAAAGATGAAAAATATGTAGAGCTAGTTGAAAGGCACAGCAATGAAATAACAAATCCAAACGAAAATTTATAAAGTGCACGCAATAACATTATATAATGTGGTGGGTATGTCAGAGGTCAGTCACGAAGGGGGTAGAAATAAAGTAAAATAAAATAAAATAGCATAAAGTGAAGATAACTGGTTCTGAGGGGGGTATAGTAAGGTTAAAATGAGGTGAAAAAAAGACAAGAGGAGATAAAAGGAGATATAAGGGAGCAGGTTGCGAGAGGAAAGCAAAATAAAATAAAGTGCAGAGACAGCGGGCTGGGGCTTACAGTTGCCACTTTGAATCCATGAGTCAAACATTTCATTTTTCCTTGCTATGGGACTTTCTCTTCTCTCTTAAACATACAGCTTTTATGACGGGGGATACATCGCTTTCCCATTCCCACTTCTACTGTGACAGCATCTGCTGTCTGACTCCCTTTCTCTGCCCCCCCCCCCACTTAGAGACTAGTGTCCACTCTGACAGAGACATTGCCAAAAGAATATCCTGCAACCCACAGAGACACAAAGCTGGATAAAATATTGGAAGGAATTGCAGATGCTAGACAAGAGCTGCATGTCAGGGTATTGACCATACGGAGAGTGCAATAAATAAACCCTGACCCGGACTATTGGAACTAGAGGGAAAAGTCTCTGAAGGGCAATCTGGTCGCAATAATATCTGCATTGTTGGCTTCCCTGAAGGAGCAGAGGGCTCCGACCCAGTGCAGTTCTTCGAGGTCTGGCTAACTCGGGTAGAGGCATCCTCTCTAATGTCGCCTTATTTTTTGGTAGTGCGTACCCATGAGTTCCAGCACGCAGGCCACCGGTGTGGGTCCCCCTAGTCTGGTGGTGACCAGACTGATGAATTACAGAGATAAAGAAACCATACACTGCATGACCCGATCAGCAGGCCCAATCCTGTATGAAAATACACACATGTATCTCTTCCCTGATAGACTATGGCGGTGCAGCGTCACAGAGCCTCTTTTCTAGCAGTAAAGAGGCAGCCCTGACAAGTCAGCCTCAGATACACATTATTGTTTCCTGCCAAGTTGAAGATTATGGTCAACAACGCCAGCTATTTTTTCACCAACCCGACGGACGCCTGGGAGGAGCAGTGCCGGTACAATGCGCCAGTTCTGCCGTTGCAGTCATTGAGACTCCGAGCAGACAAGCCTAGGAGGAGAGGCAGGCACCGTAACCGTGACAATGAAAACACCTAGGTAAGCAGAGCCACCACACCAGCACAGACAAAGGAGGACCAGTCCCAGGCACAATACTGCAGCTTCCTGGTAGGCTCAGCAGCGTTCTCCGGCACCTAGGGCCTCAGAGGACACACTTTCTGAGACAAACTTGCACACCTCGCTGGGCAGTGCTGTTTCCTTGGTCCTCCAGTAGGTAACCCCACAGACAGCTGACATCATAATATGAGTATATCTCACAAAATATACGGGGATGGAAAAAGAAGAAATAACAAGGGCTCAGAAAGGTCAATGGGGGAGCACTGATGTGTTTAAGACGAGCACCCTCACTCACCCAAGGGTGACATGCTTCATCATTGGGTCCCCTCTTCACACTGGAACCGCAAGATCCTCAGTGTGGGCTACAACTCTCCCGTAGGAGAGGAGAGGGATTTTATTAAAAAAGCACCCTAAAAACCTATCTTACGTATGGGGGAGGTTCAGAGTGCAACCAAAATAATATGTGTGAATTAAAACTACCTCTTGGCGGGTTGAAATGATTTTTATTCTGGTAGCCCCAATGAATAGGATTAAAATACAAGCTAAGTGAAATAGGGATATGGATATTTCCTATGGGAGAGTTGTAGCCCACACTGAGGACCTTGCGGTCCCAGTGTGAAGAGGGGATCCCCTGGACAAAGAGGAGCTCAACGCACCGGTCACAATCCAGGAAATCCGAGGACCCATCAGAGGCGCAGCCATGAATAAAAGTCCGGGTCTTGACGGGTTTCCCATAGAGTTCTACCAAGCCTACAAACCCCTCTTAGCCCCCAAGCTCCAGGAACTATACCAGGCTTCTCTCACAGAGAGCCGGCTCCTGCCATCACTCCAAGAATCACTACTATTATCTCTCCCCAAACCCGAAAAAGACCCATTGGAAGTGACCTCATACAGTCAATTATCAATGCTCAGAACGAACTATAAGAAAAAGTGCGTTAGCCCTGATTGCATCATAGCACTTTTTTAAAGTTAGTTTTTAGCCACACTGCAAAGCATCCACGCAGCTGTACAGCATGGTTACAAAACAATGCCAACTCCAACTGTTCTCATAGGAAAGACCTTTTGGATTTGCCAATCCTTGTTGAAAGATACTTTCCACCTGCATTGTCCCTCGCACATCTTTCTTTATCAACCAACCAATTTATTCTCTTTAACCTTCGAATCAGAACTGTCCATTTCAGAGATAGGGCCGTCTCAGTAGCTACCATGAAAACGTAGCGCAAACTTGTGTTGAGTAGCTTCAAGAAAGCACTGGTGTACATGTACTAGTAAATAAAATGTGACATAATATAATTCATCTAGGGTATGGAACTCTGTCCTAGTTCAAATTTGGTAGGTTCCATCCCTTCTCCACTTTCACAAAAAAAAATGAATACTCATCTTTTCAAGTAACACCTCGTTGCCTGCCTCCTTCACTACTGTTGAGCATAAGGACTACCTGGACTTCTTCATGTTTTTCTTTCAAAGCCTTTGGATTTGACATATGCAGCACGATGGCAAACGTCACAAAGGTGAAATAATCCACCATCTTCTACTTTCCTTTACCATTAACTGATAGACATTACTGGACAGAGACTACAACAACATTTACATTTTGATGCCGGACAATAGTTTCTTGCAATTAACATGACGACTGATAAAAGCGCCTGTTCATAAATAGTTGCATTTTAAAGAACAGCAGTGAACCAGATAGCGTCAAGAGTGATTTAGGGAGTTTTGAAGGAGACTTGGTTGTGGTGAAGCAGTGCTGATGGATGGTAGCTCACTACAGTAGGGTGCAAGGAAAAACATTGTCAAACATGAGGTAAATATTGGGTGAAATGCAGGAAGAACGAGCGAGATGTGAGTTGAAAAGGAGCGATGATCTGTAATTTTTTCCAGGTGGTACAAAACTAATTTGTACTTGAGGTAGAAAGGGACAACACTTTAGGGGGATAAACTCACGAAGTAAGAGAAAGAAAAAAGAATCCATGAGCTATGGTTAAACCTACAGCTTAACGATGTAAGCACCCAGGTCAGGAAGAGATACACAAACCCAGTGGCCCACACATGACACACAGCACTAACATGGAAAGCACATGCTTACCTTGGTGGCCCTATTTGCCACAGGGCCAGGGCTCCCCTCACTCAGCTGCTGCAGAAGTGTTCGGGTAACGGAGAACATATGTTCATGAGACAGGAGGTCTGAACACATGAGAGATGAGATGCCACTCATTGATCTCTACAGGGAAGAAAAACACATTTCTGAGTCATAAAAGAGCATTTCCGACCTCTGAGCAATTCAGACGGGCCAGGCCCTTGATCCAGAGAGGCTGCCATCAGCCTCCAGTCATGGGCAATCAAGAGAGATGGAGTCCTTCAGCTAGTTTCCAGCTACCTATTTCCACCACCAATTCGGGTCGGTAGTGACCACAACTAATCACTTTTGCAACAGTGGAGAGCACTGCAGAACTGGCGGGTGCCCTATGGTCACAATGCCCATCCTGACATGTCCACAAACCGATTAAAGGGCATTAGTGCCAGAGAATCAGATGACATCATGCACCAAAGGGTCACAAAATGATTATGGTATGCTGCACAAATATATTACATACATCAATTTACAATGGAGGTTTGGATTTTAATCTAGACCTTTAACACTCTAATTTAGAATTGCCATGCCTTGTCAAGCTATGATGAGGAAGGTCATAAGTGCAGATTGAATAAGATTTGTGGGACTATCGGCTCTGCCAATTCACAGTGCCTAAACCTCCAAGGAATTAACATACTACTAATACCATAAGTGTGATTTGTCATTAGCAGTGCCAAACCTCTAGTCAAACTGCTCTCATCATTTGAAACACTACTGGAAGCCGGGATCCCCAGACTAATAAAAATCTACAATTTGAACCACAAAGAAATGCACAGAAATACACAAATAATAAGTGTATATCGAATGAATACAAGAATTATGAAATTATTTAATAAAAAAAAATATATACAAAATCGAACGTTTTATTTCAATTGGAAGCTAGGAGCTTTACAATTTTTTTTGTGAAGTATGGTATTTACTCTGAGTACCTGTACTTTGCATTTAGAGATGTACGCTAACCCTGCAGACATCTCTAGTCAGTGTAAGGAACTGCTGTCCATGCTGTTCCTTTCAATGTGTTAAAAGTTTGACGGACAGCTACGTCAAACATGATAGCCGTACGTCAAACGTTGAACATGTTTTTTCTTTTTTAAACAACATACCAAATCAAGATTTTTTTTTTTTTTTAAAAACAAAAACTAATGACCACCACACCGGAGGAGCTGTATCCTATGGTGTGGAGGGGTCAAAACTTTTTTCTTTTTTAACTCTACCTCATCGCCAGGCTTTACCTGGCAGTAAAGAACGGAGGACTGTGTTACGTATAATACGTCCGACGGCCTGTACATCATAGTGTCATTTGAGGTCTATGTCGGCTACGGAGCCAAAGTAGGCTCATTCGCCGACATAGTGAATACTTAAATCAGGCCCTTTGACTTTTTTTGCCTCTGAATGCATGCTCCATTTTTGTCAACGACTACCAGTGCTTCAATTGAGGCCACCAAGCGGCCACACTACATTCTGTTTGCGGTACTTGCGTTACTCCCAATAACCATGCAAAGGACTCCAACTTAGGAGTTTTTAGCTTTCCAATTTCAAAGTTTACTTTTTATTGTGTAAAATAGTTTAGTAATCTCGCAATATTATTTAATTTTGTGAACAGTGTTGACACGTTGAGCAAGCTTTGTGGAACCCCGGGGATTCCAGGTAAGAACCACTGCTCTATTCTAAAGCAAATGTTGTCGCATTACTTCTAGCATTGCGTCTGCATCAAATATGGAAGCTAGGCTTGCAATATTGAGGTCCTTAGCAGAACCCTTCCTTTTGATAAAAAACAAAAAAAAATCTGACCTGAATAATCGGGATGGTTGAACTTCAAAAAAATCATCTGCAGCGCTCTCTACCTGAAGATGTCTCACCATTTGAATGCTGGTGCTAGGGTTCTGCAGCTTCCTGGTCAGCAGCTCCAGTACAGCCTCACAGTTCAGCAGCGAACATCTGAAATTGGGGAAGACGTGGTGAGTGTCTAAATGACCAGAAAGGTTCTATCACTATACCGCAGGAGACAACTACAGTGCATGCTTTGAGGTTCGCAGGTGGAACAATTACCTAACTGTATATACTAACCCCGGGACAGAAACAAAGGGAACGTGAGAACAACTGAAACCAGAGAAAAAAAGAAACAAGATGCAGAAAAGACTGCTGAAAGAGGGTGGACAAATATTTGTCTAACTGATGTTCTAAGTTGGTAGTGCATACATTTCCCAAAACTGGTGTCAAAACCAATTTAGAAACGCCATGGTTTTCCAGCACTCTCCCTTGCTTTCTTAGCTGGAGTGTTTCCTATGGTCTGTTACTTATGAAGCATGACGTCTGCAGAATCAACTTGGCACTAAACAAAAATCACACGTAAGGAAAATGCCATGAACTTACTGATTAAGCAGACACGTTTTAGGAGGTTTTTTTAAAACAGAGAGAGATTGGATTTGGCGTGAAGATGGACTGGAAGAGTGTTCAAGAATTTTACTACTGCTATGGAGAAGGCTCTGTTACAGAACCTCACAGTTTGGGTTTCTACAAGGAATTCAGAAAGACTGTAATATGAGGGTAATCATTTAACAAGAACTCCTGGGACTTGAGGATAGAGAGCTCTGTGTAGCAATAGCAACGACTTAAATATCATTTACTTTATCAGCAGTCAGTGAAGCTGTTCGGAGCACAACCATCTCTTAGAAATCTTATAATAAGATGCACAACTCCATTCTGAACCAATTGCATTTGATATATATTGGTATTCAAGGAGGATAGACAGACTGCATTCACATCACCTAATCTAGATTGGACAAGAATGTTCATAACAGGGATGTGAAATTGGTCATCGATAAAAAGGAGGAGGGGTTTTCTGTTTTTTAACTGCCAGGAGCAGGTCTGGTGACTTTTAATGCTTGTTCTTTCTCGGAGAGGTCGTTGTAAATGTTGATGCCCAGATTATGCACTGGTCATGGAAGTGTAGGGCAGAGGCCCATTTCAGAGGGCCAGCTAAATAACTCAGATAGACAGGATTCTCCCCAAGTGAAGAGTAATGTCTGTTTTTGATAGATTAACTTTAAGTATGTTCTTGGATAAACACCATGTATTACAGAACAGGCAGTCGTTTAGACATAAGCAGGTTTTATGGAGCGATTTTGATTTGCCAGACTGAAGATGAGTTGAGTGTCATCTGCATAAACATATATAAAAACATGCACTCATCTTATGAAGAACCAATGCCAAAGAGTGCATGCAAATTATTACACAACAGTGGGGATAAGAGAGCCCTGAGTTCACATTCGAGCAATCAAAGACTGGCTCTTAATGGAGGAAGAACAATGGACAAGTGTCTGTCTTCCAAGAAGGAGGTTAGCCAGTTTAGAGCGTTCACTGTGATACAGCTTTTGTGTAGTCTGGAAATCACTGTACAATGGTAAATGGAATCAAAGGCTGCAGATATGCCTATTAGGACCAGACCTCTGACATCACCTGTATTAGCTGCTTTTCTCAGATAATTTGACGCAGATTAGTCTACAAGCTCAGTGATTGGTCAAGGAAGGAAACTAGATTGATAGTGGTCCAGGAGAAAGTTATTTCACATATTTATCCAAATAGCCATAAACATCTTTTTCTAGTGTCTTATCTAGAAATAGGTGTAGCAACATAGACCTATAGTTGTTAAGCTCTGCAGCTTTTAAAGTGGGTTTTTAGTAGTGGCTTTGCCAAAGCCCATTTCAAGAGTTTTGGGACAAGACCACGCACAAAAGAGCTGTTGAAAATATTGCTGAAAACCTTTCTTAGTAATGATTTTATCCATTTGGCAGGGGCAGCAAGACCTGCAGAACTGGGAGAAAAATCAATTGTAGGGATTCTATGAGTTAAGGTGTTGCAATCTAATCAAATTGTTTCAATTTGATGGAGTCACATCTAACCACCTTGTTAATCATGCATGTTACGCTGAATATTCTTGCTCTCAATTTCGTTTTTAATTTTAGCAATCTTATCCTCATAGAAGGAGGGACGTTTGTCACATGATAACACTATTATAATAGGAATTCTAATAGGAACACAAGTGAATATTTTTGCCTTTGTTTCTCCATATATGAAACTTTTCTAACTTCAATAAACTATTCTCAAGTAGAAGTTATTTTCTTCTATTATAAGTATGTTTTAGGAAAAATGACAATACTTATTATTTAGTAAAGACAATGCAAGATACTTCGATAACTAAAGTACTTCCTTAGTAAACTTAACTCTCTGAGGGTAGCAACTTTAATTATAAAGACTCAGACTCAGAGGTGGTAGATGGCTTGGAACTTCGCTATTGTATGGCACAAGTAGTTACACTCAAACATAATCAATCATTACAGCTATATTGTTCAAAAAGTAATAGGTGGTCATCAAGTAGAACAGAAACAACAATGTAAATAAGAATCAATGCTAAAAAGAAAGAAAAACAACCTTTGTACAGTTTGGGGACTGATTTACGAGCCAGAAAGTTATTACAGTACGTATTCAATAAGCCATGTAGGCATGTATTTACAGATATTTATAGAGCACTAATCCAAGCTAGGAACCAATTGAGGGCTTTATAATAAACTAGCTTACCCGTCGCGCGTTGCTGCGATCTCAGAAGAAAGGAAATTCAAGGAAACTCGTTATGATAACATTAAATTTACATTGTGTCATTGTTATTGAAACGTATTCATTTTATTTTTGAAAACATTTCTAAGTGTGGCTTGAGCAGTGCGTCCTCGATTGGCTCCCAATCTTGATTCTGGTTGCTCTCCTGTTTCATTGGAGCGGCCTTGAACAGTGCGTAATTGATCTTTTTCCAATCTTTATTCTCGTTGCTCTCCTGTTTCATTCGAGCGGGCTTGAGCAGTGCGTAATCGATCTGTTTCCAATCTTGATTCTCGTTGCTTGTTCGTTTGAGAAGAACGGGCTTGAGCAGTGCGTACTCGATTGGCTTCCAATCTTGATTCACGTTGCTCGTTCGTTTGAGAATTACGGGCTTGATCAGTTTGTATTTGAACAGTTTCTAATCTTGCTTCCCATTGCTCGTCTGTTTCTGAAGCTCATAATTCCTTTTTCTTTCGTGCTTCTGATGTAGATTGACCAATCGATTTCCGTTTGTGGGTCATAACTGTCGACTTTGCTCGCAAATTCGCTGTCTATTTCAGTATTTGAAAGATTATGAGGGCCCTGGGGCCGATTTAAAAAAAAAAAATTGACAGAAACCTTCGCGGGAGTGTACTCAACAACTTCCCAAAGTTTCATGGCGATCGGATGAATGGTGTAGTAATGCATAAAGGACAAACAGACAGACAGACATACTTTCGTTTTTATATATATAGATGGGGGTGGGCGGTTAGGAGACAAAAAAGATTCTATATATCAAGCAGGGTATCACAAAACCAAATTTACATTTCACACATTTACAAATGTAGCACAATACATCTCATACTTCTTTTTTTATTTTACAATTTTAGGAATGGGAAGATTTAGTTTGCCCAGAATGACATGACAGTCGACACCAGGATTAGAATCCAGAGCTCTGGGCTCCGAAACTTGTAGAGCAGCCATTAGTCCATGTTAGTGGGTATTGTTGGCAGACTGTGTGAACACCGATGTAACTGTGGACTGCACCCCTAAATCCTCCAGAAAGTTCTCTGATTTCTACATGACGCCCAGCACAAACACGATGAAAGCAGAGAGTACATTTTTTTTATATCCTAACCCATAAGGTAATTTGAGGCAGCGTTAATAGGAAAATGGAATGCTGTTTGTCACTATCAGTGGGGAAGAACAAAGATGAGGAGAATGACCATATTGAGTGATCATATTGGAGCAAAGAAGAGCAAATGGAACTGAAGAAGTACTCCACGCTCCGGAGTCTGCAGCACCTGCAAGCCACACCTAGCTCTGCCAGGCATGAATTCAAATTCAAAAGATGCTCCAGCTTACTCCTCCCTGGGAGAGTGATCATATTGCGGGCCAGAAAAACCACAGAAAATGCGGGGGGCTACAAATGCAAGATCCCCGGGTGTCTACCAGCAATACCTGGCGCTGCTGGGCACCAGGGGGAAAAACAGATGCCGGTCAGAGGCCAGAGTAAGTGGCGATGCCACTTCTCTTGACATGGCAGTTTGCACGTCAGACTTGTCAATGTGAAAAAAACGCCGCAATGTGAGAATAGGGGGCTCAGTCAGGACGCCCAGCCTTGGACTCTGCATGCTGGTAAGGTATCACCTTCCCTTATCTACATTTCCCTCTCGCCTCACTTCTTTTTTCTTGGCCTTTCTTACAAAACCTTTAAAATGAAAACATTTTACGCTTTAACTTATTTTTAAATCTGTAGTTTGGTACTTACTCTCCATTAAATGAACATGGTGTTACTGTAAACTGGCAGGAGCCCAGTATACACCTGAAGCAACCAGACACTCTCTGGTGTTACTGTAAATCGACTGCAGGCTGGCATACCCCTGAAACAACCACAGGAGTATTAGTGGTCCTGTATTTTTAAGACAAAGTTGGCTAAAGCAAAACCATATAGGGAGAGGAAAACACTTAAAAAAAGAGCCCATATACCGCTCCCTGACCAACAACAGTCCAACACACTGGACCCGCTCAGACACTGGTGGGAGGCATGGTTGGGCCCGCTGGATGACTAGGTTTAGTGGGATGCCTTGATGGCTCCCAAAACCCTTACCACCTCTGCCAAGCTCCGCCTAGTCCAGCTGTACTACCTTCAGTGTGCTTATCTCACCACTAGTCGTCTCTATCGGGCGGGCCTAAGATCCAACCCTTCTTGTACACGATGGGGGCATGAACCAGCAGATTTTTATCACATGGTGTTGGTGTGTCCACGTCTCACGAGGCACTGGTATCTGAACTGACATACGTCCTGGGATGGGTGGTGCCACTTTAACACTTGAACCTACTCCTGCGTAGACTGGTGCGCAGCGCAGGAGAAACCACTGTACGAGGCTAGGGTTTGTCCAACCAAGCACAGGAGGTTCTGGGGAAAGTGGTTGTGTTGTAATTTAACAGCGATTAGATTGAGCATTAGCAAAAGACATCTTAGTTCTAGCCGTTATCTGGACATTTAGCGGACTCCATTTTGAATTCATGGCAGCCATTTTGTC
This sequence comes from Lissotriton helveticus, assembly GCF_964261635.1. Classification (NCBI taxonomy): domain Eukaryota; kingdom Metazoa; phylum Chordata; class Amphibia; order Caudata; family Salamandridae; genus Lissotriton; species Lissotriton helveticus. The sequence continues at coordinate 1,090,147,031 of NC_136068.1, forward strand.
TGCTACATGCTACCTCGTGTCGACCATGTGCTTTGTCCTATCTTCCTGTCCATGGTGTTTGAATCTGCCCAGCAACAGGCTATTATTTGCGTCCTCTACTTTGCCGCTGACCGTTAGGGTTCACATCTGGTAGTGATTAGCTCTAGATTGGAATGTGTTTGTCAAGCCCCCAAAACTGTTAGCTCCTCCCACTGATTGATTATGCCTCTCGATATTACCTTATATGTACATAAAATGTGCTCTTGTTCTTTGTACCGCCTTCTTTTGAGCCCCTGTGCGGGTATAAATAAACCATGCATTCTTAGCTCGTGGTGCTACTTCTTGCAATGCCGAAGGGTACTGTTTGAACCGTAGCACCACCTCATGAGGTGTAATAAATGTTACGTTTTCTATTTCCAGTTTCTGTGCCAACTTCTTTCTATTGGTCTGAGGACTTCGTGCAGAGAAGGGCGAACCCCTTGCACTAGCGGGTCTGGCTGAGGCCTGCACGACAGTTGGGCCAGCTTGAGTAACAGAGTTCCCCCTCTCCCTTTGGGGTCAAGTCTTGCACGTCCTTAGAGACGGGTATGAGCCACAATGTGTGCTGGCGCTTATTTGGTGATGACAGTCATTTAAAATACACTGCTCGAAATGAAACTACAGTGCTGTATTTTACTGTTCTGTGAAACAATAAAATTGGTTTTCAAAAAAAATAAAAGAGCCCATGTGAGTGCAAATAGCCAACTCGCCAAAACATGATAGTATACTTGACGAGGTGGAACAACTACTAGAGAATGTTCCTCCAGAGTCTCAAAAACTGTAACAAGTATAAAGTGAAAGGGAGGTGGTTTTAATAATAATTCATTGTGTTTCGATAATGATGGGATAGAGTGTGATGGTGTTAAAGAGGGTGCTATCCTAAAGGGGAAGTTTGAAAATAAACATCCCATCTGACAGCATACTTTCAAGCAGTCAAATCTGCCTTTTCTCCATAAAAAGCGCATAATTGTAAACTCGGTAAGGCAGGTTCCACAAATTGTAAAAATTCTGAACAGAGGCACAGCTGTCAGACAGCAAAATGGAGGGTCAATTGTTTATGGACTCACCCCAGTCAGAGGGACTTTCATTAGTTATCAGTATACCATGTACCAATTCCAACATTATTTATTTAATTTCTTCAAAAACTCTCCACCAAATGCCAAAGGCGTTATCATGGGGGCACACACCACTGGATTCAAAATTGGAGGAACTACAGATGACAATTCACATTGAAAATACATTGAATACCCTGCAAGTGTATCTAAGAATTTTAAGAACTGTTGTTATACTAACTGGTTAGTGAGCTTAGACCCGGTGCTTAGTAAGTAAACAGAAAGGGTGAGTATTTTGGAGAGCATGATGGGAAGAGTCCAAAACATGTTCACAGTTCAGATGGTCGATAGTAGTACCACAATCTCATTCCCACTACATACACAGCAAGCAACCAGTAATAGCTCGGATCAGTAGAAGTAAAGAATAAATGAGAGTTACACTCAAGAAAATGAATCAATTAACCATCCGGCTGATATTAATCCTGTCCACAAGTCTCAAGCGGAATTGCCATGAGTGGTGGAATAATGAGTAAACAAGCTCAAGTTTCAGGAAGGGGCATCATAGTGACATCAAACACATCATCAGGTAGGGGTGGGGATGGAAAAACACATAGCATTTATGGCGCCCTACTTAAATCGCTAAGAACGACAATGTAGCTCGTTCAAAGATTCTACCCTGGTCTATACGGTGGAATTGTCAAAATTATCAGCAAGACCCACCAAATGACAATCAGGAATCTGACCAACAAAGTCACATACTCGATAAGGGAAGGGAGGCACTGCTTCAGTAATTCATAGTGACATTAGCGCGGCTAAGATGCTAAGTCACAAGGATCAGAATTATAACTATACTCAATTACAAATAATCAATAACGAATTAGGAAATGGCCTTCTTAGTATCAGCTGATGATCTGGCTGACTTTATTTAACCTGTATTCATTTGAAACATAGGCCTGCTTGGAATCCATAAGCCATATCAACGATAAACACGTTGTTACAAACCCATGATTCCCTCTCAGGACCCCATTGCCTGTTGAAAAAGATTTGCACTCCATACCTTAGCGCCTGCTCGTCTCAAGATGAGGAGTAGATTAAGTCCTGCACTCAGGAGAAAATAGTCGCTAGTCAATGGTAACACACACTCTGTGACAGTGCTTTCATCAAGGAATACTGAATTTATTTCAATCCTGAATCGGGTGGAATGACTGTTCTCAGGACCATATGCAGACACCCAGCAATTCGCTAATAGTAATTTTCCCAAGGTATATACTCCATTGATTGCTAGAGATAGTGATGATAGTACCTGAATGCCAAAAGAGAATGATGGTTTACCTTTAAGTTAAGACTATGTATTGGATTTTGCAGGCCCTACTCTAAAATAAGTAGTGCGAGTACATCACGAAACACCACATATGTATTTTTTAAGAAACGTGGTGTGCTGCCCCAGTCTTCCTCCATGAATTTACAAATGCAAGCTACCTGCAATACCTTCTCAGAAGACAATAGCTCCAGCGGATGATAAACTGGGCAAAGTTGATGTTGAATTGATTCATAAAGTTCATCTTAGTTAATTAAGGGGCTTTGCAACAAGTGAATTTCCTTCTGGGCAATATCGGATACTATTTAATGTTTATTACAGAGGCCTCAAACAGAGTCAATGGCAAATCCCCTATTCATGAATTTTTGGACATCTTGTTGCTTGACTGGGAGAACCAAAACACTAATCCATCCACTAATATTCTAATTGTGGCTGGGTAGTTTAATTCCTGCTTGGAACTCATAAGGAGCATCTTTGATTTAGCTAAGAAAGAACATATAATTCTGGCGTATTCCACCAACCAACTGTTAAAGCATCTTTTGGGGGTTACTCAGCAGCCAGTACTGATGACTACAGGCCATGGCCAGAGAGAGGTATTGGCAAAACACAGTCAGATCACCCTCCCAAAGAAACATTTGACTCAGGAAGGTGCAGTAGTTTTACTCATTACATATTCATGTACCTATCTGAGAGGTACTTCTTGAATGATATGGTAAAGGAGGACGGATTTTAAGGACATAAGAGACCAAGATCATCTTGTTTTATCCTCGAAAATCAGGATCTGGTGTGCATGAAGTAGAAATGACCAGGGTTATGGCAAACCTACAGAAATGTAGGTAGTTAACAACACAAGAAGGTTGAAATGGAATGATATTGTTGACAGGAATATTTTACCTCAGTTGTATACCAAGCTGCAACCAACTGTAAAGTCTTTTTTTTATATGAAGCATAATGTATGTGACTGAAGATCTTTAGACAGTATCAAGAACGGACAGAGAGTTTTACAAACCAATAGGACACATAAAAAGTATTTGAAGGATAAAAGGGAGGACTGGATATAACAACAGCGGGCAGAAATACTGAGTGTGGCCAAAATGAAAGGGGCACATTCGTTCTGGTACATAATCACTGATGGATGAAAAGAAATACTGACTGCCCCAGGTTGACGCGCATATATAGTTTGCAAATGTATCCTTGCTATATTCGTGTAGCACCACAATACTTGATAGACAAGATCCCAAGTCTGACTGTGAAATCCCAAAAGAAAATCAATTCACACTTTCGAGCTGGAAGAGCTAATACAGACTATTAAGATCCAAAAAGGTGGTTGGGCCCCAGGCTTAGATAGAATTCGGGCAGATGTTTTTAAGTCAGAACCACAAATCTGGGGGCCCCATCTTTTAGTACTAGCCAATGTTATCATTCAGAGCAGTGGCTTGATGGATGCTGAACTTGTCCCCATTGATAAGAAGGATCGTTGGAATGATCCTGCCAATTACAGATTATTGGCCTCATGGAAAAAACACCCAAAAATATATTTGAGTGAATGCTGTTAAATCACATAGTGTAACAGGTCATTTCTGATAATGTACTTTCTCATTGTTAGGCAGACATCTATTAAGGGATCAGCGCAAGTTACAAAGCTTTTAGATTTCATCTCTTTTTTTTTGGACAAATGTGAAGCTCAGCACTGAACCGCTCAATGTTGGGTTCATGGATAAAAAGGGAATGGACTAAAGGCTTGATTTAGAGTTTGGTGGACATTTCTCCTTCACAAACATGACAGATATCCTGTCTGCCTTATTACAAGTGCCCTGGGATATATAAAGGACTTGTAACTAGGAGCCTGGGATATCCAACACATTTCTGACTGAGTAACCCATCTGCATACCTCTAAATCATGCCTCAAGTCTTTCCTCGTCAAACAAGGTGTAGGCCAGGTATGTACACTAGCCATAACACTAGTCATCCTCTTTGTCAACAATGTGGTGCTCAGCAACTGTTTGAATGAGGTGCCATCTTTGGAGGGAAGGGAGGGGTTGAGCCTACAAGACTCCACCCCTTTTGTATGGTGGCTACACCCTTTTAGTCTTTTGCACTCCCAAGGGCATGCAGTATTTTTTTTATTTATAATGAAGACGATTGTAATCAAGATGGACACACAACTACATAAAAAATAAAATTATGTCATACAATTCCATAAATCTTTTTGTAGTTATCTGAAGTTGAATGACATCCATTTTAAAAGTATGACGGACAGGGATTATCTGAGTCAGGTTCAGCCACACTTGCCAAATGAGATAACCAAGTCCAGAATAGTAACATTTTTATTTATTTATTGAAAAAGTTTTGTATAGCGCGAACAAGACTCTTGGGTATCAGAGCGCTTTACAATGAGTGAGGTAGATTAGATACAATCAAACATATTCCAACAGATACAGTTTTCTACAATAGAACTATGTCTGGTTAAGTAACGTCAAAAAGTACAGCTCAATAGAACAGTATACACAGTTACCATGGTCTAACGTGGAGCTTCAAAACGAATTGACTCGTCTATGGAAGGTATTTGCTCATTAGAAAGGTTTTTAATTCCCTCTTGAATGATTCTGTGTGTGTTATTTTTCTAATGTTTGGTGGGAGAGAGTTCCAGATTCTGGGTGCTGCTCCTGAGAAAGCTCTATCATAGGTTTTCATTTTATCACAGAGAAGAGGAGCTGTAGTGCAGTTTGCTAAAACATTGAAAGGCAGGGCTATATCACATACGTTGTAAAAGTCCCAGACCCCAACAGCGTGAGCTTCTGCTGTTGAAATCTGGAGGAATATTAATATTCATATGCTAATCGTTATTGACTATAGACTTCAGAAAGCATTCACACATCTCTCTCAGAGCACACCTAATGTTCCCTTATTTGTTAAGTTAGGGTAAGGATAAACTAAGATAACAAAATGCCTCAAGTCTTTATTGTATTGTATATGGTGAAGTGACAACCTTGGAATCTGCAGAAAAGCACTCAGGGAAGCCATGCCCATCAATGGTTGTGGCAACTTAAAATGCCTGAAATATGTGCACAATCAGTTACATGCGACTGGACTGATCAGCTTTGGTCCATTCCTGAAGAAATCAAAAGGCGCACACTACAGACTGAAAGAAAATGGGTATATGTCATTGACTGAGCAAGAATCTCTGAGACACAGGTATTTAGGAAGATTAACAGAACAATATTTTATATCCAAGAATACAGTAAGATTTGTGCAATATTTAGATTATATAGAGCTAAAAGTAACCCTGGGCAAAGCACTACGCTAGCGTAGTTTGCGCTACTTCGCACTACGCGAACTGCACGTAGCACAGTGCAAACACGTGTAGCGGTCATTTTTTGCTTGCTCACGGTCCTCAACGTCAAGTTGGCGACCGCGAGCAAGCAAAATTACATCCCGGCGAAACTTTTCCTCATTTGCGATCAGCAATAAGTTGCCAATCGCGAGCGTGGAAAATAAACCTCCCGGCAAGATTCTCAACGCGGGGAGGTCAGGTTTCTCACTGCGAGTGGTCACGTATGCTCGCGGCCGCTCGCGATTAGAAACTATCAGTCTGCATTGAGAAAGCTGTAGCTTGAGTAAAAATCTATGCGAGCGGCAGTAAAAGACAGCTCGCACTGTGCAAGATGCCATTTTCAATGATGCCACAGTGCGGACAAGCATCCTGCACTGTGCAATCATCGCGAACAGGGTACTACGCAGTTCGCGTAGTGCTACGCATAGCTCGTGTAGTGAGAAGTGCCCTTCGCGTAGCGCTACTTCGCGAACTACGCCAAAGGTTTAGCTAAAAGGCAGCAAGCGATTGGTCTCAAAATTCAAAATGTGTACATTACCACTGGCAGGTCTGAGTCTTCAACGCAAAGGCTTAATCCTTTGCGTTACTACTACATTTATCTGTATACTATGAAAACAGTGGTCATAATTGTTCCTCTGGCCGCAATATAAAAAAAAATAATAATAAAATACTAGTGTGCGTTATATCTTGAATTAGGTATGATGTATTCTCTCATTTGTTCCCTGCTACCTCCAGCTCAGCCATTGTGTGTGTGCGTGATGTCAGAGTTAGAACGTTTATGGTTGCCTGAGAGATCAGTTGGAGTGAGCAGGCTGAGCAGCAGGAGGCTACTCCTGGTGGGGTACTGAGGTTATATCTACACTACATCTGTAACAGAGACTTTTATCTTCTAATACATTTCATCATAAAACCTACACTACCTGCCTACAAAGGATCTTTCTTTGATTGCAAGAATGGCGACGATTGGAGAACTTACCTAAGCGTGAAGAGGCCAACTCTACATGAAACAAAGTACAAAAGGAAAACAAGGAGAATGAATTCTACATGTGAGAAAGAGGAAAAGGAAAAGAAAAAAAAAAAGAAAAAAAAAAAAGCCTGAAACCCCACCAGTGTCATTTCTATCTGACAGCCTGCAGTCTACTCAAGTGTGAGGGTATTTTTGGGACTTTCAAATGTATGCAGTCTCCTTATTGTTATGCTGTATTTCGGATTATACTGCAGTATACAGCTTCATGGTGAGTAAACTGCCAGCTACAGCCTGCAGTCAATTGAATATCAGATAACAGAAGTGTGTTCATCGTTTTACCAAGATATGCCGTGTGGAGTGAACCCAGTATATATGAAAGGGGTCCCAGACCAAACACACCAGATTTCAAACATCACAGTGTTTTAGTTGAATTAATCCAAAAAATGAATCAGGGTGCAAGGTGTTTTTATTTTCACCGCACCATTATAAACATTCAATGATTCAAAAGTCAAAGGTAAATATATACACAATATACACAAATTCAATGCGCCCACAGGAAAAAGGGGAGAGTGCAGGGGAAGCAATACACATTTTTTGATAGTTAAACATCACTAGTCAAAGTTTCTCATGTGCGTGAGTCTACAAATCACAATCACAACAGTCATAGATCCCCATACGAGGGGTCAAATGCAGTGTACAAACATCAGAATGAATTTCAGATAGAAGCTCCTAATCAGCTGTATACATCAGGCTATCCTTAGGAGTTCAGGTTAGTAGAGAAAAAAGTCAGGTTAGTAGAGAAAAAAGTCTACGTTTCGACCCAGAAAATGTAGGACAGTAGATCCTTACTACGCGGGTCTTCGTCAGGACGTGAAGGGAGGGTGGGGAGGAAGGGTGGGGCTGTTTCCTGATGAGGAATCAAATGGCGGCCTGAGAGAACGTGGTCCTTGCCATTGCTGTAGCGTATTTGTAGAGGTTGCTGACCGTATCTCTGCATTGAAGCATGGTTGGACTCGATGGTTCAATATTTTGTAAATCTCTCCACCTTCGTGGCGGGGTATTATTTGTATTCTGGTCCAAATCGTGAGATTATCACTTCGACATATCCGAAAGGATTATGAGGGTTGGGGAGCGTGCGAGCCAGCGTCTTCCCCGTCAGCTGAAAAACAAGTGAACCGGCAGCGCAAGGGAACAATAAGTGAAGCACGAGAGCAGTTGAGCTTCCAATGGCAAGGGGGGACCCGGGGAGAGCCGTGCGCGAGCCGGTCTCTCCCCGGGTAGGTTCGCTCGTGTCAATGGCCACGACAGGTGGGGTCCTGATTAGAGAGGGCAGGTGGGGTAATTAGGGTCAGCGCAGGGCAGGGGATCATTGCGCACTAGGGAGGCGGGCCGCGAGGTTCGTTTTTGTGCGTGCCCCTTGTTGTTCTTCCTACCTGATGGCGAACTCCGAGGAGGTGCGGAGGGCGGTACGGGTCCTTTGCCAGGCGGGGCGCGAAGATTTGTTGTCACCTGGAGTCCCTGGCGCGGCCTGGGTGGGGCTTGCCCGCCCCGTTCGTAAGGCGGCTGGGGGAGTTGCGAGGGCCGTGTCTGCCTGCCTTTCCCCTCCGGCCGAGAGCGAGGACGACGGCGAGCTGGCGATGCCTGAGGCGGAGCCTTCCGGTGAGGCGGGTCACGCGGAGCAGCTGCCATCCCCCTCCGGTGTGTCGGGCCCCCTGCAGCAGGTATGTCCTTCCCCTCGTGGGGCTGCTGGTTTGTGTGGGGTGTCCGGCGGGGGGCGGGGACGCTCCGGGGGGAGGCCCCTGACCAAGGGGAGTGGCTTTTTCAGTGGCAAGGCCTTTAAGCCTGCCTCGAAGGTTAGAGGCAGGCGGGGGCGGAGTTTGATGCCCAGGGGCTCGTCATGCGAGCCCTGTGTGCGGTCTTCTTCTGTTCCTGCTCCCACTGCAGTGGGGGACTTCTCCATACCTGGTTTGGGCCCCTTCTTAGTGTTAAATGGGCAGCGCTATTTTCTGTCACCTGCCCCCTGTGATGCCACTGGGTTTCCTGAGATTTCTGCTGTGTTCCCTGATCCGGTTGAGGATTTGGTGGGGCAGGTGGCCTGTTTGCCCAAGGTTTCTTCGACCTTTACCCAGGATTGTCCGGTTGACTGTGCGGTGTCCACTCCCCATGCTGTTGACGTGCGTAGGGTTGCGCAGGGGCCTCAAAGGGGGGATGTTGGTTCCCCTTTGCTTCCTGTTGTTTTTTCCCAGCCCTCCGGGGGTGTGCCTCTCGTTGGGGACGCCTCAGCTGCCCCCAATAACCCCCCCCTGTGTCTTTCCCCGAGCCTAGGGGGGCGCCCCTTGCTTTTGCTGATCGGCGGCGTGGGCCTATGGGCGGCGGCCGTGGGGTGTGGTTGGGCGCTGGTGGGGATTTGGCGGTGGCTCCTCTGGGTGCGGATGGAGGGTTAGGCGTTTCGGTGACGGCGCGGTCCGGTCTGAGCGGCCGTAGGTGTAAGACTACTACTACAGCATGTCCTCCTGTTTCAGTAACAAGTGGTTTGCGGACTGCCCCAACGGCGGTTTCTGGGGAGGAGAGAGCGGAAGGGGTTTCTGGAGCGGATTCCTCTTTTCAGCGGCAGGGCGCAGTGCGCAGTGCTGGTATCCAATGGGAGTCTTATGATGGAGGTGTGGGAGATGGGGAGATTCCGGGTGGAAGTGGAGATTATGTTGAGGATGATGTCTTACATTTGGATATTGATGATGATGACTGGGAGGAGGGAGAAGTACGTGATGGGGTGGTTGGTAATGTTGCACCGGTTTGGACCGGGGGTGTGGGGCAATCCCATGTTGTCAGTGTTTTGCAGGAGTCTGGTGCGGACCACGCAACATTGAGAGTTCCGTCTTCAACGAAGCCACACCAAGGGGATCCTGCAGTGTTTCGGCAGAAGTTGGCGCAGTTGCCTAAAGGTAAGGAAGGGTGGTGGTCTGTGTGGCGTCCAGGGGAGAGTCTCCCCGTTAAACGTACTCGTTCAATTGGTGTTGGGGATGGGGATGTTGGTGAGCAAGTTGCTCTTTTGAAGCTGTCTGAGCGGCATGCTGCTGTGAATGCTAAGTCACGAGGGGATGCTAACGCCGCTTCAACGAGTTTGTTGATGTTTTTAAGTTACTCCATCGGGATATTCAGGCAAAGGAGGGGTCTAAGGAGGAGGAGTTGGAGTTGGCTCGGCGGCCGCGGGTCCCCAAGTCCATTGAAAACTGGACGTCTGCCTTTTTTATATATGCTAGTGTTTACTGCCAGCGTCATTCGGATAAGGCTGTGGCCATGTTGAAATATGTAGACGTCATCAGGAAAGCTTACAGCTATTTTGGGGGTTTTGCCTGGCTGTCGTAGGACGAAGAGTTCCGTGCTAGGATGAGTTTGTTTCCTGAGCGGTCCTGGGGGGAGGTCGATACTGAACTATGGTTACAGTGGATGTCTTCGGCCCATCCGCCCGCCAAGACTCACACAGCAAGCGGGTTACCGGTGACATATTGGCCCTTTCCATCTCGCCCCGCTCAGTCTGGGGCAGGGGTCATGGGCAGGGGACAGACAGCTTTCTCGGGAACTTGTTGGCATTACAACCGAGGCCTGTGTACCAGACCGTTGTGTAGATACAAGCATGAATATGCGCAGTGTGGTGGTAGGCACCCCCTCACACAATGTTTCCCGGGACACCATGGCGGAGATACAGGGAGGGGTCCTTGGGGCAGAGGCCAGTCTTCTCATTTTGGCGCAAAGGGCTCCTACTCCTATTAATGTTGAGTTGTTGGATCGCTGGTTGCAGGATTACCCGGATGTTGACGCGGCGACCCGCTTGTCCTGGGGTTTCAAGGTGGGTTTTCGGATTGGGTACCAGGGCCCCCGGAGCGGGAGGTGGTCGGATAATTTGAAATCTGCTAAAGAAATCCCCTATGTTGTCCAGATAAAGTTAAATGCTGAAGTGGCTGCGGGCAGAGTGGCTGGCCCCTTTTCGCGCTGTCCTTTGCCTGATCTGATTGCGTCCCTTTTGGGGGTTGTCCCCAAGAAAGCGGTTGGTGAATTCTGGCTTATTCATCATTTGTCTTGGCCTGAGGGTTCTTCCATAAATGACTTCATTGCTCCAGAAGATTCTTGTGTTTCTTACGCTTCTGTGGATGATGCCTTGGGGTTGGTGCGAACTGCGGGCTGGGGTGCACTGCTTGCCAAATGCGACATACAGTCGGCTTTTCACCTTTTACCAATCCATCCATCTGATTTTGGCCTTTTGGGGATGCATTTCCAAGGGAAGTACTACGTGGATAAGGTTTTGCCTATGGGTTGTGCGGTGTCCTGCGTATTGTTTGAGACATTTAGTACCTTCTTGCAGTGGCGTTTTTCCTTCATCAGTGGCCAGGGGCTGGTCTGCCATTACCTGGACAATTTCCTGTTCATTGGGGCGCGGGATTCCGGTCAGTGTCAGCTGGCGTTGCAGACTTTTCAGGCAATGGCTGGGGAGTTGGGCGTGCCGTTGGCTGCTGACAAGACGGAAGGTCGCAGCACCACTTTGACTTTTCTGGGAATGGAGATCGATACCTTGGCAATGGTGGCGAGATTGCCCGCTGCAAAAGTGCACGAAATTTCTGCCTTTTTGTCTTCGGTGGTGGAGGAGCGAAAGCTGGAGCTCCGGAAAGTGCAGAAACTATTGGGGTACTTGAATTTTGCGTGCCGTGTGGTTCGAGCGGGCAGGACATTTTGTAGGAGGTTGGGCATGTCCTTGTCTGGGGCCTCTCTTCCTCACCATAGGGTGCGCATTACAGCGGCCATCAGGGCGGATCTGAGTCTCTGGTTGTCTTTCCTGCGGGACTTTAATGGCGTGTCCTTATTTTTTACGGACGAGGACATGGTTTGGCAAGTACAACTCTACACGGATGCTTCTGGTGCCCATGGATTTGGTATCTTCTGGGAAGGGCGGTGGTGCGCTGCGAGCTGGCCGGCTCATTGGCGGAGTCAGGGCCGTAGTATCGCCTTCTTGGAATTGTTTCCCCTGCTAGTGGCACTTTGCATCTGGGGTGCTGAATTCAAGGACAGGTCTGTTTTATTCCACGTGGACAATCTGGCTGTGGTTCAGCTGATTAATAGACAGAAGGCGAGGGATCTGCGGGTTCTTAAATTGCTGCGTGTTTTCATGCTGTAGTGTTTGCAGTTGAATATTGTTTTCAAAGCACGGCATATCCCAGGGGCCACTAATTGTATAGCGGACGCTTTATCTCGATTTCAGTGGTCGGAATTCCGCAGATTGGCTCCTGGGGCAGATCCCAAGCAGACACCGATTCCACAGTACGTATGGGCCTGGGGGGAGTGAGAATCGCTCAGTTGGTAGAGCATTCAATAGCTGCTTCTACTCGTCGGAGTTACTTACAAGCATGGAGAGAGTTTTTGCAGTTTGGTGAGGGTTTTGCTGTGCCGTATGGGGGGCTGTCTGAGGAACAGTTTTTGTTACGTTTTGTGTTGCATCTTGTTGGCAAAGGTCTGCCCCACACGACCATCTCCGGCAAATTGGCGGGGGGTTCTTTTTATGGTCTGCTGCAGTGGGGAAGGGATCCAGTGGGGGGGGTTTGGTCAGGAAGGTGTTGAAGGGTCTGGGTCGGCTGCAGTCTGTTTCCTGGTTTTTGCGCCGGCCGGTCACTTTTGACCTGCTTCAGCAACTGTTGTTTCATTTACGGAGTTGCTGTTATGATGATTTTGAGTATTCCAAATTTAGATTGTGTTTTTTGTGGATGTTTTTCGGGGCCTTTCGGGCCTCTGAGCTTCTGGGCTTGCGCACCAGGGTGGGCTTGACCATTGAGGAAGTGGTTCTTGAACCAGATAGGTTGCGCATCTGGTTGCGGGCTTCCAAAACGGCCAGGACGCCGGCCCCCGAAGTACCGACGGAGAGGTAAGAGGGATTCTCCCTCCGTTTTCTTTCTCCACGTCGCTACATCGATGTAATGGAGAATACTTGCTCTCATATTGAACCCCGGCCCCGCCATTGCCGGGAACGATTTGTCTTTTGGAAGGATACTCCTTCCACTTGTTTTTAGCTATTGAGTTCTTGAAGTGTTTCGTTCATGTACTGTGCATATTGTGTGTTGATATGTGTTTCACATGTCTTTGTAGAGCGGTGCTTCATCTTCCCCTGAGCCGCTGCCAGGTGGGGTGAGGCCAGTCTACCTTACAGATCGAGGTAAGGACTGGGAAACTTTTTGATGATGAAATTTCTGACTGAATGTTTCTATATCGGGCCATATGTGCTTTAAATGCCCGTTTTTCCTCAATTTGAAAATGACTTAATGTTAGATCCACAGTCGTGGACTTTGTTACCAGCCCAGATACTAAACGATAGTTACACCCAACCTATTTTTCTCCCACAGGGATTAACCCAGACTGTAAGGGCACCCGGACCTTTCAGGTGACAATGTTCACTTTTCTGTTCTCCCGGTGCTTTCTTTCACTTTATTAAATTCACTTGGTGCAGTAGTTTTAATTTTATTGTTGGTCCTGATGAACGCAATGACACAAAAGTCGCTTATTTGCAGAAACTAGTTGACCATTTCTCACCCCAGGCCGTCCACATAACTTGACAGCCTTGGGTCATATCGATTTTTAACATTGGTATGTCAGGCACACACCGAATAAATTCTTATTAAGTGCCTTTGTTCAAACCAATTTTAATGCACTCTCAGTTTGGTTTCTTCACCCTTTCACTCTTTTCTACACTGCACACCCCAGTCCCGTGTTTGTGTCCACTCATTAACATCGAGTGGCATACCTCACTGTCTTTGCCACCATCCACTTAGGAACCCCCTTACCACCGGGTTGACCTTTGTGTGTGGCACCGATTTTCTCAGACGGGTGGTACGGATAAAATCCCAAATGTTGAAGGGCGGATCCGTATGGTGACTGATGGGTATTTCTCGCATCCTGCTGAGAATTTCTGTGGTATATCACTGTGGTCTTATGGTTGTGGTTAACCTGTTGTTAATTTTGGGCACTTTATTTTGAGACCCTCTGTTACTTCTGTTGTTGATGGATGGCTTCCAAAACGGACCAGTTGGGTAGGGGTAAGTGGGTTTTCTTAGGTAGGAGTGGTGTTGTGGCCTGTTGCCCGGTGTGTGAGTGGGCAGTGTTGTTTGAAGTCTTGGGTTTTTTCGTCTGGTGTGATTTTTTTGTCACGCTGATGGCAGTCCCCTTACAGTTGCCCAGTTATTGGCTGTGTTACGGAAGGTCTTGTTAACTTTGGGATTGGATCCTTCGCAGTTTGGTACTCATTGCTTTCGGATTGGGGCGGCGACTGAGGCTGTCCGGTTGGGATGGGACTGGTCTCAGATCCAGAGGATTGGGCGGTGGAGGTGTTGCGAGAAATATGTGAGTAAGTAGCACATCTTTGCTTCATTAACATTTCTTTTTCTCCTAGGTCCCTGGCTCCGGCTGGCTGGCTTAAAACGGAGAGTGTGGATTATTGGACACTCCTTCGTGAAATGGGCCGCAGTGGCTGCCGAAGGACAACTTTGTGGGCGATCTTTGGGGCTCAACAGTTTAACACACAAGGTTGTTTGGCATAGTATTGGAGAAATGCGCTGGGGGGGTTGCTTCCGTTGCTGGCTACTCTTTGTCTTAAGGGTGGGGCCGCCTGACCTGCTAGTCCTTCATCTGGGCGAGAACGACTTGGTCTCTTTATCTGGTTTAGCTTTGATTAAGACTAATCAAATGGATCTGTAGGTACTCAGAGACGCATGGGCGAACACCATGGTAATCTGGACAGAATTCGTACCTCGACTTCACTGGACTGGTGCAAGGAATGATTCTGCAATGGAGAACGCACGGAAGAAGGTGAACCGTTCTATGAGACTGTTTTGTAAGGATTTATGTATTTATGCTTTGGCTCACCCTCAATTGCAGGTTTCGGAATGGCACCTATTTCGTGAGGATGGTGTCCACCTTTCTCGCATGGGTCAATCCTTTTATCTTTTAGAGTTACGTGATTTAATTGCCAAAGTTCTTGATGTTCAATTGTGGTGCTCTCAGTGTTCAGTTTAACTGTTTTGGTGGGGCAGGAAAACTCTAAAGGTTTTCCTGGGTGGCGGGCAGCCTGGAGCGGGTTGGTCCATCCTCAAAAGGCAATTGTAGGAAAGGAAGGGGTATACATAAGAGTTAGGGGCTTCTGGTTTGGTTAGGGTTAACTTGGTGGGGGGGTTATCAGTTGGTAGGAATGATCTGTTAGGCTGAGAGCAGTTTGAATTAATAATTAATTAAATAAATAAACAAGTTGTTTGATGTGTTCACAACGGTCTTAATAAAGTGGCCTTTCTTGCTGACTAAGAAGTTGTGGACAGTGACTTTCTTGCGCGAGGGGGGACCCGGGGAGAGCCGTGCGCGAGCCGGTCTCTCCCCGGGTAGGTTCGCACGTGTCAATGGCCACGACAGGTGGGGTCCTGATTAGAGAGGGCAGGTGGGGTAATTAGGGTCAGCGCAGGGCAGGTGGATCATTGCGCACTAGGGAGGCGGGCCATGAGGTTCGTTTTTGGCCCACCCACCCTCCCCCTTTTTCGTTAGGTCTTTTTGTTTTTCCAGTACTTTTCGTGCTGGTTTAGTTGTTTTTTCTTTTGCCACTTTAAGACAGGTTTTTTTTCTTTGTAGGCGGATTTTTAGTTGGGGGTGGGCAGCCTGGAGCGGGTTGGTCCATCCTCAAAAGGCAGTTGTAGGAAAGGAAGGGGTATACATAAGAGTTAGGGGCTTCTGGTTTGGTTAGGGTTAACTTGGTGGAGGGTTTATCAGTTGGTAGGAATGATCTGTTAGGCTGAGAGCAGTTTGAATTAATAATTAATTAAATAAATAAACAAGTTGTTTGATGTGTTCGCACCTGTCTTAATAAAGTGGCCTTTCTTGCTGACTAAGAAGGTGTGGACAGTGACTTTCTTGCGCGAGGGGGGACCCGGGGAGAGCCGTGCGCCAGCCGGTCTCTCCCCGGGTAGGTTTGCACGTGTCAATGGCCACGACAGGTGGGGTCCTGATTAGAGAGGGCAGGTGGGGTAATTAGGGTCAGCGCAGGGCAGGTGGATCATTGCGCACTAGGGAGGCGGGCCGTGAGGTTCGTTTTTGTCCCACCCACCCTCCCCCTTTTTCGTTAGGTCTTTTTGTATTTCCAGTACTTTTCGTGCTGGTTTAGTTGTTTTTTCTTTTGCCACTTTAAGACAGGTTGTTTTTTCTTTGTAGGCGGATTTTTAGTTGGGGGTGGGCAGCCTGGAGCGGGTTGGTCCATCCTCAAAAGGCAGTTGTAGGAAAGGAAGGGGTATACATAAGAGTTAGGGGCTTCTGGTTTGGTTAGGGTTAACTTGGTGGAGGGTTTATCAGTTGGTAGGAATGATCTGTTAGGCTGAGAGCAGTTTGAATTAATAATTAATTAAATAAATAAACAAGTTGTTTGATGTGTTCACACCTGTCTTAATAAAGTGGCCTTTCTTGCTGACTAAGAAGTTGCTGGAGCCGAGTGCGTAATTTCACCCTTACCACATAAATCATGTTATGCCGTTAGAAGAGCAAGTAATTTATGGCATTTGAATGGCCTGCGAGGCTGCCGTCTTTAGAAATTCCAGGAGTGTGTAAAGTCCGAGCTTTAGTGTAGTTCTACGCTCTGTCATGTACCAAATTTTGGCTGCGTGTGCTTGTTATGGGAAGACTAGAACGGTGACCTAGCGGGGGAGTGTCAGCAGACTCATTATCATGACGCAGCGCGTCTAGGGCAATCACGGTCTTGCGCGCAGGACCTTTTAGTTGGATAAGTTGCAATCATTGAGCCGGCGCATCAAGTCCTTCAATGGCTGAGTGAGGATACCAGGAAGTGCACCTATATTGACAACTGAAGCTAAGCTATGGAGCCGCATTGAGTACCAGGCACCACATTGGGGGTAAGATGCCAGTTTAGTTAACGAGACAACAAGACATTAGAGTGGATTATGAGATTTTGCTGCTGCAATGTTGGATTTAAAGGCAGTTTTGAAAAAAAATTCAGTGTTCTGGATTGATAAGTGCAGTTAAGGTGCAGACTTTATTCTGGAGACAAAATCTGTGTCTAAGGGGAAGCAACAGGTGTATATAACACGTGCAGATACCTGCAAACATGAGGGGAATTTACCAGAATAAGTGTGTATTTACAGTTTTTCAGTGAACATTCTGCATTCCCTGCACCTGGGAGGAACATTCTGTATGCCCCACACCTGGAAGGAATGGGTGCGGTATCGCTCACCGGTATACTGAACATTTGTTTGTCATGTTGAGTTTTAGTAAAGTTGTCAGTAATATTTAATAGGGTGTGCATGAGATGTAATGCAGAATGGTAGTTATATATGGTAATTACATGGTATACACGGATGTGCAGTATTGTGCAAAGTTATGCAAAAGGAGCAATGTTATATTGATGCCATGTTGGCAATCCAGAAATGTGTTTGTTGTGGAAATTCTGTTTTGCAAGAGTAGCACTGAATATATAATGTCTATGGTCCTGCACGTTTTGCGGGAGAGGTTGTGTGTGGTTAGTGTCCCCTGACCTACGAGTGCAGTGTAAGGTGATAAGGTAGTTAGGGTCATGTTTCGCAGCACCCTTAGTTGCATGGGGTTTTGGTGAGTGAGAGTAGTATTCCCTGGTTCTTTGGTCATCAATTTTACGTAGTATCCTGTTAGAATGAGCGAGGGTTGAGATCTACTTTCTGCCTTTAGCTGAAGTGAGCTTTTTGTTATGCGGGATTGTTGTTTGCCTGCCGTTGTGATCCATGAGTAGGGGTTGAGAGACATCCTTCACTTTGTTTCCTTTACTCACAAGATGCCCTAGTTTGGGGTGCGTATGGGTTGAGCAACACACTTTTCTTTGCTTTTCTTTGGTCACAAGATGCCCTAGGATTTGATGAGTGTGGGTTGAGAGACACCCTTTGCTTTGCCTTCTCTTGTGTTCACAAGATTCCCTAGGGTGGGACGAGTGTCGGTTCTAAGAGACCCATCTTCTGAGTTTTTGTAGTGTCCTATGTAAAGATGAGCGAGGATTCTGAGGTACCCTAAGCCTACTGTTGCAGTGTGCGATTGAGGGTTATAAGATACCCCTTGTGTATCAGTGATAGATTATGTAGTTTCCTGTTGCAAGGATGAGCTTGGGTTGTGAAATACCCTATGCCTACTGTATTTGTGTGTGTGGTTGAAAGAGACACTTTATGTGTTCACAAGAGACTAATAAAGGCCAGTTATTATCCTGAGTCGTCAGCTGCCAACAATGGTCAGTCACCTTATAGCGCAGGAGGATGGGCAATTTGGGTAAACACCCTTGACAATAGAGCATTGCACTCTGCAGTTGAACGTTTGAGCAACAGCTGCAGCACCTCCAGTGAATAGATTTCATGTAAACTGCAGGAAAAGTGCAAGGTAGACAGGCAAAAGACCAATAGAAAAGAGTGGAAGTTTTCAGAGTCCATTGACCACTTATGTCCACACTATACATTACATATATTTAATATGCTATAAATCTCGGTTCTTTACCTCAACAACACAATCTCTACCTCAGGATTCTCTAACGTCAATCGTGGAGGGCCAGTTCCATGCCAGAATTTTAGCCTATCCCCATTTAGAAAAATGTATTATCTTAAAATGTGGCATGGATCCGGCCCTCCTGGACCGATTTTGGAGAACCCTGCTCTACCTCATCAACAAAATCTTATTATCCCATTAATATTTCATGAGCTACTAATGAAAAGAACTCAGGACAATCATATCAATCATGTTAAACATCTTAATAAAAATATATTGCTTTAGAATTCAGAAAATAAAACTTTCTATATATTGCCATTTGACAATATATTTTGATTAAGTCACACTTGCATAAGCAACACCTTATAACACCAATAGTGTGATTCAGTCCTAGAGGATTTTCTTCATAATAATGTGGTGACATAAAATACAACCATTTTAATCAGTACTCTCCAAGAAGACCAGTGAGGCTCCGACAGAAGTAAAAGTATATAGAGAGAAATATGGATGGGCTTTGCTAGATTGCACTTGGGCCATTACTAGGTAAAACATTCAGCTTCATTTACTTCAAAGCCTTGCAGAGCTTGATGCCTGGATGAGAACCAATATCCATATGTTTCATGTAACAACACTCTTTGGGGTTCAGGTCCTCTTTGGTTGTAGCTCAAACATAAAGCTACAGTAATTCTGTATAACAAGCAAAATATATTTTTATTAACATGAGCGGTCTTAATATTTCTAGCTAATTGTTTAAGCTTCAGGCTAATTTCATGTGAACTGGGAAAAACAGTTTTGGATTTTCTTTTTATATGAGCAACACATTGCCAATAAACAGGCTCAAATTTGAAGAGAACAAAGCATTTTCCATGTATATTGCAAGTATTAAACATACTTTTGAGAAGAACACACTATTTTAGAGGAAAACTGCACCAAATTGCAAGGGGATGGAACTTCTTAGATGATCAGGGTTCTGCAACCTTTCTAAGAGCTCTCTCCAGATAGCTGAAAGCAATCCAAGAATTAATGACAGAACACTACGTTTCTGACTGATGGACAAAGCAATGGATAAGAACAATAATAATGAAAAGAAACAATTTTGTCTGATGATTATAATTGGAAACCATGACCTTGCACAAGGGTAGATGCATTTGAATATGCATATTCAGACAAAAATAAAACAGGTCATCCCTTAAATCCCATATTAATTTAGTTTCAAATTCTCACCTTTTGCTCCCAATGTATTCCTAAGTTGGTTTTAACAATACAACCTTAATCACATCCAAAATTAATGATTAACGTCATTAAATTTAAATTTTCAATTGATATTTGCTTTTGAATCAGTCATTTTATTCAAATGTTCAATCTGTGCAATGGGAAAGTAGCAATCTTAGTTATAGTCAAACAATGTGCAGTTCTGATTCAACCCAAATTGTACTTATGTACAGCTCAATTTGTTTTTAAATACTTATCCTCAGATGCTTTTTTCACAAAAGATTTTTCTAAGAGACAAGAAATCTAGTGGCATTTTCTGCCTGTAACTCTTACATGGCAAAAAGTGCTAATTTTCATCTATTTAAAAAAAAAATAGGTGAACGTTTTTGATTAAACCTTATTGTTGGTGCTATTGACTTTTTTTACTCAACCTTACTGATGGTGCTACTGAAGAGAGACAGACTATCCCTTCATAGATGAATAGTTGCAATACAAATGGAGCTTATATAAAATAACAGAGTGCGCTACTTTCTATGCCTTCTGTCACTATGAAGCTGTCAGGGATGTGCTTAATCTCAGATCTCTAGTTCCAATTACAACACATTTTTTAACACAAGCCAAACGTTCACACCAGAGAAACTGGATTTATGTGCAGTTATCTCAAAGGTTGTTACAAGTCTAAAGGCATAATTAGTTTTATTGCATCTACTACGCTAATTCGTCACATCCTAGGAGGTGGAAGGAAATAGAAGAAAGCAATTGATACAAAAAAGGGAGATAATCAATTGGTAAGAATACAAAACAACGAAAATCAATTCAACAAAGAAAGTAGAACGAGTTGGTAGGTTTTGACCTTTTGTAGATGTAGCCTATTAGGAAATATTAGCAATTCTTGAGACAGGTGTCAGAGTTGGTCACTGAGGTGTGGGCCTACTTGCAGATACACTAGGTTGAGTATAGAAAAGCCTGCAAGAGACTTGCTGTAAAACAAAACATATTTTCATTTATTTCCCACCTTCTCTAACATAAACCCATTTAGGGTTTACCATTATAACCTTGTTAATGCGTCATGGGAAGTGATAGCACTTGGTGCATACATAGTCACCAGAAGCAGCACTTTAAGCACTGACAGCTTTCAGAAGCATTACCTGGAAGTGGTGGTCTCTAGGGTGGAGATCCTGAAAAAGAAGGACTCATTTCTGTTAATTACCCCAGCCCATGCTAAGGATCAACCTCAAAGTCGATGATAAAGTCCTCTTCAAAATACAGAACACAGCAAAGCATAGCTTAGTCACGAAGAAAAATAATTTAGAGAAGAATATTGAAAGGTGTAGCTGTCTTACTCTTTCAGAAAGTGCTGAACCTCCTCTTTCGTGAGGAAGACCTTGGTTCCTTGAGTTACTGTGTCCACCAAGCTAATTTCTTGCATGCAGTCACTAAGTTGAACACATTCTGCCCTGCAAGAGAGTAGAGAGAGATGAGCAAGATTTTGGTCAACATCTACTTTAAAGATTATTTGTGCAGGCAAGAAGGGGAGGGAGTGGTCAGACTTATGTGCCCCATTAGTAAAGAACTGAATAAAGATTCTAGCATTGGAATTTCAGGCCCCTTTGACATTTGGCTAAAGATCCTAGGGTCAGAATGTTGTATTCCTTTTATGTGTGGATTGATATTACAGATTTAAAAATTGTGTTCCATGTTAAGTTTGGAAAATTCTAAATAATCAGAATTTCGTTTTCTTTTCTTGCATAGATAACACCCCTAGGACAGATAGGATTTGGTTGCTACTTCATATATAGAGAATGTTTCCATGATCATAATTGTGAACCTTTTATTTGCAGATAAAATTGTTATTATTGGAGAGAGATCTCAGTAGGTAGAGAGATACGCGTAAGAAGTTTCAAATGTCATGTGAGATGACCATTTTTTATTGCTAACCCACTGAGAGCTCCTTCAACAGTTTTCTAATAAACTGCTATTACACTTTGATGATGTTAAGCTTCTTGTTCCACATATATGTCGGTCTATTAGCTGCTTGTCTGCAATATGGACTAGATATGGTTCCATTATGCTTTGTTCAATTTTTACAAAAAAATCTTTCATTACAGAAAATATTATTACTGGACCATTGTAGATCTAATGTATTGATACAGCTTTTGGAATTATAAATGTGTCTCCTTTTCAGACAAGAATAAGGTATCTAAGATTGTAATTTAATATCACTGTCAAGTCTGGATTTCGATTCCAGGATTAAAATCATGTGCATTCTTAAAATGAGGATGAAGATCATAGAATGCAGTGTCCCTTTGGATTGTCATATTTGAAATATTTTGTTAATTTGGTGTAGAGATAAAGAACCAAGTCTTAGAACCTTTTGTTATTCTCATATGTGAATTGCAAAACTTCAGGTTAAGACTCAGGTGTCCTTTTCACATATAGATGAAGAATCCGGGAAAAGGGTATCACTTCATTGATATGGAGGGCTGCAGGATTTAAAATGTGTGTGGCTTTAATGTGTAGGTAAAGATTCTATGATTATAATCCTATGTTCCTTTGATGTGCATATACATTTTTGGGATTAGAATATGGCATCCATATTATGTACAAATACATATTTCAGATTCACAATCCTGTGTCCAGGTTTTTCAGCATTAGAGTCTCATCATAATTTGAGGTTTACAGAGTCCAGAATTTGCACAGTGTAAATGAAGTAAAAGTTTAAAAACATGTTGAGAAAAAAAATACACTGCCGCAAGCAAGGGGGTATGGGAATGGGAGGACGGGGTTTGGGTGGTGGCGATGGGAGGGGGGAGGATTTGGAAGATTTGGAGTTGAAAATCATTCTAAAGATTGACTTGTTGTCTCCACAACATCCCTCTCAACCTTCAAACATTACTCTTTAGTTGCACGGTGCATCTTATTTTCTGCCTTGATCTCTTGGATTTCTTAAGTAACCCAGTCGCCAGAGCCACTGAAGCAATCATATTTATTCTTGTACCAGTGGCAGATTTCCCCAACAATACCAAAAGGTACATTCACAATATCCTTGAAAAAAGATGGTCGCGGGTTGAGAAACCTTTGAAGTTGGCAAGTTACCATTTAGCTTATGTAAGATCCACACCATTACACAAATGGTGGCTGGTTAGTTCCGATTAGCAGTGTCGCCGTTGAGAAAAATGTCAGCCATGCAAATGAAATTCTGCATACGGGCCTCTGTAGAACCCAAGGTGTAACTCCCTCTCCTGTAGGTAGGTGAAATCGGTCTTTCAGATTCCCTGATTCCAAACAAGAGCTTGTAACAGAGGATAAGCAGCATTCCTTGTGTGAAACTATTGGGTAAGGTAAGGAAACTTACTCTGATGAATACTGCTGGGGATGAGTCTGGGTCTTTGCTCCTCAGTATATAGGGCGTTTGTACCTTTACATGCATTTTACTGGGGGCAGATGTGGATGAAACTTACAGTTGCAGGCATTTTTCTCCATGGATACTCAATTGGCAAAAGCAGGCCAGTTTTGAGGTTTCTGTCCCATCTTACCTTTCTGTTAAGTCTCCAGCTTCCCTGCTGGCTCCAGAGTGGCTGTCACTGCCGGACACTGAAGTCTGGCCAGATTCATAATTCTCCTGAGAGGACTGCTGGGAGCTGTGACCGCTGTCACTTTCCTCCCATCCTCCGCCAGCGAGCCCAGGTTGGCGACTTGCTGTGAAAAGATAGTGAAGCCACCATTAATATTCGCTGAAGAATCCACGTACCTTTAAAAAAAATTCTCTTGGAGAGCTAAAAAGAGTTTGTACCTCTGCTTCGCGTCGGGATTGTGGGGAGGGCATGGTCCGTCGTGCCGCTCATGCCAGGTGGAGGAGCCGTCACTGGCTGGTAGGCATCATCATCTGGTCTGCCAGTCCTTGAGAGGTCTGGGCACGAAAGCACAGCATTGGATACTACTCCAGCTACCTTCTGTATGGTGTTCATGATCAATTCCCCTGAAGAAATGGAAAACAGGAGGAGCCAGGAAGCCAAGGCACCAAGCAATTATTCCAGCTATTTGCTCAAAATATACCACAGCAGAGACAAAAAAAACAATGTAGCTAATTTCAAGAAGGCACAAACTCTACTAAACTCTGTGTATGTTTGCAAGGTTCATCTTTTCATCTCCTACCAGACTTCTTTGAAATCCCCATTTAATTCTAACAAAAAACCTCCTAAATTTCATTATGATCCATGCTACAAGACACACATTTTGGAATAACTTTCCCAGAGTATCAAGCAAGGACGCTCTGATATTTTGCTGCTGGGTATTTTCTAAGAGGCCTTCAATATTGCACAATTTAGTAATCCACAGTGATCTGATTATCAGATAATAATTGTCCAACCATAATGAAGTATTAAAGCAAACCAGGAAGAAAATAGGTGTTGTTGTAAAAACAAAATATGGATAACCTGACGAATAACACTTGAGTCTTCCAGAAAATGTATGTTTAATTTGAATCCCAGGATATATCTCCAGGAATCCTTCAAATGTCTGGACTTGGCCTCAATGTGAGAAACCGATCATAATCACAATTCCTGACAGTGGCAACAAGCATTGGAAATGCAATAGGTCTCGGATTTATTTGAGTTAGAGCTAATGGCATTATAAATGGAAATGTCTTTTATCCATGTGTTATGGAGTGTATGCATGTGGTGTGTAATGGAATTATGTGGTTTGTATTGGAATTGTTCACCCTGCACTCACTACCCTGCACTCTGCACACACCACTCTGCACTCACCACTCTGCACTCACCTCTCTGCACTCACAGTCTGCATACTTACTCTGCACTCACTAGTCTGCATACTCACTCACTACTCGGCACTCACTACTCGGCACTCTCGACTCGGCACTCTCGACTCGGCACACTCACTCCGCACACTGACTTTGCACTCACTACTCTGCACTCACAGAGACGAAGGCCACCTGTCCCCTCCGCAGCCATGAGAGATTATGCTCAGTCCTGAGCTGACACTGGTAGCTTAGTTCAAAGACTTCACCCAAAGAAGCTACTACGCTGCTTACACTCTGCTGCTCACACTACAGTTACACTCACATTAACTGCCGACAGCGGTTACTCTATCAGTGTCTTGCTCACACTCACCTACCACTGCCGTAGTGCACGTGCTTGCTTCATGTCTTGTTAGCAGCTCTTCAAGGTAGTGTAGCAAAGATACCGTGGGCCCTGCGGCAAGCATGACAATGGGCCCTTTTACTGCTTTTAGTGCAATAAATGACAGTAATTATTAGGGCACCGGTACCACTGCACCTGCTGCAGCCGTGGCAGCTGATCCCGTTCCCCAGTGTGATGCTGCAGTGCTGGCGTGCCTGCGCGAGCGTGCAGCTCGAGGCCTGGCTGACGTCAGGCACTTCAGTATTAAGCTAAGAAAAGACGCATCCTCTCAGGTGGGCTCGGAATGGATCTGACCAAGAGATCGCCAGAAATTCGTATATTGAGGATTCGCTCTCCACTCAAGAGGCGCACACTGCCAGGCACACACTGCACGCACTCTTCGCTGCACACGCTGCTCTCTCGATTCACTGCTCCTAATGACCTCAAGCTGCTTTCACTTTCAGTGCTCGCATCAGGAGCACACTGAGCTCAGACTGAATCCTTCAAGCGTTCCCAAGTCCCTTGTTCATACTGCGCTCATACTGCTCACAAAGGGTCGGATTTACAAGCCTCTTGCGCCACTTTTGCGTCACTTTTAACATGGGAAAAGTGACGCAAAAGTGGCGCAAGGGGCTTGTAAATCTGCCCCAAAGTATTCACTGCACCGTTCACTGCCATTGACACTCTCCTGTTCACACGACACTGTTTCCACTGCATATTCACTGCTTTTTTGACGCTGCACCCAGCATCTCGGTACTCGGTGCCGCTCGGATGCACCTGCCGGCCTTACACTGCATAGCCCAGACTCTGTACGTATTGTCTTTCTGCACAGCATCGGCTTGAGTCCTGCGGCTGCAGCAGGTCACTCCCCTCCACTGCACTGTGCAGCCATGATCGCTCTGCCCTCTGCTCCACCGTGCAGTACAGCCCTGGTCTCTGGGGATGGCCCATTGTGGAGGAAGGCTTTGATTTTCACAAGTTAATTTTGGTCCAGCTCATTTGGGTGGAGGTGGATTAGTGTCCGGCCTCTGTCGCAGTGCCACAGACGATATTATTAATGCCCTTTGATGTACATCAAAGGAACCTTTCCATTCCATCCAGTTTCTGCCTTGGATGTTAGTTCTACCATCATTCCAACTGAAGCCTTTGGTTCACCCAATGACCTGTGTCCTCCAAAGCTGATTTGACAGATAGCTCGTTTGATGCTTCCTGGTTCGGTCTTCCTGTTTCATCAGTGCTCATTCTGGGCTGGGTGCGGATCCCTGGAAAGCAGCTGTAGTGTTAAATTGGCCTCCCTGTATCCTAAGGGTCCAACTAGATATCAACCGTTTTCTCTCTTACCAGTTTGGCTAATATTATTGGGAAACTGGCATTTCAACGCTTCACTGTTTTGTGGGAGAAGACACGTTGTTTTGCCAATTTCAGGCAGGCTTCAGGTGCAGGTGCACTACAGAATCAGTGGCTACCTCACTTTGTTCCACCTCTCCACAACCTGTGACATCATTGAGCAAGCTACTCTATTGTTGGCCTGCCAACGGTAGACAGAACCTGCAAAATATGTGACTGTGATATAAATATTGAGAACCACGTATGAGTTTTCAGTTCCTGACAAATCACTATATTAAGTTTTTTTTTGCTCTTTAATGAAGCAATACAGAAAGATATTTAGTTGAGAGTGATTCTATTTTTAATAATTTTCGCCTGTTGATATCATTTTATGTTGCCAATATGCTATATATATTTTTTTTTTTATAAACCGAAAATAAGCAGTATTTAATTAGTAACATAGTGATGTCTTCTCGGGTATTGTGCAAATTAAGCTAAAATTGTGCTAAGAGCATTGTTCAAACTGCCAACACATGCACCTCAGGGCAGTGTGAATACCTGGAAAGGAAACCAGCATGCGCACACAAACAGCTAAAATATAAAGCAAGAGAGGCGAACGCGCAGTGCTGGTCGTGCGAGGAATGGTGTTTACTCTGTGGGGCTAACGTGAGCACACGCGCCCACCATCTGCCTTGCTCGTCCAGCATCTGTCTTCAATTACCGCCAGCCATGACAGCTGGTAATTGAAGATTTATGACCTTCTCCTGCTTGTGTCCGCACAGAATATGCAGGAAGTGGAGAAACTGTACAGACTATGGCCTATTGCGTGCTGACTTCTTAAAAGACAGGCATGCAAGGCCCAATCGCCATGCAGATGGCAAAAAACGAACACGAAAAATCACGAGCATTCAGGAATGTTTGGGTTGCTTCTCGGACACCCTGATTATAGGACTCTTGGCTCCGCCCACACTGCTTCGCAGTGTGTGACGTAGGCCCGAGCCCTAAAAAGGAGTGTTTGCTCCATTTCATAAAGTCTTGATCTAAATGTGTTAGTGCATGGAAAGCAATAAGTATTTATTACCCTACCTATTTGCACATCCCACTCTCGTACTTTATTCAACACACATTTATGAGTTGAGGTTTTTATTAAATCCTCTGTGTAAATTCGGAGATTCTCGGGATGGTTACAGAGCCTTATCAGGGTGTCACAGTTGCAGTGAAAATCTAGTTCCTAAAATTTGTATATGTTGTGAAGCTTCACAAAAATCATGATAACTGCTAAAGCTGGAGTAGTGGATATGGGCTTTCTTCAATGTTATGAAATTTTACCTAAGTGGGAAAACATGTGAGGGTAGTAATATTAATGGAAGGGGCTAAAAACGGGGAAACGGCCACTACAACGCGGCCGTTTCAACGAATACCTTAACCACGCATGCATTACAACGCATGCGTGGTTACTACGAAAGCCTTTACCACGCATACCTTTACTACGAGGTACGTAGTAAAGGTTAAAAAAAAACAGGGGGGGCCTGCGGGGGTCTCCCCTCCAATAAAAAAACTCACCAGAAGAAACGTCGAGAAGTGCAGGAAAACGGCGATCGTTTAAGAGGAAACGGTAAGGAACTCCCGCTTCCTCTTAACGACGTCCAACGTCACCACAGAAGAAATCGAGGAAAAGGTTATGCGTAAAAAAAACATTCCGTTGTAACGCATGCGTGGTAAACGTATGCGTTGCAACGGAATGCGTTGTAAGAACATACAACCCTAAAAACCTGTTGCCATGAGATTTTGTAACTTCAGGTTCTATAATTCTTCTTAAGAAGTGACAGACTGCTTTTTTTAAATGTAGTGATATGGACTGAGCATGTGTGAACATTCCTTTCATACTTTAAGGTGCCATCTATCTTGCTGCACTTTTTAGTGTGAGAATTTGGAAAAACTACAATAAATTTGTATGACTATATCTGTAAAATATATAATACCAAAAATAATTCACTGAAGTGAGCATGCTCAGTTTAATAGAAGCTTGCAGTGAAGTTTAATTTCCACCTTTAAAGCTACAAATAATGTGACTCTGGTTGAGCGCATTCCACAAAGAGTGTTTACCTAAAAATAAAAAATTCTAAAAAAGTTGGAAATTATCTGAGCCACATTCCCTCACCCGTTCCTAGAAACATAAAGACCACCATATTTTAATATACTCCTGATGAGCAAGCAATATCATCAATGGACAGGCGTGGCATACGTTTGTATAAGTAGTAATTATTTACCACATCTTTGTAAGAAGTTGCTCTCAAGCTCTTTAAAAAATGAGTGCACAAGTTGGATGATGCATTTGTTTTCTGAGAAATTATGTACTAATGTTTAGTATCCAAGATGCAGTTCAAGTAAGCTGCAATTGTGACGATCATTGTTAGTGCAATTAGATCTCAGATACATCCAACACAGGGCTGATATACCACATAGTTGTCTGCAATCAACACTAACCAGCAAGATAAACAGCCCACAATAGACAAAACATCAAATATACAGGCGAAACAGCACAAATGTGCCATGTTGCCTATAATAGTTCAACAGATAACAGAACATAATAAAGTCTTCATACAACTAGTGCAACAGATCAGTTTGGGCAAAACACTGATTACGCAGCACCAGATGACACACCATCAAACAATACAGTCCACCATCATGCATCTAAACAAACATCATATGCCAATACACCAAAATGTCATACTTCAACAGTACTAACATCATACTTTCACACAACCAACATCATATAGTATTACATCCACTATCCTACAACCACATGACCAGAGGCCAAAACATACACCTTAATATGCCCAAAGCATTAAACTTCCAATTAACCCCCATCATACACAAACACACCCACCATCATATCTCAACATAATAAATGCTATTTGCCCAGACATCCGACATCATAAACTAACATACCTACCATCATACACCAACACAGAACAGCAAAACAACTACCCAAAAAATAAAATTACCTCAAAAACTGAAGTTGATTAATACACTTATGGTGCTATACAACAAAACGTTTAGCCCTTTAAAGAACACATAAATACATTGGTCCTGCTATCTGTAAAATCAGTAATGAGTTACTCTTCGGAAATGGGTTTAAAATTGTTGAATTGTTGGTCCACCTAGTATCCTTCTGATTAATAGACTAAGTTGGGGGGCAGGAGAATTACCACTTAGGTTACGTATAGTCTGATGATCTGGAATAAAAAGAAAATAAGTTACTTATCTGTAACTGTAGTTCTCCAGTATTGGTATCTTTCATAGATTCACATGCATGAATCATTCCTCGTCGTCGAAGTGGGAGTCCCACTGTACTATATCAAAGCAATAAGATTAGTAAGCATAGGCTACAATGGCACTAAGCCATACATTTATTAGCCTATGTCCTTTTTTAAAAAGGACCAAACTTGGTCTATAACCAACCAGGCAACAGCACCATCTAGAACACTCCCCACAGAGGCTAGATCCCTCAAATTTTGGAGCACAAGTGGGAATAAAAATAATCCCAAAGCGTAAATGGGGAGCCTCTAGGGGAGATGGGGAGGATCACATGTGAATCTATGAAAGATGGCAATACTGGAGAACTACAGTTTCAAGTAAGTAACTTATTTTCTTCTCCAGTATTGGATCTTTCATAGTCACATTCTTGAATCAGAATGGTTAGCAGTAATATTACCAAAGATTAGCATACAATAATAATGCAAATATAATTTATAGTCATAACAACCACAATAAGAAAAATAAACATAATAGTAGCGGATGGTGGGATAAAGAAAAGGAGGATCACCTTAGTGTAACAGATGGCGCAAACCAGCTTGTCTCACTGCTGCATCAGCTTTGTTTGTAACATCAAGGCAGTAATGCCAGGTACAAGTATGCCTGGTGGACCATGTGGCAGCTCTGCAGATTTGCTGAATTGTTACACCAGCAAATAGAGGCATGGACGTAGAAACAGCTCTTGTCGAATGAGCTTTGACTCAGTAGTTAACCTCATCGACACTCATGACATGAGCAACGGTTCTCGTGTGCTCATGACGAGCTGAGCTTTCATGACCGTTGGAACGCTCGCACGCTGGGCTAATTCCCCTGCTGTGCGAGCGTTCTACAGGGACGGGTGTGGTCATGAAGAGCTGAGCTTGTCATGAGCACACGAGCACCATGACTCGTCATGAGCACGGGGGCGCTGTGCGCGCCCCCCTCGCCCCAGCACAGCAAGGGGTTAAGGGTCGTCCGGCTGCGTTATGGCAGAATTGAATGACTGTTGCAATCTATCTTGCAATAAAATATTTAGAGACTGGAATGCTCAAATTGCCAAAGGCGATAACTGACCAGATTTACAGAACTGTCTTTTTCTGTGTAAATAAAGCTTAATACAACTTTTAACATCTAAGGTGTGCAGTTATCTTTCAGCAACAGTTTGTTGGTTTAGAAAAAACATGTCTTTAGAACAATAGGTTAGTTAAGATGGAAATCCAATGGTACTTTTGGAATTAATTTAGGGTTATTCCTTAACATTATCTTGTCTTTTTTTAATTGCATGAATGGTTGTTTTATAGGGAAGGCTTGTAATTCACTAACTCTTCTAGCTGATGTTAATGCCAATAGTAAAGCTGTCTTCCAAGAAAGATATTTCAAATCTGCCTTGTGAATTGGCTCAAAGGGGGTTTTCATTAACTGACTTAATCCCAAATTGAGATGCCAAGAAGGAAGAGGTTCCTTCATAGGTGGAAAAACTCTAAAGAGTCCCTTACTGTGTAATTATTTTCGTGGACCAGAGAGAGGATGAGTTCTCTGATCTCCTAAAGCAAGAAATCACTGCTAAGTGTATCTGATCAAACTCAATTTTGGAAAAGGGGGTGGTGATGGACAGAGTTTCTGAATGATGCAGAATACTCTTACCAAGTCAAGAGATCATGGTTTTAATCCATCACCTGTTTTTTAGCTCATTGCACCATCCCAGCTCAGAACCTGGCTATATGCAAATTTGTCTGTTCCTGTCCCAGTGCATGATGGGAACAGGGCAAACCAAACTACCAAGCCAATTCTTATACTGGGAAGGAGACAAGCTTCCGGGGACCGGTTTCTGGCATCACAGCCTTCGTCGGCCCGGCTTGCTTGAATCCTGATGGTGCAATGAGCAAGGGACTCACGTCTGAGTATACCCTCCCACACATAGTGTGGATAAAATCGATTTTGGAAAAGGGGGTGGTGATGGACAGAGTTTCTGAATGATGCAGAATACTCTTACCAAGTCAAGAGATCATGGTTTTAATCCATCACCTGTTTTTTAGCTCATTGCACCATCCCAGCTCAGAACCTGGCTATATGCAAATTTGTCTGTTCCTGTCCCAGTGCATGATGGGAACAGGGCAAACCAAACTACCAAGCCAATTCTTATACTGGGAAGGAGACAAGCTTCCGGGGACCGGTTTCTGGCATCACAGCCTTCGTCGGCCCGGCTTGCTTGAATCCTGATGGTGCAATGAGCAAGGGACTCACGTCTGAGTATACCCTCCCACACATAGTGTGGATAAAATCGATTTTGGAAAAGGGGGTGGTGATGGACAGAGTTTCTGAATGATGCAGAATACTCTTACCAAGTCAAGAGATCATGGTTTTAATCCATCACCTGTTTTTTAGCTCATTGCACCATCCCAGCTCAGAACCTGGCTATATGCAAATTTGTCTGTTCCTGTCCCAGTGCATGATGGGAACAGGGCAAACCAAACTACCAAGCCAATTCTTATACTGGGAAGGAGACAAGCTTCCGGGGACCGGTTTCTGGCATCACAGCCTTCGTCGGCCCGGCTTGCTTGAATCCTGATGGTGCAATGAGCAAGGGACTCACGTCTGAGTATACCCTCCCACACATAGTGTGGATAAAATCGATTTTGGAAAAGGGGGTGGTGATGGACAGAGTTTCTGAATGATGCAGAATACTCTTACCAAGTCAAGAGATCATGGTTTTAATCCATCACCTGTTTTTTAGCTCATTGCACCATCCCAGCTCAGAACCTGGCTATATGCAAATTTGTCTGTTCCTGTCCCAGTGCATGATGGGAACAGGGCAAACCAAACTACCAAGCCAATTCTTATACTGGGAAGGAGACAAGCTTCCGGGGACCGGTTTCTGGCATCACAGCCTTCGTCGGCCCGGCTTGCTTGAATCCTGATGGTGCAATGAGCAAGGGACTCACGTCTGAGTATACCCTCCCACACATAGTGTGGATAAAATCGATTTTGGAAAAGGGGGTGGTGATGGACAGAGTTTCTGAATGATGCAGAATACTCTTACCAAGTCAAGAGATCATGGTTTTAATCCATCACCTGTTTTTTAGCTCATTGCACCATCCCAGCTCAGAACCTGGCTATATGCAAATTTGTCTGTTCCTGTCCCAGTGCATGATGGGAACAGGGCAAACCAAACTACCAAGCCAATTCTTATACTGGGAAGGAGACAAGCTTCCGGGGACCGGTTTCTGGCATCACAGCCTTCGTCGGCCCGGCTTGCTTGAATCCTGATGGTGCAATGAGCAAGGGACTCACGTCTGAGTATACCCTCCCACACATAGTGTGGATAAAATCGATTTTGGAAAAGGGGGTGGTGATGGACAGAGTTTCTGAATGATGCAGAATACTCTTACCAAGTCAAGAGATCATGGTTTTAATCCATCACCTGTTTTTTAGCTCATTGCACCATCCCAGCTCAGAACCTGGCTATATGCAAATTTGTCTGTTCCTGTCCCAGTGCATGATGGGAACAGGGCAAACCAAACTACCAAGCCAATTCTTATACTGGGAAGGAGACAAGCTTCCGGGGACCGGTTTCTGGCATCACAGCCTTCGTCGGCCCGGCTTGCTTGAATCCTGATGGTGCAATGAGCAAGGGACTCACGTCTGAGTATACCCTCCCACACATAGTGTGGATAAAATCGATTTTGGAAAAGGGGGTGGTGATGGACAGAGTTTCTGAATGATGCAGAATACTCTTACCAAGTCAAGAGATCATGGTTTTAATCCATCACCTGTTTTTTAGCTCATTGCACCATCCCAGCTCAGAACCTGGCTATATGCAAATTTGTCTGTTCCTGTCCCAGTGCATGATGGGAACAGGGCAAACCAAACTACCAAGCCAATTCTTATACTGGGAAGGAGACAAGCTTCCGGGGACCGGTTTCTGGCATCACAGCCTTCGTCGGCCCGGCTTGCTTGAATCCTGATGGTGCAATGAGCAAGGGACTCACGTCTGAGTATACCCTCCCACACATAGTGTGGATAAAATCGATTTTGGAAAAGGGGGTGGTGATGGACAGAGTTTCTGAATGATGCAGAATACTCTTACCAAGTCAAGAGATCATGGTTTTAATCCATCACCTGTTTTTAGCTCATTGCACCATCCCAGCTCAGAACCTGGCTATATGCAAATTTGTCTGTTCCTGTCCCAGTGCATGATGGGAACAGGGCAAACCAAACTACCAAGCCAATTCTTATACTGGGAAGGAGACAAGCTTCCGGGGACCGGTTTCTGGCATCACAGCCTTCGTCGGCCCGGCTTGCTTGAATCCTGATGGTGCAATGAGCAAGGGACTCACGTCTGAGTATACCCTCCCACACATAGTGTGGATAAAATCGATTTTGGAAAAGGGGGTGGTGATGGACAGAGTTTCTGAATGATGCAGAATACTCTTACCAAGTCAAGAGATCATGGTTTTAATCCATCACCTGTTTTTTAGCTCATTGCACCATCCCAGCTCAGAACCTGGCTATATGCAAATTTGTCTGTTCCTGTCCCAGTGCATGATGGGAACAGGGCAAACCAAACTACCAAGCCAATTCTTATACTGGGAAGGAGACAAGCTTCCGGGGACCGGTTTCTGGCATCACAGCCTTCGTCGGCCCGGCTTGCTTGAATCCTGATGGTGCAATGAGCAAGGGACTCACGTCTGAGTATACCCTCCCACACATAGTGTGGATAAAATCGATTTTGGAAAAGGGGGTGGTGATGGACAGAGTTTCTGAATGATGCAGAATACTCTTACCAAGTCAAGAGATCATGGTTTTAATCCATCACCT
Source organism: Lissotriton helveticus (assembly GCF_964261635.1). Lineage (NCBI taxonomy): Eukaryota > Metazoa > Chordata > Amphibia > Caudata > Salamandridae > Lissotriton > Lissotriton helveticus. The sequence continues at coordinate 1,090,181,031 of NC_136068.1, forward strand.
GTTTTTTAGCTCATTGCACCATCCCAGCTCAGAACCTGGCTATATGCAAATTTGTCTGTTCCTGTCCCAGTGCATGATGGGAACAGGGCAAACCAAACTACCAAGCCAATTCTTATACTGGGAAGGAGACAAGCTTCCGGGGACCGGTTTCTGGCATCACAGCCTTCGTCGGCCCGGCTTGCTTGAATCCTGATGGTGCAATGAGCAAGGGACTCACGTCTGAGTATACCCTCCCACACATAGTGTGGATAAAATCGATTTTGGAAAAGGGGGTGGTGATGGACAGAGTTTCTGAATGATGCAGAATACTCTTACCAAGTCAAGAGATCATGGTTTTAATCCATCACCTGTTTTTTAGCTCATTGCACCATCCCAGCTCAGAACCTGGCTATATGCAAATTTGTCTGTTCCTGTCCCAGTGCATGATGGGAACAGGGCAAACCAAACTACCAAGCCAATTCTTATACTGGGAAGGAGACAAGCTTCCGGGGACCGGTTTCTGGCATCACAGCCTTCGTCGGCCCGGCTTGCTTGAATCCTGATGGTGCAATGAGCAAGGGACTCACGTCTGAGTATACCCTCCCACACATAGTGTGGATAAAATCGATTTTGGAAAAGGGGGTGGTGATGGACAGAGTTTCTGAATGATGCAGAATACTCTTACCAAGTCAAGAGATCATGGTTTTAATCCATCACCTGTTTTTTAGCTCATTGCACCATCCCAGCTCAGAACCTGGCTATATGCAAATTTGTCTGTTCCTGTCCCAGTGCATGATGGGAACAGGGCAAACCAAACTACCAAGCCAATTCTTATACTGGGAAGGAGACAAGCTTCCGGGGACCGGTTTCTGGCATCACAGCCTTCGTCGGCCCGGCTTGCTTGAATCCTGATGGTGCAATGAGCAAGGGACTCACGTCTGAGTATACCCTCCCACACATAGTGTGGATAAAATCGATTTTGGAAAAGGGGGTGGTGATGGACAGAGTTTCTGAATGATGCAGAATACTCTTACCAAGTCAAGAGATCATGGTTTTAATCCATCACCTGTTTTTTAGCTCATTGCACCATCCCAGCTCAGAACCTGGCTATATGCAAATTTGTCTGTTCCTGTCCCAGTGCATGATGGGAACAGGGCAAACCAAACTACCAAGCCAATTCTTATACTGGGAAGGAGACAAGCTTCCGGGGACCGGTTTCTGGCATCACAGCCTTCGTCGGCCCGGCTTGCTTGAATCCTGATGGTGCAATGAGCAAGGGACTCACGTCTGAGTATACCCTCCCACACATAGTGTGGATAAAATCGATTTTGGAAAAGGGGGTGGTGATGGACAGAGTTTCTGAATGATGCAGAATACTCTTACCAAGTCAAGAGATCATGGTTTTAATCCATCACCTGTTTTTTAGCTCATTGCACCATCCCAGCTCAGAACCTGGCTATATGCAAATTTGTCTGTTCCTGTCCCAGTGCATGATGGGAACAGGGCAAACCAAACTACCAAGCCAATTCTTATACTGGGAAGGAGACAAGCTTCCGGGGACCGGTTTCTGGCATCACAGCCTTCGTCGGCCCGGCTTGCTTGAATCCTGATGGTGCAATGAGCAAGGGACTCACGTCTGAGTATACCCTCCCACACATAGTGTGGATAAAATCGATTTTGGAAAAGGGGGTGGTGATGGACAGAGTTTCTGAATGATGCAGAATACTCTTACCAAGTCAAGAGATCATGGTTTTAATCCATCACCTGTTTTTTAGCTCATTGCACCATCCCAGCTCAGAACCTGGCTATATGCAAATTTGTCTGTTCCTGTCCCAGTGCATGATGGGAACAGGGCAAACCAAACTACCAAGCCAATTCTTATACTGGGAAGGAGACAAGCTTCCGGGGACCGGTTTCTGGCATCACAGCCTTCGTCGGCCCGGCTTGCTTGAATCCTGATGGTGCAATGAGCAAGGGACTCACGTCTGAGTATACCCTCCCACACATAGTGTGGATAAAATCGATTTTGGAAAAGGGGGTGGTGATGGACAGAGTTTCTGAATGATGCAGAATACTCTTACCAAGTCAAGAGATCATGGTTTTAATCCATCACCTGTTTTTTAGCTCATTGCACCATCCCAGCTCAGAACCTGGCTATATGCAAATTTGTCTGTTCCTGTCCCAGTGCATGATGGGAACAGGGCAAACCAAACTACCAAGCCAATTCTTATACTGGGAAGGAGACAAGCTTCCGGGGACCGGTTTCTGGCATCACAGCCTTCGTCGGCCCGGCTTTCTTGAATCCTGATGGTGCAATGAGCAAGGGACTCACGTCTGAGTATACCCTCCCACACATAGTGTGGATAAAATCGATTTTGGAAAAGGGGGTGGTGATGGACAGAGTTTCTGAATGATGCAGAATACTCTTACCAAGTCAAGAGATCATGGTTTTAATCCATCACCTGTTTTTTAGCTCATTGCACCATCCCAGCTCAGAACCTGGCTATATGCAAATTTGTCTGTTCCTGTCCCAGTGCATGATGGGAACAGGGCAAACCAAACTACCAAGCCAATTCTTATACTGGGAAGGAGACAAGCTTCCGGGGACCGGTTTCTGGCATCACAGCCTTCGTCGGCCCGGCTTGCTTGAATCCTGATGGTGCAATGAGCAAGGGACTCACGTCTGAGTATACCCTCCCACACATAGTGTGGATAAAATCGATTTTGGAAAAGGGGGTGGTGATGGACAGAGTTTCTGAATGATGCAGAATACTCTTACCAAGTCAAGAGATCATGGTTTTAATCCATCACCTGTTTTTTAGCTCATTGCACCATCCCAGCTCAGAACCTGGCTATATGCAAATTTGTCTGTTCCTGTCCCAGTGCATGATGGGAACAGGGCAAACCAAACTACCAAGCCAATTCTTATACTGGGAAGGAGACAAGCTTCCGGGGACCGGTTTCTGGCATCACAGCCTTCGTCGGCCCGGCTTGCTTGAATCCTGATGGTGCAATGAGCAAGGGACTCACGTCTGAGTATACCCTCCCACACATAGTGTGGATAAAATCGATTTTGGAAAAGGGGGTGGTGATGGACAGAGTTTCTGAATGATGCAGAATACTCTTACCAAGTCAAGAGATCATGGTTTTAATCCATCACCTGTTTTTTAGCTCATTGCACCATCCCAGCTCAGAACCTGGCTATATGCAAATTTGTCTGTTCCTGTCCCAGTGCATGATGGGAACAGGGCAAACCAAACTACCAAGCCAATTCTTATACTGGGAAGGAGACAAGCTTCCGGGGACCGGTTTCTGGCATCACAGCCTTCGTCGGCCCGGCTTGCTTGAATCCTGATGGTGCAATGAGCAAGGGACTCACGTCTGAGTATACCCTCCCACACATAGTGTGGATAAAATCGATTTTGGAAAAGGGGGTGGTGATGGACAGAGTTTCTGAATGATGCAGAATACTCTTACCAAGTCAAGAGATCATGGTTTTAATCCATCACCGTTTTTTAGCTCAATGCACCATCCCAGCTCAGAGCCTGGCTATATGCAAATTAGTCTGTTCCTGTCCCAGTGCATGATGGGAACAGGGCAAACCAAACTACCAAGCCAATTCTTATACTGGGAAGGAAACAAGCTTCCAGGGACCGGTTTCTGGCATCACAGCCTTCTTCGGCCCGGCTTGCTTGAATCCTGATGGTGCAATGAGCAAGGGACTCACGTCTGAGCATACCCTCCCACACATAGTGTGGATAAAACCGATTTTGGAAAAACAGGTGATGGATTAAAACCATGATCTCTTGACTTGGTAAGAGTATTCTGCATCATTCAGAAACTCTGTCCATCACCACCCCCCTTTTCCAAAATCGGTTTTATCCACACTATGTGTGGGAGGGTATGCTCAGACGTGAGTCCCTTGCTCATTGCACCATCAGGATTCAAGCAAGCCGGGCCGAAGAAGGCTGTGATGCCAGAAACCGGTCCCTGGAAGCTTGTTTCCTTCCCAGTATAAGAATTGGCTTGGTAGTTTGGTTTGCCCTGTTCCCATCATGCACTGGGACAGGAACAGACTAATTTGCATATAGCCAGGCTCTGAGCTGGGATGGTGCATTGAGCTAAAAAACGGTGATGGATTAAAACCATGATCTCTTGACTTGGTAAGAGTATTCTGCATCATTCAGAAACTCTGTCCATCACCACCCCCCTTTTCCAAAATCGGTTTTATCCACACTATGTGTGGGAGGGTATGCTCAGACGTGAGTCCCTTGCTCATTGCACCATCAGGATTCAAGCAAGCCGGGCCGAAGAAGGCTGTGATGCCAGAAACCGGTCCCTGGAAGCTTGTTTCCTTCCCAGTATAAGAATTGGCTTGGTAGTTTGGTTTGCCCTGTTCCCATCATGCACTGGGACAGGAACAGACTAATTTGCATATAGCCAGGCTCTGAGCTGGGATGGTGCATTGAGCTAAAAAACGGTGATGGATTAAAACCATGATCTCTTGACTTGGTAAGAGTATTCTGCATCATTCAGAAACTCTGTCCATCACCACCCCCCTTTTCCAAAATCGGTTTTATCCACACTATGTGTGGGAAGGTATGCTCAGACGTGAGTCCCTTGCTCATTGCACCATCAGGATTCAAGCAAGCCGGGCCGAAGAAGGCTGTGATGCCAGAAACCGGTCCCTGGAAGCTTGTTTCCTTCCCAGTATAAGAATTGGCTTGGGAGTTTGGTTTGCCCTGTTCCCATCATGCACTGGGACAGGAACAGACTAATTTGCATATAGCCAGGCTCTGAGCTGGGATGGTGCATTGAGCTAAAAAACGGTGATGGATTAAAACCATGATCTCTTGACTTGGTAAGAGTATTCTGCATCATTCAGAAACTCTGTCCATCACCACCCCCCTTTTCCAAAATCTGATCAAACTCAAGACAGGATTTCCCTGTAGTCTCTTGGGCTATCTAATGCTTTGAGCTCATGGTCCTCAGGATCCAGGCAGACAAATGAAAAAAAGTCGGGTTGGGATGAAGTACTTGGCCTCTGTTCATGGACAGTAATGTTGGAGTAGTTTTCAGAGGCATGTGAGGTTGTTCCGAGAGTAGAAGTTCATTGAACCAGAATTGCTAGGGCCATTTTGGGGCAATGAGGATTAGCCTGCATGGTTCTCTCTTCATTTTCCTGAGCACTCTTTGCATAAAAGGAATTGGGAGAAAAATTTAAGCAAATATTTTGAACCATCCAATCAAAAAAGCATTTCCCCAGATCCTTTCTGGGGATGCCAGCTTGCTTAGTATTGGCATTTTTTGTTTGTCTTGGTTGCAAATAGATCAAGTCATGGCATGCCCTGTAGTGTAGTTCCTATATTCCCAATAGACTCTGCGCATTGGAATAACATAAATGATAGTTTAGGCGTAGGACTTAGGTCGACTAGGTCTCTATTGAATATGTTAGACTTAATTATGAATGCCAGCTAGCTCAGAGGTCACTAGAAAATTTCTTGAGTAAACAGGAAGGTGTTAACTTTCCTGAATAGACAAGAAGGGATTAGTTTCTGACAACCGCATAAACATGACAACTTTGCTCCCTCCAGAATAAGGAGTATATCTCCAGAGTCGCGGAAACAATAGATAACTATTTCACTCAGTCAATTGTGCATGCTTAGTTTCACCAGAAGCGCACAGAAATAGAGAGACGGGCGTTTTTCAATAAAAGAGGATATTTATTGAACAGTCTTCTTTCTCATGCAAGAGAAGTGAGTTGCCACAATTGCAATACTTGTCATAAAGTAAAGTGCGTACAGTAAAAGGAGTATTATAAAATAATACTGTAAAAGCATGGAATGGTTTCTAAGCCATATGGTGTTTAAAATAGATAAAATATATACATAGATAAAACCATGACTAAACGTACTCAACTGGTGCTTCTAAGATACGCCTACCCCGGTGTACCTAACCTAAGCTTAGTACGTGGGAAGGAGTAAGTGAGCTGCATTTTAAGTTAAGATAGTTTTTGCCAAGAATCTGAATCAAGAATTCTCTAAGGGTCTAATCAGCTCCGTACCTTGTTTATAGAATGAAGGAGGTCTTGTATCTCTCTCTCAGGACTCGATCTCCCAGCAACCCGCAAGGGTGAATGGAAAACACTGGAGCTGGTTTTCTCCGCAGGAGAAAAGACAGCGTCTCTCTCAGTGCGTCAATGGGAGGGTCGGCTTCCTTCGGCACTTGCCACAGCAGGGCGTCAAGCAAGTAGATAGCTGATCTACTCCAAACCACCGTGTGCTTTGCTAGGGCAGATGCTGGTATAGTTATACCTGGAAGGTGCAGAGTTTGACGTAAGGTTGGACATAAGACGTCACTAAGAACTCGCAGTTCTTTCAGGACTCCAGGAGTTCTAGGACAAATCAATACAGAAGCAGGGGGAATTCCTGGGCTGCTGGAGGCTTGGTTTGTTTAAGAACGCGTTGTGCTTTCTAGGAGCCTATGGGAGTAGCCTTGCCGTATTTGGACTGCATTGGCTATGACTTAATATGGATATGATTCTTATGCCTTTATAAGGATATAATTTGTTATAACCACACAATGGCATAAATCGGGAATATTTAAATAGGGTCCTCGATACGTTTACAACAGCCCCATCGATGGAAGATGTTCTGTAGAACTTGTGGACCGAGTTCCCACTGGTGTCAACAGGTTGTCAGTCTACTCAAAGTGTCTGCCAGCACATTGGACACTCCTGGAACGTGTTCTGGTCTCAGTATTACATTGTGTTGCAAGGCCCAATTCCAAATTGTTTGCGCCTGTTGTGATAGAGCAATTGACTTTGTCCCTCCCTGTTTTTTCAGGTAGTGCATGCTAGTGGTATTGTCCGTACGGATAAGTATTGACAAGCCTGCAATTCTGGGGAGGAATAAGAAAAGAGCCAAAGCTATGGCCTTCAGCTCCTGTAGATTTATATGTATCCTTTTCTCTGATGTTGTCCATTTACCACAGACTGAGAGAATCCGAAGATGCGCGCCCCATCCCTCCAGGGACACATCTGTGGTGATGACAAAATCTGCTGTTTGAGAAAGAAAGGTCATCCCTTGTGATACATCTTGACACCGTCTTCCATTGCATAGCCTTTATCATTGCAGGAGTTATGAAGATTACATTATCGACTGACCCCTGAATGTGTAGCCACTGCTTGTCGAGCTGTTCTTGTGGAGGACGCATATGAAGTCTGCAGTTTGATCAGGGGAATGCAGGAGGAACACATTCCCAGAAAGAACTTGTACAGACGAACAGAAACAGACTTTCTTTTGCAAAGCCTTTTGGCCAAGAGCTGGATCTTGTCCTGTCGTTCTGGTGGGACAAAAGCTTCATCTGACTGGGTATCCAAGACCGCTCTTAGAAAAATTAATGTTGTTCTGGGGTTGAGAATTGATTTTTGTAGGTTTGGTGTGAGACCCAATTTCTTGAATAATTTAAGGCATAGTGCAGTGTCCGCTGTGGCTTGATGGTACGTTGGAGCTTTTATTAGCCAATCGTCTAAATATAGGAAGATTTGAATTTCATTTAGTCTTAGACGGGCTGCCACTAAGGCCATGCACTTGATGAAAATTTGTGGGGCTGATCATAGTCCAAAGGGGAGCACTTTGAAATGATAGTTTGAGCCAGCTTCCTGGAAACTAAGGTATCTCCGATGTTTGTGATGGATTGGGACGTGAAAGTATGTGTACTCAAGGTCTAGAACTATCATATGGTCCCCATGGTTGAGAAGGTGTAAAATGTCTTGTAGAGTGACCATCCGAAATGATTGTTTTTTTCAGGTATTTGTTCAGTTGTCAAAGATCCAAGATGGGGCGCCAGGCTCCTGACTTTTTCCTGACAAAGAAGAAACAAGAGTAAAAACTGATGCCCCGCTGGGACTTCGGGACCTTCTCTATCACACTTTTTTGCAACATGATAGCAACTTCCTTCAATAGTTGTTTCAAATTGGGAGAAACGTCAGTTTTGAAGCTACATTTTGTGGTTTGTTGATAAATTCGAGGGTATGTCATCGAGCTATGATGTCCAGTACGCACTTGTCCGATGTGATCATGGATCACTGACGGATATAATGAGAAAGACGTCCCCCTAGTTGGTCTTGGGAATTTTAGGGGGGTGGGGGAGAGGCAGCCGGCAGAAAAGAAAGATCATTGCTTTGTATTGACATCTCAATGTGGGCGGTTTACCTCTTGCTGGTTGTTTGTAACCCGCTGCAGGTGGTTGTCTTTACTGCTGCGTATGTTATGGCTTGTATTGTTGTTGGTAAGACTGATATTGTAGTCTATAATTTGGAAATCCCCCTCTGTAGGAATAGAAACGTTTCCCTCTTGCCCCTCAAAAAGGTTGCTTGTAAAATTGTAATGACCCCAGGGACTTGGCAGTGTCAGACTCCGCCTTAATAGTTTGTAGAGCCTTGTCAATGTGTTTTCCGAACAATGCTTCTCCATCATAGGGCATATCCAAAATCTTCGCCTGGACATCTGGTCTGAGCATTGTCACTTTTAGCCTGCCCTGTCTGTGAAGAACTGCTGCCCCAGCAAGTTGTCAGAAACCGGTTGAAGATATATCAACATCACAGTCAGTTATCTCCAAAGTAGCTTGTTCGCCTTTTAGGAGAATCGGGTTTAACATCCTTTGGCAGTAGATCAATATATTGTGCCATGTCAGACCACATTTGTCTGTCAAATCTACCTAGAATTGCTAGAGAATTCACTGATCTAACCATTATTCCCCGCCATGCTGGAAAAGCATTTACCAATAGTGCCAAGGCCCTTCCCTATCTGGTGGTGTTGCTTGACAGATGACAGAGTCTGGTCTTGGCAGTCCGATAAGGCATGCTGGAGCATCATCCAGCACCTTATATTTTTTATCCAATCTGGGCATAACTGCTGTCACCATGACTGGGTTGTTCAGGATACGTAGTCCCTCTTGCCATGTAAAATCAATAACGGGAATCGCTCTTATTGACTTTTCAGTTGGTTCTTTAAAATCGTAAAGACAACAGACTGCCTGTTTGACAGTAAAAGGCATGAAAACGTTTCGCTGATCTTTCCATGATGTTATGGAAACTACCTATATCGTCCTGAGGTGAATCCACCAGATGTACAACCGAAGGAGATGGTGTAATTATCAGATAGTCATTCCACTCATAGATAGTGGATGCTTGATCTCTGATCTCTCCCTCTTCTTCTCGATCACCATCTGAGGTGTCAGGGTCATGAACAGGTGGATCCGCCTGCGGTAACGATGACAGTGGAGTACCCAAAACTTGTAATGTGAGAGGCCGAGGAGATGGCGTTTGTTGTGGAGACCGCATTGGTGGTTGAAGTCGAGGGGTAGATGTAGAAGAAACAGGTTCAGGGAACAGTTTGTAATAATCTGGTAACATGCCTTGGAGGTTGGTTACTAAGTCCAGAGGTATTTGGATAGAACAATCTTGCTGACCTTGAGGCATATATTCAGGATACTGTCGATAATCCCTCTTCATAGTATTGATCATCCTCATCATCATCATAGTCCTGACATTTGACCTGTAACTCTGAATGGCTACGAGCCACTCTAAAAGGATTATCATCTTCGGATTCTTCATCTAGTAAAAGAGTCGGCGGAAAAGTTAAGATTTAGGTTGGAGATGTGTGAAGTGGAAGAATCACAACAGCACTAGATTTGACAGAATATGAAAGACGTGATACTGGCACCAGAGGTGTTAAAGATGCAGAGTACCTCCGTCGACAATAAGTCAGTCGTCGATGAGCATTTTTGTGTTTTTCGAGGCACAGTAGGTTTTTCTGATTGAACTGTGTCGACAAGAATTCTGTCAATGGTGTTTTCTTTAAAAGGTCCATCGAAATGGGTGTCTTCGTCTACTTAGTAGGCTCCTTCGACGTCACTGACATGCGCTTAGATGAATACTTCGTCGACGCCAGTGGAGACAGTGGAATCAGCTTCGATTTCGTTGACAACAATCTACATGTTACTATGGATGTCGACTCTGTCTGAGACAACAACATTATCAAAGGCGATGCCGATTAGAGAGTAGGGAGATTTCAAAGTAGTCGATGACAGCGTCGTCGACGGTGGTGTCATCAACGGTATAAAGAAAGATGGAGAAAGTTTATTTTTTTCCAAAGGAGGGATTTAGAAGACCTTTGTACAGACACCTGTATTTCAGATAGTTTAGTGGGTTCTGAAGAGACCTTTGAGGAAGGTCTATGATGAAATTTCTCCTGAGACTTTTTAGAATGACATGGTGGGATTACTTAAGGGCCTTCTTAGGGTGTTCAGAAGACTCCTTATCAGAGGATCTATACCTTTTCTGAGATGTGCCAGAACTTAAAGAAACCATCACTTTCTCTCTCTCAGAAACTGGGCTCTCCTTTGATATAATCCTGTGTAACAACAACAGAAGTCTTCCCTATCTGTCTTTGAGGGTCTTCTGTGAGAAAGTGCAACATATTTTATATTCTTTGACAGTGTGATCAGGACATAGGCAATGAATGCACTTTTTATGAGGGTCATCGATACAAAGTCTCTTTTTGGCACAGGTGTTACATGGCGTGAATAATCCCTTCTTAGAATGTTCAGACATAGTCAGAATGTCCAAGGGAAATATTGGAAAGAAATGTTCATCTGACATGAAAAGACGTTTCCTGAAATCAGAAGGTTTGAAGAATAAACTGAGCATAGCTCACGGAGACTCCCTTCAGACGACGTGCGGTAGAAAATCTGAGGGATCTAGCCTCTTGGGAAGTGTTCTGGAGGGTGATGTTGCCTGACTGGTTATAGACCAAGTTTGATCCTTTTTAAAAAAGGACATAGGCTATTACATTCATGGCCTAGTGCCATTATAGCCTATGCTTACTAATCTCATTGCTTTGATATAGTACCGTGGGACTCCCACTTCGACAACAGGAAATGATTTAAGCATGTGAATCTATGAAAGATCCAATACTGGAGAATAACCTATGACAATGCTGGGAAATGCAGGGCTGCAATAATCGTATACTGCTCTTTCTTGAGACTAGAGACTTTTGCTGATTCTAGTGAAGAAGAAAGCGGTTTTGGTCTTTATCACCTATCCCTGATTAGCTTATATAACAAGCTCTAAGCATGACAATCTGATCATCTGTATTATTCAAGGGCCGTTTACATGACCAACAGGTGGCAACCCAGATACCTATCTTTAACTGATTTTATTTTGAAAAGTATATCTGTGATGTGTCAGCTGTTTCCCAAAGAATTTGTAACTATTTTTTTATTGACATAGTCAATGTGAATTTGATGTATGCTAAGGCATCCTGAAGGTTGATTCTCTTATGCAGAGTAATATAACTCCTTTCAGAATCTCCATTAATAACACATTAAAACCTCTTCATCACCTAAGCTGGTAAGATGTTAAGTGACTAACTGTAAATAGTTTATAGATTATTGGCTACAAGTCAATATTTTATGCATGTGCAATGTTTCTTTAATAATCTCTATAGCATCATGGCTTGTCACATTAAGGACCTTATTTAGAGTTTGGCGGACAAGACACTGTCAGAATATGACAGATATCCTGTCCTCTGTATTACCAGTGCCATAAGCTATAATACACTTGTAATATGTTAGTCGAGGCATCTGTCACGTTTGTGAAGGAGTGTCCAATCTTCCAAACTATATATAAGGCATTAAGGGCCAGATGTAGGAAGGCAAATACCGGTCGGTAACGGCCGATTCTGACCGGTATTTGGACTTTGGGATGTAGGGGCATGTTAAAATACAGATTCGGTAACGTTCCGTCTCCTCACCCACGCACACAAAGCCCTATACGACCTAGGACCAGATTGCCTCAACACACGAATGTCCTTCTACACCCCCCCCCCGCCAACTACGATCGTCCAATCAAGCCCTCGCCGCAATTCCGCGCATCCATAGATCCACCATGGGGGGAAGATCCTTCTCCTGCTTAGCGGCCAAAACCTGGAACTCTCTCCCCACCCACCTCCGCCTTACACAGAACCACTTCTCCTTCAGAAAGCAACTAAAAACATGGATATTCGATAAGTAAAGCACCCCCTTCCCTCAAGCGCCTTGAGACCCTCTGGGTGAGTAGTGCACTATACAAATTCTTGAACTTGAACTTAAACTATGCATTGCTGATTGCAAGTAAATCTCAGAAGATTGTATGCAAGACATTTCAAATAACACACAGTCTTGATAAAGAATCTAAGAATCACATATCAGGTCAAAACACATTGACCAAACTATGGAGGGGCTTTTAGTAAAGGGTTAAATTCAACAATAGAAAGTTACAGATCACAACTCATCTGCCTCTTCCTGGTCGATTTCCCTTTAGCGGGACTTCCAGCTGACCTATAGCCTAGACACCTCCTGTGAACTATCAAACTTAAACTTTGTTGTCTTTCTCTTATGGCACCATGCTTTTAGGAAAACATATCCTTCTTTGTCCAGATAAATAATTCCTATTGCCTTTTAATTAAATTAGTATACTGTGACAGGAAGGTTGCATGTATTTTAGTTTTTGGGAATGTGTTAAACACACCCACAATTGACTCAGTAAAATGTTGAATGTTGTTGACTGATGAAATAAATGTTCATAATTAGCAGTTCAAAATTGTAATTGCATTAAGAGTTTAAGATTTAGGGCCAGATGTAGGTAATCCCAGATTACAGATTCTTAAATACCGAATCATACCGATTCAGTATTTAAGAACTAGCAATCGGGATGTAGGTAATTTTACCTATTTAATTACAGAATCGGTTTGAATCGGTAATTACCGAATCGGTATTTACCGATTAGGTAATTGCCGTTCATTCCTACGGGCCTGGAGGCCCATAGGAATGAATGTCAATTACCGAATCGGTAAATACCGATTTGGTAATTGGGGGAAACATTGAAGGGTGGCAGGGTGTCACTTTGACACCCTGTTGCACCCCTCAATTGTGCATGGGTGCACATGTTGCAGACATACATGCCCTTAGGGCATGTATGTCTGCAACATGGCACTGTTTAAAAAGCAAAAAAAATGCTTTTTAAAGGGTTTTCATTATTTACCACCAACTTCTAGTTGGTGGTAAATAACGAATTCTTAAACCCCTGTAGCACTGATTACAGTGCTACCTACATGTCAAAATACAGATTCGGTAATTTTACCAAATCTGTATTTTGACATGTAGGTAGCACTGTAATCAGTGCTACAGGGGTTTAAGAATTCGTTATTTACCACCAACTAGAAGTTGGTGGTAAATAATGAAAACCCTTTAAAAAGCATTTTTTTTGCTTTTTAAACAGTGCCATGTTGCAGACATACATGCCCTAAGGGCATGTATGTCTTCAACATGTGCACCCATGCACAATTGAGGGGTGCAACAGGGTGTCAAAGTGACACCCTGCCACCCTTCAATGTTTCCCCCAATTACCAAATCGGTATTTACCGATTCGGTAATTGACATTCATTCCTATGGGCCTCCAGGCCCGTAGGAATGAACAGCAATTACCGAATCGGTAAATACCGATTCGGTAATTACCGATTCAAACCGATTCTGTAATTAAATAGGTAAAATTACCTACATCCCGATTGCTAGTTCTTAAATACTGAATCGGTATGATTCGGTATTTAAGAATCTGTAATCTGGGATTACCTACAATAGGCCCTAAATCTTAAACTCTTAATGCAATTACAATTTTGAACTGCTAATTATGAACATTTATTTCATCAGTCAACAACATTCAACATTTTACTGAGTCAATTGTGGGTGTGTTTAACACATTCCCAAAAACTAAAATACATGCAACCTTCCTGTCACAGTATACTAATTTAATTAAAAGGCAATAGGAATTATTTATCTGGACAAAGAAGGATATGTTTTCCTAAAAGCATGGTGCCATAAGAGAAAGACAACAAAGTTTAAGTTTGATAGTTCACAGGAGGTGTCTAGGCTATAGGTCAGCTGGAAGTCGCGCTAAAGGGAAATCGACCAGGAAGAGGCAGATGAGTTGTGATCTGTAACTTTCTATTGTTGAATTTAACCCTTTACTAAAAGCCCCTCCATAGTTTGGTCAATGTGTTTTGACCCGATATGTGATTCTTAGATTCTTTATCAAGACTGTGTGTTATTTGAAATGTCTTGCATACAATCTTCTGAGATTTACTTGCAATCAGCAATGCATAGTTCAAGTTCAAGTTCAAGAATTTGTATAGCGCACTACTCACCCAGAGGGTCTCAAGGCGCTTGAGGGAAGGGGGTGCTTTACTTATCGAATATCCATGTTTTTAGTTGCTTTCTGAAGGAGAAGTGGTTCTGTGTAAGGCGGAGGTGGGTGGGGAGAGAGTTCCAGGTTTTGGCCGCTAAGCAGGAGAAGGATCTTCCCCCCATGGTGGATCTATGGATGCGCGGAATTGCGGCGAGGGCTTGATTGGACGATCGTAGTTGGCGGGGGGGGGTGTAGAAGGACATTCGTGTGTTGAGGCAATCTGGTCCTAGGTCGTATAGGGCTTTGTGTGCGTGGGTGAGGAGACGGAACGTTATTCTCTTGTTGACGGGGAGCCAATGGAGGTCTTTCAGGTGGCCGGAAATGTGAGCTTGTCGAGGGATGTCCAATATGAGTCTGGCTGAGGCGTTTTGGATGCGTTGGAATTTTTTCTGCAGTTTGGCTGTGGTTCCGGCATAAAGGGTGTTTCCGTAGTCTAGTCGGCTTGTGACCAGTGAGTGAGTGACCGTCTTTCTTGTTTCGGTGGGGATCCATCAGAAGATTTTTTTGAGCATGCGTAGGATGTTGAAGCAAGATGATGAGACTGCGTTGGCTTGTTTGGTCATCGAGAGGGAGGAGTCCAGGATGAAGCCCAGGTTACGTTCATGATCCGTAGGTATGGGTGCGGTTCCCAGGGCCGGTGGCCACCATGAGTCGTCCCAGGCAGAGGGGGATGACCCTAAGATGAGGACTTCTGTTTTGTCCGAGTTTAGTTTTAAACGGCTGTTCTTCATCCACTCGGCTACTTCTTTAATTCCTTCGTGTAAGTTGGTTTTGGCGGTGTTAGGGTCTTTGGTGAGGGAGAGTATCAGCTGGGTGTCGTCTGCGTAGGAGATGATGTTGAGGTTGTGTTGGTGCGCGATGGATGCGAGGGGGCTCATGTATACGTTAAAGAGGGCGGGGTTGAGTGATGATCCTTGTGGAACGCCGCAGATAACTTCGGTGGGTTCTGATCTAAAAGGGGGGAGGCGGACTCTTTGCGTTCTTCCGGCGAGGAACGAGATGATCCAGTCCAATGCTTTTCCTTGTATTCCGACGTTGCTGAGGATTTGTATGAGGGTGCTATGACAGACTGTGTCGAAGGCTGCGGAGAGGTCAAGTAGGATGAGGGCAGCTGTTTCCCCGTTGTCCAGTAGGGTTTGAATGTCGTCTGTCGCTGCGATGAGGGCGGTTTCGGTGCTGTGTTTGGCTCGGAAGCCGGACTGTGAGGGGTCGAGGGAATTGTTGCATTCAAGGAAGGCGGCGAGCTGACTATTGACTGCTTTCTCAATGACTTTGGCAGGAAATGGGAGGAGCGAGATGGGGCGGTAGTTCTTAAGTTCAGTGGGGTCTGCTGTGGGTTTCTTCAGAAGGGCGCTGAGTTCGGCATGTTTCCAGCTTTCCGGGAAGGTAGCGGAGTAGAAGGAACAGTTGATGACATCGCGGAGATGGGGTGCGATGATGGAGTCTGCTTTGTTGAAAATGTGGTGGGGACATGGGTCCGTTGGCGATCCTGAGTGGATGGAGTTCATCAGGCGGATGGTGTCATCGGTGGTGATTGGGTTCCAGGTGCAAAGGTTGTTGGAGTGCGGTTTTGGTTCGGAGGTGGGTGGAGTGGACTGGTCTTCAGACTGGTTTTCAAAGCTGTTGTGTATTTCGGTGATTTTGTTGTGGAAGAATGAGGCTAGAGAGTCGCAGAGGTCTTGGGAGGGGGTGATGTCGTTGATGTCGGCGGTGGGGTTGGTAAATTCCTTGACGATGTTGAATAGTTCCTTGCTGTTTTGGGAGTTGTTGTCGAGTCGATCCTTGAATGCTGATTTCTTGGTGGATCGGATCAGCTGGTGGTGTTTGCGGGTGGCATTCTTGAAGGTGGCCAGGTTGTCAGTGGTTGGGTTTTTTCTCCAGGCTTTTTCGAGAGTACGACAGAACTTCTTGGATTTCTTAAGGTCATCGTTGAACCAGGGGGCTTTTTTGCTACCTTGCTTGATTAGATGGATTTTCAAGGGTGCTAGTTCGTCGGCGCTGTGGGTGATCCATTGTGTGAGGTTGGTGGCTGCTTGGTTTGGGTCCAACGATTTGGTAGGGGGGTTTTGGTGAAGCGATGTGAAGAGCTGGTCGGTGGTGATTTTGTTCCAATTTCTCCGAGGGATAGGTTGTGGGGGGTTGTGGGTCGTGGTCTTTTTGTAGTTGAAGTGAACGCAGCTGTGGTCCGTCCAATGGAGAGCTGTGGTGTGATCGAAGGAGATGTGCTTGCTGGAAGTGAAGATAGGGTCGAGCGTGTGTCCTGCCAAGTGCGTGGGAGTGTCAACAAGTTGTTTGAGTCCGAGATTGGCCAGGTTGTCCAGAAGGGTGGTGGTGTTGCTGTCGTTTTTCTTTTCCAGGTGGAAGTTGAGGTCTCCCAGTAGAACGCATACGCAGATGCACTGGGAAAATGTACATTTGCTAAATGGTGTTAATACAAAATCTTTTTTTCTTTGTAGTGTAGTTAATTAACAGCAATGCAAGTATGTAATTATATTGCGTAAACCATGGTGGTGAGAGTGATGAGAACCTTATCCTGTTTACTTGAAAAGGTATATACATATGCTGATGCATATAGTAAACAATGTATATAAAAAGAAGAAACTGGCAGCGAAAACTTTTTATAATTTAAAAACGAATTTATTGTTTTGGGTCAAGAAACTTTCTTCGTTTTTTAACTAATGTAAAGCAATAGAGGAAATGAGGGGGCAGAAGAGAAAAAAAAAATCGAATACTTGACAGTTGTTTCATGTTTCTAAAGTGAACCTCTATTTATGATTGTTACACAAAAATGTATTGTTTTTGACATGGAAAATACCCTTAACCTTTCACCCTCATATTGTCTATCGATGACACTGACAATTGGGTGTGTGCCATGGACCACCTGTGAACAGAGCACAAGATATTCATAAAAATGCACTCGTGATTAGATGAAAGGTAAACGGTGTACATCCTCAGGTGTAATATGTGGATTGCATTAAAAATGTTTGGTCATTATGCTGGACACTTTGTGGCATAATTCCCTGTTGTTCTAGTCTGATGCCATGAGTGAAGACAAGGATGCTAGCCTAATTGCTATGTTGCAACACAGCATTTCAACGTGACTGAACATGGAGCAGATTTTCAGAATGCCTAATTGCGAGACAAAATAGGTTATGGATGCATGCAGAGTTTTTTTTTACTCAGTTCAATTTGAGAGGTTTGAGTAGAGAACTGAGAAGTTTCAACTATGCTCCAGGTGACCCGCCTGGTCTGATTAGGGCTCCCACTATGATCTCAGATGACAGTAGCCACCACCCAGCTGAGAAGCACAAGTTTTTGCTCCTCTCTCTACATTTCTATAAAGTGACTCTGACTATAATGTAGAGCCTGATCTGAAGTGGCTCCACAGAGAGAAGTTATATTGACCAGTTAGTTGGCATAGTGTGTGAGAAAGCTGATCAGGACTTGAAAAGCCAAGGAGCTGGTTTTACTAGTCACAGGGTCACAGTGAGATACTTACCAGACCCAACACATTCTTGGTTGTAGCCAAAGCCCTGGAGGGTACCACCAGCTTCGCACTTGGATCCCATCCCTGGAGGAAAAAAAGATTGGACCAAAATATCATTAACACAAGGACCAGCCACTAGAACCCTGCACTCACAGAGAGTAGCAGATCTACATATACACCCCACAGAGGACGGTACAGCAGGTTTAGATCGAGAGGCATCAACAAGCCTTGGTGAGACCTCAAGTGCTGGGAAAAGAAGGAGTAGAGCATTTTGCAATTAGGGTGCATCATTATAGTTGGGTGAGATCTCTTGTGGGATAGCAGGAGGAAGAATATTGATAGAGAGACACAGAATTTATTTTGCCAGAGGAGAAGGGAATGTAGTGTCAATCATCTGCATTGGTAAAGCAACTGGAGATATACAAAATAGGAATAGATAGCACTGAAAACAAGCTTCAGGTACACTATAATGGCAGCGGTAGGTGGGAGTCACAGTAGTAGAATTGGGCAGATACAGGTGACTGACATGCGTAGGCAGAGCAAGCAGACATTCTCAATTTTGCCATGGTAGGTAGCGTAGGTCATGATTGATCTAAAATGCCACCACAGTGTAGCAAGGATAGGGAGTTGGAAGGTAAGCATTGGGGTACATTTGTAGAGCTATATTGGATTCGGAGTGCTGCAATAAATAGTGGGGGGTGCCGAAAGCCCGGATGAAAGTGCACTCTATGAGTGTGGTTAATCCCAAAAACCGTACAAGAGGAGAATATAAAAGAGCAAACTTAGCTGCACCTAATGGAAGAATCATTGCAAACAGTGTAAAAGAAACCTACCTGTCTGAGAAAGAGGACGAGGAGGCAGCAACGATCTCGGGATAGCCAAGGCATCGTTAAACAATTTGCTAGCCAAATCCTAGCAATGACACAGAAAGTCCAGATTAACAATAACAAAAAGGAAGCTAATTCACTAAATAAGTTCTTACTGCATTAACAATCTTCAAAACAGCTACCTCTTCTACCACTTGATGCATGTCTTTGATCCGGGACCATGTGCCACTGCTTTTTGGCTAGGTATGCGCTATAGAAATACCACATACATAAACCCTTTATTCAATGGATTTCGGAAGGTTTAGATGGGCCTGTCTGCCGGGCCGCTATTTGGTCTAAAATGCCCTCCCTCCTCATGACACCCCAGCCAAGCAGTCATACCATGTTTAGGGTGACTCATTTCACTTTCTACGAGGGAAATTGAAGGGGGCATGAGTGAAGAGGTTCAAATGGGGGACTCATGAGTCTAGTGAGCACAATGTGAAGGTTCCAAGAAGATGCTGGAGGAACCCTTGGTAGAATAACTCATTTGAGATATTCCATGAAGGCTTTGATGGCTGGAACTTGGAAGTGACAGATAACGTCTATTCTGGAGGAAGGCAGTGATTGCAGCACAGTGTAACCTTATAGAAGTGTATTCTAAATGTGCCTTTTGTAAATGAAGCAGGTAGCTGACAATGTCTTTCTTGTACTGTGGCTTTCAATTTGTTTAGGTTGGCAGTAGCAAACAAAGAGCTTCCGTTGTGCTGCATAACAGGACCCCGTGGTGGGTCTATGTGCTTCTTTGAGAATATCTATACATTCTGGTGCTAAGTCAAGGTAGCCAAACTCTAAGATCTCAGGAGTCAAATTACTACATTGAGAGTTTTCGGGTCTGGGTGTCTGATTTGCCTTGATTTTGAGTGAGTAGGTCTGGCATCCTGGGGAGCTTCTAGTGTGGAACTACAGAGAGGTCTAGGAGTGTTGTGAACCAAGGTTGACTCGCCCATGTGGGAGCTACCAGGATCATTATTAGAGAAGTCTGCCTGAGCTTCCGCACTAGGAAAGAAAGAAGTGGGAGAGATGGAAAAGAGTGGGCAAATTTCCCTGACCAACGCATCCATAGTGTGGTGCCCTTGGAAAGTGGGTGTGGTTACCTGGAGGCAAAATTTGGGCATTTATCGTTTTCTCCTGTGCAGAAATGGTCAATCTGTGGGAACCCCCACTTTTGTAAGTATGGTAAGGGGACTTGTGGGTGGAGATCCTATTTGTGGACCTGCCAAGCTGGTCTGTAAAGTCGTTGTTTATTCCCGGGAGGTATTCCGTCAACAGGTGAATGTTGTGATGGAGAGCCCATTTCCAAATGGTCTGAGACAGGTGTGATAGTTGTGAAGACCGTGTTCCCCCAATATTTTTAAACAATACATGGCTGACATAATGTCCGTTCAGACTAGGACAACCTTGCGAGACTGGTGAGGAAAAAAAGCCTTTAGTGCTAAGTAGATTGCCTGAAGCTATAGGTAATTGATGTGTAGGGATTGATATTTGCCATTACTAAGACTGTGTACGGTTAGGTCCTGTAGAAGAGCACACCATCCCGTCTGTGATGCGTCTGTGGTGAGAGTGAACAGGGTCCAAAAAAGGCCGCCCTTTCAACAGAGTGCTGGTGTTCCATCATTGCAGAGAAGGGTGAGGGTGGCAGTATATCAACACTAGATCCTCCAGTTGACCCTGTGAGTTAGATCACTAGCGAGCTAGACATTGCTGCAGAGGATGCATGTGTAACCTTGCATGAGAAACTATGGCATATCAGGAAGCTATCATTCCAAGCAGACGCATAACCGTCCTCACTGCGAGTGTCTGGTTTGTCTAGATTTGAGTCACAGTTGTGTGAAAGATCTGAATTCAAGCGAAATTGGGGAAGGCCAATCCTAACTGTGTATTCAGGATTCCTCCTAAGTAAGGTTGAACTTGTAGACTTTAGAGGTGAGACCTGGGGATCCCTAAGCTGTGAAGTAGAGCTATTATCGGAATATGTTGTTGGCAGTGCTGGTGTGTTTTGGCTTTGATAAGCCATCGTTCAGGTAGGGAAATACGTGAAAAGTTTGTCTTCGTAGATGTACAGCGACTACCGCTAAGCATTTTGTAAACACTTGTGTTGCAGTAGTCACTCTGAATGGAAGACCGTTGAACTGATAGTGTTTTCCTGCTATCACAAATCTCAAGTATTTGTGGTGAGAAGGGTATATTGGTACATGAAAGTAGGCGCCCTTTTGTTCTAATGTTGCAACAAATTCCCACTGTTGAAGAAGGGAAATTACATCCTGTAAGGTGACCATATGGAAGTGTTCTGACAGACTGCAGTTGTTTAAAGGCCTGAGATCTAAGATGGGCCTTAGAGACCCGTCCTTTTTAGGTATTGGTAAGTGTAGAGAGTATACTCCTGATTCTTGATGTTGAAGGAGAACGAATTCTATAGCCCCTTTGAGAAGAAGGGCTTGGACTACCTGTTCTAGAAGTGTCTGAAGTTCCTGGAATAACAGTGAGTGTAAGGTGGAATATTGGGCAGCGCGGTAATGAGCTTCAGACAATAGCCATGTTGGATAATAGCTAGTACCCACTTGTCTGTGGTGATGATATTCCACACTGGGTGAAAAAAACTGTTGACTGCCACTGACAAGTGTTGTGTGGTCGGCGGGAAGGGAAAATGGGGGTGGGTTGAGAGGGGGGGGTCAGGTAGTCACCGTTATGCCCATGCCTCGGACCTTGTTCTTTTGGTTTCCCCTGAAGGAACCTCCATAGAAACTTTTGGTGTAAGAGATTTGGGGCTGTTTCTGTTGGGAGGTGGATGCCTTTGTGGAGGTGGTCTTATAAATACCCCTGGAGCTTGGGCAACAAAAGGAGAACCTAGGGATAACATTTGTAATGCTCCCATTACTTTGGTTGTGTCCGTGTCTGACTTCATTTTCTGTAAGTGTTAAGTTTGGGTGGACCAGTGTTCTTTATCGAAGGGCATGTTTAAAACTGCCTGTTTGAACCAAGAACACCTCAACCAGGCGTGCCTCTTAAGGAGGACACTTGTATTAAATCCTTTAGCCGCCGTATCTGCAGCGTCAAGGGTCCAGCTAATTGAAGGGTCAGAAATGTTTGCCCCTCAGTAACATTTGTTGGCCTCTTTTCCTATACCCAGCATGGAGTTGCTGGAGGAGCTCCTCCATCGCGACCCAGTGTGCTCTGTCATAGTGAGCCAACAGGCCTTGAATGTTGGTGATACGCCAAGGATTGGAAACCTGCGCTGCAACCCTTTTTGCTGCAGGATCTATACACTTACCTTCTTTTTCTGGGAGAAGGGTATCCCCAGTAGCCCGATAATTTACCCTTTTAAGTGCAGGAGTGGTCACAATGGAGTCTGGTGGCACCTGACTCGAGTAATAAAGGATCGGATGGGGCTGCCTTACATTTTTTATCTACCCTATGGGTGATATTTCATGCATGTCTCATCATGCCAGGTGACACTGGCAGATATTGGGTATCTCTGTGAGTTGAAGTATTAAAAAGAAAATCCTTCTCTTGGGGTTCCTTATGGAGCTGTACATTGTGGAAAGCTTATGCTTATGCAATGCATCCTCAGTAGGGGAAGGATGAGCTGGGTACAGGTCGGGATTATTTGGTGTAGAGGGATCCATGTCATACATATCCCATGGGTCAGGATCCCCTAATGGCCCTTCTAATCCACCAGTGTCTGACTGTGGTGATCCCTGGGGTGAAACGTCCAGTGTATCATGTTGTGGTGACAATGGCTGAGGAGAATGAAGGGAAGATGGCGGTGAAGGAGATTGAGGGGGAGGAGTAGGAGGTGGGAGTTTTACAGGACTAGTGGCCTTGTCCTTTGTTTTCTTCCAGGGAGGAAGAGGAATATCTAGTGCCTCCTCAAAATTACAATTTCTTCTTTGGAGGTGGAGAAGCAAGGACCCGACCAGTTCCCATTTGTATTTGAAATTCTTTCTGACAAATGTCTAACCTCTCCAGAATGGGTTTGACAGATGTGGAAGCCAATGATGCTTGAGTCTTTTGGCTCTGGTTTTGGTGCCAAGGTTTTCGGCTTTGAAGCGTGATACTTGGTAGGCGCAGAGGGAGATGTGGCCAGCTGCCGAATCGGTACCTAAGCTCTGACCAGTACTGAAGCATGTTCTCATTCCAAAGAGGTCAATGCCAAAGGCTTGGGTTTGTTGGAATTTTTGGCGTTCAGTATGAAGGCGAGGCGTCCGAAACAGGATTTTGGATCAGACCATGGCCAGGACAAAGTGGTGGTTCGGTAACCTCATTAGTGGGAGCGCTCTGTAGCAGGAAGCAGCTTCCTGATGCATGGGACATTTGAAGGCTGTATCGGGGCTGAAGAACTCAACAACTCATAATATTTTGATGCATGTCAGGAGAAGGTGGGGCCTGCCGCAAAGCGCCATATATTGAGCAGCAGTGTCTGGCTGCCGCAAAGCGCCATATATTGAGCAGCAGTGTCTGGCTGTGGAGAAGTGTGGCTCAATGTGGAGAAGTGTGGCTCAATGGTTAGAGCGGCAGACCCTGATGCAGAGGTCTAGCCCGGGACCAGGGTTCAATTCCCCGCCTCGGCGGGTCGTGGGCTCAATATTCCACGGACCTGATAATTCTCGCCTCGTGCCTATTCCAATCATGGAGTCCCACTCTGCAACTCTGGGCAATAGCTTGCTTAATCTCCACAGCGGCCCGCACAACGCTAAGGATGCCTGGCCTCCACCTTGGGGGTGCCCAGGAGTGGACACCTCACAGGGAAAGCCAGGATGGGTTCCACAGCGGTATTCGTACAAGCGCCTTGAGACCCTTGCGGGTGAGTAGTGCGCTATACAAGTATCAATTTACAACGTGATGGACATTGCCCAGGCCAACAGCATGCCCGTCTGCTCCTGTCAGCGGCTGACAAAGGCTGTGCTGATCACCCCTCTTTCACCTCCTTTTTCTTATTTCTTGTCTTGCTTTATTCTACTATGGTGGAGGTGAAAGGTTGCAAGCATCTTGTGTGAAGCTACTAAAGGAACTATCATCAACAGCATCCAGCAGCGCACAGTCAGTGTTTTTTTCCAAAGAAATAGCACTGACTTAAAGGAAACTGTCACTTGAAGGGAATGACCCTGCACATCTTTGAAGCTCTAGAGTTCTTGTTTCTTGTGCGAGATCCATTGCCTCCGAAGAACCCAGCTCGGCACCAACTCAAGGCACTGCAGCTGTCACTTTTAATTGAACCACTGGTTAAGTGGAAAAAAAGGCCCTCAATGCTGCCTGACCAGTCCAGTTTACTGCTTAGCAATAGTGTTGTGAGTCTTACTCAAAGTTTGGGACATGGTTTTGCAAAGTAGGTTTTTGGTACTACAGAACGTAGATGAATTAGACTGAGGTAACCCTTCATCAATAAGCGTATGTAAGGGATCTAACTCACCAGTTGCCTTTGGTGATTCTGGATTTTTCTGCCCACCGTACTGTCACTCCCTTTGCACACCATTAATCTTATAAACTGGAATATTGCTGAAGCAAACTGAATGGCTTTATTTTATCAATCGTTTTAATGTTTTTTTTATATTTTTCTTCTTCAAGAGACCTGGGTTACTTCTTCCCTGCTCTGTGATGGGTATGTATGTCACTCTATCCCAGCCATCCCATTTTGCTATGGCCATGTTAAAGCTGGGCTTTCGACCTAGTTTATGCTTAATTCAAAAGGTTACCTTGCACCATTGGAGGCAAATTGTGGAGGGTTTCAGGAGGTTTTAGTGAAAGGCACTAATTTTTATTTTTATAATAATGATTTTCCAAATCCTAACAGTCGTAATTTTCAGGTATTGATCAAAAGTATTAATAATTTGTCAATCAGCACTAATCTCCCCAGCAAGAGCTTAATTTGATTATTTGCAGTGACTTCAATGCCAAACTCAGCGTAGACACTGTTGACATAGGCCTGACATCTATGAAACCACCGCCCCTACACTGGACTGCCAAAGTGGGCGAACTGCAGAAGGAGGAGGATCAGGAATGCGAGGGGCAATCTCACGTTTTTGCTTGTAAATGCAGGCACCGGTGGAGAAGCTGCAGAGGGCACAAGGGCGCGCAGCAAGGGTACCGAGGACAACGGAAATTAAAGGGCTAGTGGCGAGGTAGACTGCAACTGTACGGGCACCCTCGTTGGAGCCAGGTAAGGCAGAAAGAGTGTGGGAGAAACATGTAATGGAGTCGGTGATGATAGGGGGAAGAGGGTCAGGGGAGGAGGGTGGACGTTTGAGAAATGAAAAGTAACTTGTGGACATTGGGGTGGGGATAAACGACATAAAAGACACAAAAAGTACTAAATTGAGAGCGGAACTAATACAGACAAAGTGATGGAAGAAGGGGAAAAGAAAGGGGATAAAAAGGACAGCTTGAAGAGTAAGGAGTTGTAAATTAAAAAACGTCCTAATATGGGAGTAACAAAACCCCCGGGGACACACAATGCTGACAACGAAAGAGCGCATATGAAAGGTGAATATTTTGAAATACTTAAACTCCTGCATAGGGAAGCGAGGTCTAAGGAGGGATCAAAAGAGAAGGAATACAAGCTGGCCAAGCGGCCAAAAGTACCTATGATGATAAAAAATTGGACAGCCACGTTTTTGATTTACGAAAGTGTAGATTGTGAAAAGTACCCAGAGCGATGCGTAGCGTTATTTAAGTACATGGACGTGATTAGAAAGGCTCAGATCATGGGGGGATATGCATGGGTACAATATGATGAGGAGTTTAGAGCCCGAATGGCATGGGACCCCGAAACAAAATGGGGGGAATTAGACACTGATCTGTGGCAACACACGAAGGGGGCGGTCAAAGCGGGCAAAACGATATTTACGGCCAGTAGTTTACTGGCCTTTTCAGGGGAGACCCACGGGGGCACGGGAAAGACTCAGTCAGGATCAGGGGGGGACGTGCTAGGTCTTTAATAAAGGCCTGTGCATGTGGGAATTTTGTAGGTTTCATCACAAGTGTTCCAAATGCACGGGCTGGCATGCATTGGTCAACTGTTTTGGGGGCAGATACCAACAGGGAGGCTAGCAATGGCATCAGTCATGGAGCAGTGCAGGAGGACAACAGCAGAAGTTCACAGGCACTAGGGGTGGTAAGGAGCCCCAAGGTCCTGGGCCCAAAGGCTCATGCACTGGTTAAACTCAAGAGGGTTGAAGAGGGCCTTCGGGGGTATGAGGGTCAGGGAGCAGCACAAGTTTGGAGGGAGGGGTTCAGATGGGGATTTCGTCTAGGATACAGGTGTCCAAAGCAGAGAAGATGGTCTGACAATTTAAAATCAGCGACAGAACACAGACAGTTAGTGCGAGACAAACTGAACAAAGAGGTGCAGGAAGGGAGAATGGCAGGGCCTTTTGACGATTGGCCCACCGAGAATAGGAGTGGTGCCCAAAAAAGAACTGGGGCAATACAGGCTAATAGAGCACTTGTCTTGGCCGGAAGGGAATTCGGTCAATGAATTTATTGACGAGGAGGCAGCGTTGGTATCTTATTCATCAGTTGATTTGTCCATGTCACTTGTGGTGACGGCAGGCGCGGCTGCACCAATGCCAAAATATGACATAAAATCCGTTTTTTCGGTTAGTTCCAGTCGATCCGGATGATTGGAATCTTCTGGGTATCCATTTCGAAGGAAAATGGTACGTGGACAAAGCCTTGCTGATGGGTTGCCCTATGTTATGCGCCTTGTTTGAGTGCTTCAGCACGTTTTTACTGTGGTTATTTACACAGCGCACAGGTCATCAACTAGTGACATATAATATCTATACGATTTCTTCTTTGTCGGTTCGCCGGGCTCCGCAAAATGCCAGGCAGCGCTGGACAATTTCCATGAGCTAACGGAGGAACTGGGGTTGCCTTTGGCACCGGAAAAGACAATGGGCTCCTAGTACGGCTCCGTCCTTTTTGGGCATAGAAATCGATTCTGGGGAAATGCAGGCTCGCTTGCCAGAAGAGACAAGCATTTGC
Source organism: Lissotriton helveticus (assembly GCF_964261635.1). Lineage (NCBI taxonomy): Eukaryota > Metazoa > Chordata > Amphibia > Caudata > Salamandridae > Lissotriton > Lissotriton helveticus. The sequence continues at coordinate 1,090,207,633 of NC_136068.1, forward strand.
AATGCAATAGATCTCGCATTGGCGAGAGTTGGAGCTATTGGCATTGTAAATGACAATGCCTTTTACTCATTTGTTTTGAAAACCTGCAAGCGGCGTATAAACAAGCACTTTGTATGTATAGTCCTTGCTTACGAGAAGCAAGGCTTGCAGTAAAGGAGATAGCCAGCCTTGCTTCACATTAGCAAGGACTATAAGTACAAAGTGCTTGTTTAGGCACAACTTGCAGGTTTTCAAAAGCATAAATAAAAGGCATTGTCATTTACAATGCCAATAGCTCAAACTATCGCAAATGCCAGACCTGTTGCATTGCAAATTCTTGTGTTAAATTGGATGGAGCCCCGTACCTCTATAACCATAGAAATACCAAGAACCAGCTTGTCAGCTGTAATTCTCTCAAACTGCTAGATAGGTTATATGGTCACTGGCATACAACTTTGCAGATGGATTGCCAGCCCAAGAAACACATTTGCTGTTGATTTAGTTGTTGTAGCATTTCCGATCTAAAATTACATATTGAATAGATTTATAAAGAGAAATATTTGTCCTGCAGCCGAGGCTACCATAACAAAATGTAATCGACAATAACAAAAAGCCTGTGGGACAATTGTAACCCTCGCTCCTGCGTCCTGTGCGTTCACTCAGTGCAGCAGTATAGACCCGATGGAGAAATGTGGCACCCAGGGAAACACGCGCTGTTTATAGCGCTGGAAGCATTTAGGTCCAGTTCTGACACTTTGTGCAGAAAGTACAGTAAGGTTTCCTAAACAGACACACCGCACACCTGGGCGAGTCAGGTGCTCTCATGTTGTTATGTCGAGGAGGAACTAATGGTGGAAAAACATCCACTTACGCAGCAGTAGACAAAACCTCCCCTTTGGGCTGCACGCCCTACTTCCAGACTATTGTTAAGTATTTTCATAAAGGTATCCAAGTTGTCAAACTTCTCCTTCTAGTTTGTGAATGTTTTTAAGAAAACAAAACGTTGCCGACTTTGTGAGTTTCACATAGCTTTAAAGTCGGAGTGAGGTTTCAGATTTTCCATCATATTTAATAACGTAAATGTTTTAGCATGGTGCATATGGTATTAGCTGAAAACACAAGAGTTTCTAAAAGTCACCGTCAAGAAACTGGCCCAATCGGGAGCCCTGTACCAGGTGAGCGCGCAGAATGATGTCATAATCTGTACACAGGGCTTCTTTCAAGAGGGCTTTTGCGGCTAAATATTGACATCCCTCAAAAATGTTCAAAAATCACCGCCACATTTCATCTTCTTTAAAGGATCTCTGCAGGAGGACGCGAGTTTTGAGAGTGATTTAACGAAAGGACTGAGGACGGTGCTCACTGTTCCCCAATATTGCGGTTTTTAACAGTAAATTATTTGGTAAATAAATGATGGCTTATTTCCGCTGTGATATAACTGATAGTGACAATGGCCATTAAATATTCACCGTTTATAAATGCGTAACTAGAACCAGCAGCGTCCTTGCCCAGTCACACAATTAATTTCACTGAACTTGATACCTGCAGTTAAATATAATTACTCCCAATTAGTTAGGGCGGACGTCATCAGCTTTGATCCCGGGTGTTTCAGTCTAATTGTGTCAAAAAAAGCAAACGAAACCAACACACGTAATAAAAATATATGCCCAGTCTGACAAGGAGTGAGGTGGACACCCTGAAATGAGTCGACCATAGCAGGTGGGGTAAAGGAGTAGAACCGCATAAACAAAACTCTCAGAAGCTCCGAATACCAAGGCCGTTTTCTGCATCTTTCTATTTATCCGTCCGATCTGTGAGGAAAATACGTGCCAGTGCACCCCACCGGCAACCACTGGCACAAATTAAGCACTGCGTGCAGAGAACACACAGTGGGTACTCAGTAAGGCTAGGATTTGAACGCTCTCTCTTGAGACCGCTAGGGGGCAGCAAACACTGTCATAAATAGCTATGAGTGCATACAGATTGTCCTAGAAGGAGTTTTTGAAGTCAGAGGCCCAGCGGCGGCATGAGTTCTGGCTGTGGTCGGAGGATGTCATTCAGTTCATTCTGGACCTCTTCGCTGGCAGGGATAGCGTTCATGGGCAAATTGCTATGGGGTTATCCTCCGACAGCAGGAAAACGGGGGATGAGAATCCTTGAAGGGTGGGCCAGGAAGAAAGCGGGGGTGGTGGGGCGGCGGCATCTCCAGAAACCGCTTTTTGGTGGATTTTGGCTCAAGTAATTGAGGTATTGCCAGTGGTGTGTAGGGACGACCTTGAGGCTTGTCTGTTTTCGACATTAAAGGTTTGGATGTTCTTCAGGGCTTTAAGAGTGTCAGAATTACTGGGTAACAAAAAGGGAGGGAGGGGGTAGTGTGGCAGGATGTGATTCCACAAGAGAAAGGTCTACAGATGTGGCTAGCCAGGTCCAAAACAGGCCAAAGGGGTAAGGGTACATGGGTCAAGTTGGAGGCGTCAGTTCCCCAGGTTACATGTCCAGTTCGGTAAGCTCGCCGTTGGTTCGGCATTGCAGGTGAGGCGGGGGCGGTATTCAGGCATGAAAAAGGAAACAGGATGACAGACTACCAGCTGCAGTCGGTGTTGCGGAAGGCTTTACAACGCATTGGGATCGATGGGGCGGGTTTTGGGACACCCTCTTTCTTTTCGGATTGGAGCCGCAACAGAAGTGTGCAACAGGGGCTGGACTCAGGAAGATATCATGCATTTGGGTCGTTGGTCTTCTGATTGTTTTAAGCACTATGTAAGAAGGGGTGCAGGGGAGGCGTGTGTGTCATTTCCCAAAGTCTGAGTCTCATTCAAATTTTTCTTGTTTCGGGTTCTGTGCCCGGCCCCCCGGCAGACGAATTGACTATTTGGATAGTGGGACACTCTTTGTAAAATGGGCGTAAGTTGAAGCACCCCAGAGTTATTTTGGTGTCAACTTAGGTTTTAATGGGCATTTGTTTAAGGTTGTTTGGAAGAGTAAAGAGGGCATGCGATGGAAGGAGTTGATTCTCCGTCTTAATAGCTGGATGGTAAGTGGCAGGTGCCCGGATCTTTTGGTTGTACACCTTGGAGAAAATGATTTCTGCAAGGAAAAGGGTGTTGTGTTGATGAGGGTGATGAAGAAGGACTTGGACCGGATTAAAGAACAGTGGCAGGTTGCTTTGTGATGTGGACAGAGTTTGTGCCTTGAAGGGTTTGGCAGGAAGCCGTCAAACCAGGTGCCATTGACAAGGCAAGGCAGAAGGTGAATACGGAGATGTCACGTTTTTGCAGGGTCTTAGGTTTTGAACAGGTTAGCCACATGGAGATTCGTTTCGAGTCAGTGGAATTTTTCAGGGTCGATGGTTTCCAGGCTCGGGATGGATTTATACCTTTTGGAGATTAGGAAGGTTTTGGCCAGGTCTTTGAACGTGTTGAAACATTCTAAATGAGGACCCAGGGACTGGGTGCAGGCAAGGAGGGGGTGTCAGAAAATTTGGGTAGATTCTCTCCTACCATTATCTGGGTGGCAGAGGTTATTGAAAGTTTGTCAGGGTTGGCAGAAGTTTTTTGATTATCGTTGCAGTTGGGTTTATTGACAGGGAAAGGGTAGGCAGGTTTTTTAAGTTCAGTTATAGAAGTTTGCTGATTTACTGTTGTAGAGAGACAGGCATTGAATGTTGGTTAATTTAAGTGTATAATTAAAGGTTATAATTTTACTGCAATGCATTGTATTGTTGTTTATATGGTAATGTCAGGGTGGGGGCATGTTCAAGGGATCGTAGGGGCAAAGGCAGGGTCAGGGGTCAGTAATTTGGATGCATTAGTGAGGTTTTAAGTTGGGTAAGGCAGTTGCCAGGGATGTTCATTGTAATGTGCACCTGTTTCAATAAAGTGGCCTTTTTCGCACAACAAAATGGTCTGGTTTGCTCCCCACCCTCTCCCAAGCAGTTGGTTTTGCTGAAGACGCGGAGCACACGGGTGGGTGGAAGCAGGGAGGAGGGTGATGCAGTAGGCTTCACAATTGGAAGAGACGTGGAGGACAGAGCAGAAGCCAGAGAGCTCCAAAACAAATCTGTTAATCCCTGCGGCCAGGGAAGTGGCAATGACGAACCGGGTAGCACAGTCACGACACAGGAGATGGGCAATGGCCAGAGGCAAGTGTCAGGGGCAATGCTCTTACACTGGTGGTGGTGGTAGGGTGATCCGAATGTATCTTAAACCACAAAAGGGCTTCTTTGCATGCACCCTCAGGGTGTGACAGAGCACACAGGGTGTGTGTGGTGCAATAAAGCAATCACAAGCATGATGCTGGTGGTGGTGGCACATAGGGCCAGATGTAGGTGGCCAATTACCGGTCGGTAACGGCCGAATACGGCCATTACCGACCGGTAATTGGATTTTGAGATGTAGGGCCAGTCATTTTACAGAATCGGTAAATTTACCGATCGGTAAATTTACCGATTCTGTAAAATACCGAATCGGTATTTTTACCGATTCGGTAAATTTGATATGTAGGTGGGACTCTGAGTCCCACAAGCCTTACAAAATCGGTATTTTACCATCAAATTCAATTTGATGGTAAAATACCGAATCCGGTGTGCATGCACATGTGTGCATGCACACCTGTGCCATATGACAGGCAGACCTGCCCTTAGGGCATGTATGCCTGCCACATGGCACCCGACCCTGTTTTGGGGGTGCTAGAGGGTGTCAAAGTGACACCCCCTGCACCCTTGTGAAATTCGGTATTTACCGATTCTGTAAATACCGAATCGGTAATGCCCATTCATTCCTATGGGCTTCAAAGCCCATAGGAATGAATGGGCATTACCGGTCGGTATTTACCGAATCGGTAAATACCGAATTTTACCGATTCGGTAACAAAACATCTGGATTGTCCTACATGTCCCCCCTTCATATTTACCGACTCTTAAATACCGAATCGGTAAAATTCGGTATTTAAGAGTCGGTAAATATGCTTTACCTACATCTAGCCCATAGTTTCTTTATAGGAAATACAACCCGGCTAATAAGGCACTTTGGGGTTTTCTTGGAGGGATTCAACCACTGATTAGCTGTTTCGAGGAAGTAGCCTGCCTGTGATTGCATATTTTATCACCTGTATTTAGTTTTAAACTTGTGGTTTTCCCTGCCCATTATTGCTTTCATTTAACCTGTTGAATTGTGGGATTTGCAGTCCAACCTCTGTAGTTTGTCCCTCTCATTCCTTGGTGACAATTCTGTTTTCCCTCCAAATTTCTCCTTTGCTCTGTGCTAAGACCTGTATGTTAAAACAGTGCACTCCCAGCCACCATTTTGTGTTCACAAGCCAGTGAAACCAGCCCCCCTCCCTCCCCAACATCAGGGATTTTCTACATCAGATGGTGCTTCTGTGAGCTGTTTAAGCTGTGTTTACTAGGGCCTGTGCACTTCGTTTTTTGGCCAGCAGAGGGAGTAAAGTTGTATTGAAACAGTATTGTTAGATTTCAAGTTAGTGAGGCCCTTACCTGCTGAAGTCCCAAGTGTGGATTGAGCCTGTCTATCTCCTAGGAGACTCTGAACAGGAGAAGAAGCTGCCCAGCCCCCACCCCAAGGCCAGCAGACCATTGGCTATTCAGCTACCAGGCAAGTCTGAGCCCTCCTCTCACACCTGCCCAGGCCCCTTAAGGCCTTGCTGGGTGCACCCCAAATCATTCTCCTCCATCTTGTGAGTTGCAGCCTACCTGTGCCCCAGATTGCAGTGAGCAGAGTCCAGGAAGTGGTAAGGAGACAGACTAGTACTGTCTCTTCCCAAGACAAAAAGTTGTTTAAAAAACGATTTTCACTTTCTGTGTTTACTGTCTTTGCCTGTGGTTGTTACAGTTTACAATTGTAGTTTTAGCCTGCCTGTGATTACATATTGTATCACCTGTGCTGTGTTTTAAACTTGTGGTTTTCCCAGCCAATGATTGCTTCCATTTAACGTGTTGAATTGTGGGATTTGCAGTCCAACCTCTGTAGTTTGTCCCTCTCATTCCTTGGTGACAATTCTGTTTTCCCTCCAAATTTCTCCTTTGCTCTGTGCTAAGACCTGTATGTTAAAACAGTGCACTCCCAGCCACCATTTTGTGTTCACAAGCCAGTGAAACCAGCCCCCTGCCTCCCCCCGCCCCAGCAACAGGGATTTTCTACATCAGAGGGTGCTTCTGTGAGCTGTTTAAACTGTGTTTACTAGGGCCTGTGCACTTCGTTTTTTGGCCAGCAGAGGGAGTAACGTTTTATTCAAATAGTATTGTTAGATTTCAAGTTAGTGAGGCCCTTACCTGCTGAAGTCCAAAGTGTGGATTGAGCCTGTCTGTCTCCTAGGAGATTCTGAACAGGAGAAGCAGCTTCCAACTTCCTGGCCAACAAACCTTGTCCGAGGTTGCTGGGACCTTATATGGTCTGCTAGTGGCTGGTACATGTCTACACTGATTGGTGGTTATATCTGGTGTTTCTATTGGATTAGGGTTGACGTCATCATTGGTTGGGTATTTGAGGGTTCTGATTGGTTTCTGAGTCTGTGATTCAATCATTGTAGGGTTGGGACTAAGGCTAGGGTTAGACCTTTAATTGGAAGTAGCGATTAGGGCTTCGGGTGTGATTGGTTGCTGGATTAGGTGTGGGACTTAGAGTAGGGTTAGGCTTTCTATTGGAAGTAGGGACTAGGGCAACCTGTGCCATTGGTTGCATGGACTTGTTTTGGGGCTACTGGTAGGGCTAGGGCCTTTATTAGACGTAGAGATCAGGGTTTTTGAACTGATTGGGTGCTTGGACTAGGCATAAGATTGGCTATAAGGTCCTGGTCTCCTATTGGTTCTAGATTTTAGGGCTAGTGTTGTGATTGGATAGTGTTAGGGCTAGGGTTTCCATTGGCTGAAGGGGTCACCTGATTACTAGGGCTATAAAAGGCCAGGCTTAGGGCGTCTCAGCCCGGGTGTCAAGGCAAAGGGCAGAGAGGACAAGGGCTGCTGCCTGTTTGAGCCTGTTATGGGCAGAGGACAAGGGCTGCTGCCTGTTTGAGACTGGTCGGGACTAGGGCCAGAAATGCTGTCCTTTTTCTCATTGATGAACTGGGATCACTTCCTAAAGTATCGAAGTAAGTAAGAAACCTCGGAATGACCATGGACTCCAAGCTGTCGATGAATGCCCAAGTGGACAAACTAGCAAGATCAAGCTTTGTCACTATAAAAACGCTGGGACGAATTTTCCCTCATTTGGGATTTCCACACAAGGTCCAAGCTACCATCTCCCTTGTTCTGTCCAAACTCGATTACGCCAATAGCCTCTACCACGAATCACCTTTAACGACCGTGAAAAGACTACAACGGATTCAGAACTCGACTGCCAGACTATTCTTGCATATCAAACATCTATGTACCTTCCATGTACTTGCATCTGTGTGTCTGTTACTTTTCTCCTGAAAAAGCATATCCAATGCACTACCCTATTTCTCATACTGTGCCTCTATCAATATCTTTAATCTACATATACTTACCTCCTTTATGTATCTATATACTTTCAATGTAATTATGGATCTATATATTTATCACTTTCTTCTAATTTACCATTTCCAATGCACTACCCTATTTCTCAGCCTATACTTCGCTCAATATATCTTTTAGCCCAACCTTCTGACTCATCTCAAACTTCTTCTACTACTCCTTCTAATGCACTACCCTATCTCTCATCCTATACATCTATCAATATATCCTCTACATCCACTCTCTCATTTATCCCAAACCCCATACCACTACTATGATTGCCAAAATAGCCCTTTCTAGACTCTCTCCTACTCTACCCCTCCTTGCATCATCCGACATCTCTTTTACTATACCGATCCCCTAAAACAAACCTTTCTAAACTCTTCCCTCGGTGTCCTCCCCTCCAAAACTCCTTTTAACTCATCCAAAAGCCTCCTCCTACTGCTAAAACCTGAAAAGAAAATCCTTCACTCTTTTATCCCTCCACTATCCTTTCAATCAAAATGAACAGACTAACATGTTCACTTCTCAAATTCCATATTAAACTATACTAATATACTACCCAAATAACTGAATAACATATCCACTACTCAATTTACTTCATATATTTTACTATACTAATTTTCAACAGTAATACTTTATGGGTTCCAGAGTGGTGTGCTACTCGCCAGAAAAGTGCTTCAACACCCATCAGGGGTAACAAGTGCTATATGAATGCAAATCTTTCTTCCACTTTTATCCCTCCGCTATCCTTCTCACTCCAAGTAACTGACTAATATCCACCACTGAAATTACTTCATATTTCACCATATTAATTCACCACTAATCTTTTGTAGGCTTCCTGAATAGCGTGCGTCAACATGCGCTATATAAATACAAACCTTTGTCCTCCTCTATCTTTCTGCTATCATTCCAAATCTAAATAACTGACTAATCTATTCACCAATTAAAATATACTTGCATGTTTCACTATACTAATTCAACACTAATCCTCAATGGGTCCCGGAGTAGCGTGCTACTCGCCGAAAAAGCGCTTCGACGCCTCGTCAGGGGTAGTAAGCGCTATATAAATGCAATTACAATACTATACAATTACAATTAACTTGTGCAATCATATTAACACTGCATTCTTTAAACCCACACATCAATGAAATTTCCTTTCACCATAATGGTGTGATGCATCCTGTTTCTTTGCAAATAGGCTCTTGCATGATGCTTTGTTAAAAAAAAAAAAGATACAGAGGTCACAGTCTGCTGCGCACATTATAAAGCGACCCTTAAAGGGAAGAAAACTTAGATGAAATGTCATAACTGGGATCAATTGATATTGGCTTCTAAAATGAAATTTTTTTGGCAAACTGGCTATTTGATTAGGTCAAGGAACAACATTTTATCTGAGTAACCATATTACGTTCGACCAATGGGTTTCACATGTTAAGGGAATATATTGTTCTAGTGGCAATTACAATTTAAACCATAATCATTACATAATTTTAGACTCAAATACAAAATTAAGCTTTGATTACCACTAGGTGCTTATAGCTTTCCCCCAAAATCCTTCTGGTAAAGTCCCTGAAACTGATGGGGTACCAATGGACGCAACATAGATTTAGACACCCCATTGTTAACCAATGTGCAATTTCCCAGTTACCCCAATCTTAGTCGCCATACATTATAGTCCTCATTTTTAGGTCAAAGCCTACGAGACAGCACAGCTGTCTGGTTTGGTAAAGACATTTTGGGAACATTCAGAAAGCTGACCTAGTAATGTATTCCGACTGTTGCTTACCAACGGCTTTGAAGTTTGAAAGTCACATTTTCTGGCTTTCTATTTGCTGGCTTTATGTGCTATAGGCTGTCCAGCTCGAGTTAGTCCCTCCCGTTGCCCAAACTTTGTTTACTGTATTCTTCTACGAACACGCTTTCTGTAAACAGGCCTTTAAATCTTGCTCTTTTCACATTTTCTGTGCATTCAAAAAGAGAGGTCAAATGTCAAGCGCTGCCTTCCAAGAGAGTTTGGTGTTTACTTTTCTTTCCCGGACTTCAAAGTGAGGGAATTGATGTGACAATCCTGCTGAGTATCCATGTAAAAGGAGAGGGTTTAGGATGTTTTTTTCTAGCACAGAAAGAAAAAACAAATTTACTGTGCTGGTGTTTCAGAATATATCAGAATTAGAACAAATGAAGCACTTTTTTTTGTAATTCTGAAGTGTGGTGGAAACAAATGTTTGAATATGATCAAATCACACCAATAGAGTAGGTGATGACATTTGCACACATTATCGTTTGTGTGCAGTAAAACTGTATTTCAGTGCAAATGTAATAGTCATTTCAATTGACAATTTGTGGTCTGTAATGGCAGTGACTACCACACCATTCATACTCCAGACTACCAATTGCACTCTATACCATGCCACGCCACTCCACAACATGCAACTCCACACCACTTTACCCCACTCCAGTCTACCTCACTCTACTCCAATATACCCCAGTCTACCCCATCCCACTGCTCTACAATCTACTCCAAGCAATCTGTTCCATTCCACCCCAGTACACCCCACCCCAATTTACCCACCCCACTCTAATCTACCTCACTTCAATCTTTCTAACTCTAACCCAATCTACCCAACTCCAATCTACCCCAATCAACTCTCCTATGCTCCTGTCTATCCCACTCCACTACAATCTACCCAACTCCGAACTACCCCACTCAGTCTAACCCAATCAACCCCACACACTCCTATTTACCCCACTCCACCCCAATCTACTGCACTTCTCACATCTATTCAACATTGCTCCACTCTACCAGTATACTCCACTCTAATCTACCCCATTCCAATTAACCCCACTCCACCACAATCTACCCTACTCCAATCTACCACAATATACCCCACTCCACTCCAATCTACCCGACTCCACCCCAATCCACCCCACCCTACTCCAATCCACCACTCTTCAATCTACCCCACTCCATTCCAATCTACCCATCTCTAATCCACCCAATCTATCTCATTCCACCCTAATCTACCCAACAACACTACATTATTGACCACACTCCACTCTTCCCGAGTCTATCTCACTTAACTCCAATGTTGGCTCCACTCCAATCTATCCAGCTCCCCTCTACTCCACCCCAATGTACCCCACCCACTCTACCCACTTTGATCCACCCAATATTCCCCACTCCACACTACCGCAACCTATCACTCTCCATTCCACTATACCCAATCTACCCCACTCCAATTCACTCCAATATACCTTCTGTGAAAATTGGGTTTCAGAAAACATATTTATAATTTGCACATCACCAAGTAAAGTGTTATGATTTGTTTTTAATCCTATTTAAATATGTCTTTCCTGGGGGGCGTGGCCAAGCAGCATGGCCGACAGGACGTGAGCTCCACCAGCTCCGTCCCAAAGACCCACTAATCCTGCTCAATTATCCTGCCTGAGCTGTCCAAGTCCGTGGATTCCACGCCGGAACCCCTCCTGACTCGATTGAGACCCCTGGGCTCGAGGAGAAGATCCGGGCTCTACCGTGAGCGGAGGCGACAGAGCTGCCGGCGTCTGTGGCGCCGCCCTAGACTACGCAAGTCCGCGGTCTGGGCCTATGACGGAGGTTCGGCTGCGGGCGATCCGCCCAAGAGTGACGTGCGAGAGGTCCTGAGACGGACGACTGCTACGTGGACCCCTGCGCCCCACACTGCATCATTGGGGTGTTTCTACAACTGACGATCGGCGCCCGGAGGGTCCCGGAGGTGCCCGCTAGCCGGACCGTGGAGATTGCAGTGGCCCGCAGCGGAGTTCCGGGTAAGGACTGATCCTCCCGGTGGGCGGCGGGCGGACCCCGGGACGCTGAGGGTCCTGCACGGCCCGATGGCAGCTGTGAGTGCTCGGGCCCTGACCCCTCCTGGAGCCACATACTGACCGCGGCGTCTCCCTCCCTGCTGGGGCGCCCGGCCTCCTCTCTCCCTTAATCCCGATACGTGGGGCCTGCGGCCTTGCTCTCCCCCGTGCCCGCACTGAACTTTAGCTTCCTCCCCCCGATGGGTGCCACTGATTGGGGACGTGAGGCGGGGCACCTTGAAAGTGGCGTCGTTATTAAGGTCCGGCTAGCGCCCGTCCGCCATCTTCAGCTGCATATTCGGCCGCTTTCTGAGTGGTGCTCTTGATCTTCACAAGTGAGGGGATCCCTGATACAACCTGTGCTGCGGCTAAATGCTCGTCTGGGGAGCTGCCCCTGAGGCCCTGGTGACCAGCCTATCGCCAACTGAAGGTGGGGGTCTCCGTGGAGTGGCGTAAACTGAGGGTCGGCTGACACTTCCTTGCATTGCTACCAGGTGCCGGACTTGAGCCACTGCCGGGCTTTCACCGTCGAATAGAGGTGGGGAATCCACTGCTACTACGCCAGCCTCGCTGTGGGGTCGACTGACTCGCCCTGGGCGCTCCCCATGAACTCTAGTGAACCTTATCCTTATTTTGTCACTGCCGACTCCTGATCTCGGCCTCTACACACTTGGCTTGTTAGACCAGCGGGGCCTTGGGGGGGCCCTTTGGCAGGCGCTGTCTGCGTGCATTATCTGCCTCACGAGATGGCGGCTCGAGGCGGACGATCTGCGAAGGGCTCCCAACCTAATACTATTACGCAGTAAACCACCCCGCGCCTGCCGTCGCAGAGGATCACGCGTCAGACGGGGCCTGAAGACGGCAGCGAGAGCCTGACGGAGCCATCCAGGGCCGAACTCTTGAAGGCTATTCAGGGCTCCCACTCTGCTCTGGAGCGACAGATAGAAACTGTTTACATAGATGTGAATCTCCTCAGAACCGATCTTCGCAAAGTGGCAGACAAAGTCTCGGATGCGGAGGGCAATATTACGCAGTTGCAGGGTGAGGTGGCCTCTCTACAAAAATCAGTTGCACAACTCACGTCTACTACCCGCGCATTGGAGAGACGGGCCGAAGACGCGGAAGGGAGAGCCCGTCCGAGCAACATTCGGGTCCTGGGAGTGCCGGAACGGTTGGAGGCGGAAAACCCTGAACGCTTCCTTGAAACTTGGATCCGCACACGCTTGTGCCCATCTGGATTGTCCAATGTGTTCGTTGTGGAACGGGCGCATAGAGCCCTTGTGCCCCCTCCACGCCCGGGGGACGCTCCTAGAGCCCTCATCGCGAAGATCCAGAACTATAAGGACCGTGATTGTATTTTAAGGGCTGCGAGGGAGTCGGAGTCCCTTCTGATTGAAAATAGCCGTGTGTCGATATACCCTGATTATACCCAACAGGTGCAGGAGCAGATGAAATCCTATTTGGGAGTCAAACAAAAACTCAGTGAGATGAAACTTCAATATATGCTTCTATACCCAGCCAAACTCAAGGTACTCTACCAGGGCCGTGCGCATTTCTTTGAGTCACCAGCGGAGGTGTGGGAGTGGCTCGAGATCAGAGGAGATGACCTCCCCCCGGGGGAGCGAGGTGGCCCGCGTGACACTTGGGGGACCAGACCGCAAAAGAAACACCGAAGTAGGAGAAGGCGCCGTTCTGGATCTCGGGGATCTCCTGCAACTCGACCTACAGTGGGGGCGGATGGAGCTATCCATATGGTTACATCACCGACGAGAGCGGAACCGAGTTCGGCTGCAGCCCCTGCACCTGGTGACATCCTGGTGCCGGACACTTTGCAGGAAACGTCTCCGGATACGGACACTTCAGCCCCGGTGGTCCCGGAGACGGGCCTCACTGAACCAAGGTTGGAGTGAACTATTGACTGGTGTTGATTGGCCCTGTGTATGTGGATGATCTTAATATGGGGGCCCTCATATTGACGCACTGCTGGGTTTCCCTAAATCATTCCTGCCGCTGTGGTTTTTGGGTTTTTGGATAATGGATCATAACTGAACACTTGCGCCCTTGTGGCCTAGAGTGCAGGGGAGGTGGGTGGGGCTAACTTTCGTCTTGTGTGACTTCTTGCCGGTACTGCTAACGGGGGGGTGAAGACATGCCCGGGTACTGTCCTGATATTGAGGGGTCTTTTCGGGGAGCTGGGAGGTAGGGTGGGTGGGGTTGTTTTGTTGTGTGTGAGTGAGTGTTGAATGAGTTGTATGGGGTGGCTGTGTACGTCCTGGCACTGGCAGGGGAAGGGCGGGATGGCGTTTATTGTTGTTGCTATCCTCTTGCTCGTGGGTGGGGGGGGGGGAAACCAGTTTTTGCAAAAGCTCAATGTTTCGGAGTTGTTGGGGGGTGGGTTGAAATTTATGGAGAAAGTATTTCTAGCATCATGAGCACATTGAATCCGATTTGTAGACAGCTTACTGACGAAGCTGCCCTGACAGATTCTACTACAGTGGGGGCCAGAAAGCAACAGGTTATATTGTATTTATGCTATAGCCTGATTAAGCGTTATCATAGGTCATGGGTTTTACATTTTTAACGTGGAATGTGCGTGGCTTGGGTACTTGCACCAAGAGACACAGAGTCCTCACCTTCCTGAAACGACATGGGGTCTCGATCGCTTGTCTACAAGAGACCCACCTGGATGATGACGGCGCACAACGGCTGTCCAGGAAGTGGAGGGGCCAGATTTTTCATTCCTCCTTCTCTACATATGCTAGGGGGGTCCTCATCTGGGTGGCCCCAGGGATTCCTTGCGCGGTTCAATATATTGAAGCGGATGTAGACGGAAGGTACCTGTTGGTGCGACTTAGATTGGATGACAAGGAGCTCTTGCTCCTTAATACTTATGCCCCAAACACTGATGAGCCGGCTTTCTTTTCACGAGTCCAGGATCTTGTGGCTTTGGGTTTGGATGCACCCCTCCTTTGGTTTGGGGACTTCAATTGCGTACTGCACCCTGAATTGGATCGTCATCCACCCCGGTCAGGCACTAAGCCCCGTATGACGGCCCGTCTGCGTGACGTGATGCATAATCTTGGAGCGATAGACGTGTGGCGTTCCTGTCATCCTGCTCAGAAGATTTACACGTGTTACACCCCGATGCATGGTACCTATAGCAGGTTAGACCACGTTCTTGCGGCTAACCTTACTCCGTCTCTGACCTTGACGGTTACTCATCAAGCCCGATACCTATCAGACCATGCCCCAGTGACATGCGTGGCGCAGTGGCCTGATCAAGCGGCACGTCCGCGCACGTGGAGAATGCCCGCTGACCTCCTCCTGGATCCGGTGGGCAGAGACCGCGTAGCGGAGTCGCTGTCGGAATATTTGGAAATCAACTGGGGGGGAGATGATCTACCCTACTCTACTAAATGGGACGCCTTGAAGGCAGTTGTGCTTGGCGTCTGTATGGGCCTCACATATGGGGTCCGCAAACAGTTGTTGTCTGACTTACAGAATGCGGAAGCTGCGCTTCAACACGCCCAATCTTGCTCTGATCCGGATGCATCAGATCAGCGAACGGAGTCCGCTGCCTTGGTCTCGATTCATGACATACTTACCCGACTTGACAAGTTTACGTTGGGCAAATATAGACAATGCCACCACCGCAAAGGGGATAAATCTGGCCGCTTATTGGCCTGGATTCTTCGCCGTGAGTTCGCACCTGCAAAAATAGTTGCCTTACGCGACTCAGGTGGAACTGTGTTATCCACTCTGAATCCGATATCCTCGAGGTTCTCCGGTGCCATCTGCAAACCGTATATAAGGCTGACCCATCCATTACGGAGGATGCCTATCACTCGTACCTTGAAGGCCTAGACCTCCGGACTCTGTCGGAAGCGGCGGTGAAAGAATTGGATACGCAACTCACACTAGGTGAGATTAATGCAGCGATAGCCGGCCTCCCCCGTGCGAAGACCCCCGGTGGAGACCGTTACCCAGCCGAATTCTATCATTCCTTCGGGCACGTTTTGGCTCCCCTTTTATTGCAGGTTTACAATGAGGCTTTGCGTACTGGCGCCCTCCCGCCCTCCATGAACCAAGGGGAGGTATGCATGATTTTAAAGCCAGGAGGTGACGGTCTCGATCCCACGGCGTACCGCCCTATAACCCTGATTAATACGGATGCCAAAATCCTCACTAAGATCTTGGCCACTCGCCTTGCCCCACACATGACTTAACTGATCCACTCCGACCAGTGCGGATTTATCCCGGGTCGTAATACGGCGATGAACTTGCGCCGCCTGAATCATGTCCTCCATGAAGTTCAGGGTAGAGAGGGTCCTCAAGTCTTGGTCTCCGTTGATTTGGCTAAAGCCTTTGACACAGTGCACTGGGGATATTTAATGCAGGTGCTAAAGAAAATGGGGTTCGGGCCTGGATTTTGCAATTGGATCGGGGTGCTCTACGGGGCGCCCCGAGCCAGAGTGCGATTGGGTTCGGCCCGCTCGGAAGAGTGGACATTGGAGAGGGGCACCCGCCAGGGTTGTCCCCTGTCCCCTCTCCTGTTTGCCCTTGCAATTGAGCCCCTAGCGATCGCTGCTCGCATGGAGCTACAACAGTGGGGGATAGTGGTGGGTGCAACTACCAACGTAGTCTCCCTTTACGCAGATGATGCACTTTTCTATCTGACCTCCCCCTCTGGGGCCCTCCCAGTCTTATTGCGGCTCCTGGACCACTTTGGTGCAGCCTCTGGGTTGCGTGTTAATCTCACCAAATCTCTGGTTTTCCCGCTGGCGGGCTGTGCTCCAGACTCGGGTACAGATATGCCCTATTTGGGTTTCCGTTGTGAGCGAGTAGCGTTCAGATACCTTGGCATCCAGGTAGCTACATCTGACGAGACTCTACTGGCCTATAATGTCGACAAAGTACTCACAGCCCTCCACAAGTCTGTTACCTTTTGGAACACGCTTCCCCTTTCCCTAATGGGGCGGTTGGCGATTGCCAAAATGGTGATGCTCCCTAGGATCCTATATACCTTGCAGAACACCCTATGTCCGTTGCCACCCCGAGTGTTTCGGACCTTGAATTCGCTCCTCACCTCCCTACTTTGGGCGGGTGGTCGTAGCAGAGTAGCTTTACGCACGGTGACACGGAGCTGGGATGAAGGTGGCCTTGAGGCCCCGAGGTTTGACCTGTATTACTACGCAGCACAGCTTCTCCCGGCAGCCAGGTGGTTCGCTGACACTGAGAATTGGGAACTGGCGCTGCTGGCTGGTACGGCCAATGAAAAGACCCTACAGGAGGCCCTGATGCAGGGTCGCGGCGCCGATCACGCTCTACCGTATGTGGTGCGCCACACAGCCGAAATCTGGCAGCGGTTCATCGAAAGAGTGTTGAAGCGTGCACCGTTTCATAGGGAGTTCCCGCTTTGGATCTTGGCCCCGATACTTCGCTTGGAGGAGAATATGTCCTACAGGGAGTGGTGCTCTGGCGGATGCGAGACTCTTGCGGACCTCTACCCGAACGATTCCTTCGTGTCCTTTGAACGCGCCTTGGAGTCCTTTGACCTAAACGAAGGACAGTACCTCCACTACGGAGCCCTCCAGGACGTGGCCAGAACTACGTGGCCCCAATACCCGGAGGCACCTCCGCCTACCAACACCCTAGACATCATTTTGTCCTGTGGGAGAGGCAGGCGCTTGATCTCCATTCTCTACTCGGCCATGCGCCGGGACTCGGCCCCCCGTTGGCACCGTCTTGGGCGGCGTGGGAGGTTGGGAGTGGAGCTGGAGCCGGACCAACGGAAACGGATCGGGCTTTTGACCCGTAAAGTCTCCTGCAACGCACGTTTTAAACTTATTCATTTCAATTTTGTCCACCGAACTTATATGACGCCTGTCTCCCTGCATCGCATATCGGCAGACAGACGGCATAATTGCCCTAGATGTGGGGTGCGGAGGGCGGGCTTCCTTCACTTAGCGTGGGGCTGCCCCCTGGTTCAAGACTTTTGGCGGAAAGTGGTGGCCCATGTTACTCGGGCCACACAGATTACACTTCTTTTAGAGCCACTTCACTGTCTCCTGGCGCTGGTGCCGAAGCCCAGAAAGAAAAAGTTATCTTATAAATTCCTACAACTCTTGCTGGTCCTGGCGCGGAGACGTGTGGCGATTACATGGATGGGTCAAAGGGCGCCGGAGTTTTCCCTATGGCTGCAAGATGCGAGAGAATGGGCCTTGGCGGAGGAGACTCACATGCTGCGCAATCGCAGAGATAGGAAGCTACAGGATGATTTGCTGGCTTGGAGGGTGCTGTGCATGGAGGGGCTAGTGGAGGATGATTCTGATGCCACGAGCGCGGAGTTGTTCTCCCCTGCTGCTTCAGATTCTGATTGCACTGGGGAGGGGGGTGAATGTGGGAGATTGGGTCCGGTGTAGAGGCCCTACGTAGCCACACTGATATTCCTTAATATATATTTGTCTAGACATAACTGTGACTCCCATAAGCCTATGCAGTAATACAATACCTGTGCCTCACTTGACCCTCACAGGAATGTCCTGCTATATTCGGATCTGTGCTGCTGATGCCATTTATGGGGTAATTGTTTGTTGTTAAACTGTTTTTTTTTTTTTTAAATGTGAATGCAACATGATAAAAATAGCGAATACAGTGATAAGTTCATATCTTTCGAGCACAAAGACAAATTGAATGTTCTGCTCCTACGCCGCCCAGCCCCCGGGATGTGGGCTGTATCTGGCTGTGTATGCTACCTGCCACATCGTGTTACTATCTTTTTCATATGAGCGGTCCTCATGAATATGTCCTTTGTGCCTCTGTTATGTTTTCGCAATAAAAACATATTTTAAAAAAAATATATATGTCTTTCCTCACACAGAAGTGCTAAAAATGGGCTTTCGCAACTACTAAAATTTATTTTAAAATGTTTGTACAGTCGACTTATTAGCTATTTAAATGTGTGTTAGGGAAAACCTGATACCCTACATACAGCCTTTCATTTCACACCTCATACAGCAGGCCAGACTGGGGGAGGCGTGATGCCTCCGTGGCCCCCCTTCGTCGCAAGCGATCCTGTACCTTCAAGGCAACCACTGCCACGGGAAAACGTGGCGGAATACCTGGTGTTGCCCTACCTGCCCTTGCAAGTGAGTTGGAGCTGCGGAAAGAGGAGAAAACTGTGACTTTACCTCAGGCCGCGTTCTGACACTGCTGAGGGTAAAATGGCGGCTGCAACTTGCTGTGGACGATCCCGTTGCTGAGCTGGACTGCAGCAACCTGAGGGGCCTCTGACCGACGAACCGGAGAGCGGGACTGATCTGCAGGCGAGGATCCCCCCTGTGGAGCACCTGGACGACATCGCAGGCACGAGGTGGGAGCTGAAAAGTGCTGCACACAGGCATAGCTGCAGATGCCTGACTTCAAAATGGTGGCGCGGAGGACTGCAGAGGCGTTAGCGCAAGGCAGTTGACTGCTGAGTTGTTCCCGCTGCCAAGAAATGGTGTATGGTGCCTGGGCAGTCCTTCCATAGCAGACACAGTCGAATCGAGGTAAGCGCTGAAGCGCGCCCTACAAAAAGCCCAAGGAGACTGCCTGACCACAAAATGGCAGTGCGAGGCTGTTAACTGTAGCAACTGTTCCCCCAACATGGACTCGCTGAGAGCCTGCGTTCCTTGACCTGAACGCGAAGCGGCTGCATTGCTGGCTGGACCTGGGGGTGAACTGGGAATCCTGGTGGTGAGCTATGCGAGGCACCGAGAGGCCTGAGATACTGTGACCCGACATGGTGGAGGAGAGCAAGTGGAGCTCGCCCACGTGCCTGTGGAGCTCGCCCACGCGCCTGAGTGGCGCCACCGGCACCGTGATAGCACTGCTGACTTGTACTTATGTGCCCTGGAGTGGAGCCTTGATGGCACGTGCCCTGAATCTGATGGTCATTGCACAGGGCTACAGGCTGCGTGGACAGAGCCGCCTCCTGTTCCTGCGCCTAAGACGCGCCTATTTGTGATCACCCTACGTGGTGTCGAACAGCTGTCCCTAATTGGGTCACCCCGCCATCCTGCAGCGACTCCCCGGATGCTACCCATAGAGGCCTGGCCCGGGAGACTTCTCTACCGGCTACTGGACAGTGACACGCTTGGGCTTCCTGTGGACGCCAGCGGAGACTGGAGACCCAACCTATTGGTGTGCGCTCAAGCAAACCTGTGCTTGCGCACCTGAGAATTGCAAGGCCCTTACAACAACTAGACCCCTCCACGGGCGAATCGCAGAATGGGTAGAGTATCCAGAAAAAAGGGATAAGAGGTCCTGCGGACGGACGACCCGGGGCAGCACAATGATGATGGGGAGAGTGCGTCTGAGAGGCGGGCGGAGGGCCCAACCGGAGACCTGACCTTGGCGGACATAATGCAGGCCATCACCTCCTCGTGGGAGGCCCTGGAATCAAAGATGGACGCCATAGGGACAGATCTCGCCCTGCTGAAAGACGAGCACCGCAAACTAAAAGACAGAGTGGCGACTAATGAAACCACAATGAAGGACATTCCAGACACGATCTCCAATCTACAAGATGCCCTGCAGGTGATAGAAGCTAGAATTAAAGTGCTAGAGGTGAGAGCAGAGGACAGTGAGGGGCGCTCCCGACGGAATAACTTGCGCATAGTGGGAATGCCGGAGCGGGAGGAGAGGGCTGATGCGGTCCAGTACTAGGAGACATAGCTAAAATCAGAGGTGGCCCCGGAGGACCTCTACCCCTTCTATGCTCTTGAGCGTGCCCACAGAGTCCCGGCTAAACCGCCTAAACCTGGTGCCCCACCCCGCCCAATGGTGGTGCGACTACTACATTACCGTGATCGAGATTTCCTATTACAGTGAGCCCGGGAGAAGCAGAACCTGCAGATAAGGAACAGCAGGGTGATGATCTTCCTGGATTATACTAGAGAGGTGCAACAGCAGAGATCTTCCTTTTTGGCGGTAAAACAAAAATTGCGCCAGCTTCATCTCCCCTATGCTATGTTGTTTCCGGCCCGACTCCGGGTGTCTGCAGATATGGAGACTCACTTCTTTCATACCCCGCGGGATGCTTGGGACTGGCTAGAAAGTAGACGCGGCACGAACCACGCTCTCTACATGGGCCTTCGCTATGACCGGGGTCGGCCCCCTCTCTGACGCTTCAGGGGGCCCCCTCGCCTACTAGACAGTGCCAGGAATGCAATAGAGCGGTGAAGGCGGTGGCGGACATTAGCCAGGGAAATGCTAACCCGACCAGCAATGCCACAGACCCTGAACACAGCAGATCAGAGCTCAAGATCGGCTCATTGGACTGCAGGATGTAGGCACAGGGGATGGTTGATTGCATAATGCTGGCCCTTCGCCTTAGAGGCCGAAGGCGTCTAGCGCAAGGGGACACGTTTGTATCATGAGGCTTTGCTGAGGGTTCCTTAGGTGAGGGTGAGGGGGGTGTTCTGTGTCCACTTATAGCGAAGCACGCACCACTGCTTTTAAGATTTCTTGTTTGATTACTTCTGTTTAGATGGGGATCTGTTCACGTGAGCCTGTCCTGTGGAGTGGGAGCTGGGGCGTTTTTATTGTTGGGAAAGTTGGATAGGGGTCAGGCATGTCGCTATAAGAGAGACGCACAGACAGGACTGGTGATTCTAGAATGGGTTCTCCTCTAGGTATCAAATGCATAACCTGGAATGTAAGAGGGATGCACACTGAGTAGACGACACAAAATACATGCCTACCTGATAAGAAGGGGAGTGCAAATTGCACTATTACAATAAAACCATCTGACACAAACTGAAGGAGCAGCCCTGCAGCGCCGCTGGAGGGGACAGTTATTCCATACGACATACTCAGCTTTTGCAAGAGGGACGCTAATATGGGTGAGGGTGGGGCTCCCCTTTCAATGTGTTCGGCAGACAATAGACCCTGACGGTAGATTTGTGGTAGTGATGGGGCGCTTGGATGGCCGGGATATTACCATAGGGAGTGTCTACGCCCCTAATGTTGACCAGCCGACGTTCTTCGCTCAACTCACACAGACACTAGCACAGGCTTTGACTGGTTCCGTGCTCTTGGGGGGAGACTTTATTAGCATTACTGACATTAACTTGGACCGCTCTCATCCACCCCTCCCTGACGCTCCTACACACAGAGTGGCGCATGCTGAGAGGGACAAATCTGGGGCACTGCTTGCTTGGCTGGCCAACCCGGCGCGCCGAGGGACGCCAGTCTTAGAGTTACGGGGGAGGGACGGGATAACCTATTATGGTCAACAGGCTATAAACGCACAGTTTCTGGAATACTATACACCCTATATTGAAACCAGTTGGATCCCATGGTACTGGAGGGGGAGGGATTCTTGGATATAGAACTCCCCCAAATTGAGGCTGAAGAGGCAGAGTCATTAGGTCGGGATAAAGATCCTAGGAGAGATCAGGGGGCGCCATAAAGCACATGGCCAGGAACAAAACCCCTGGCATAGATGGACTCCCGGTCAAGTTGTACACCATGTACATGGATGAATTGGCTCCCCGCTTACAGGCCTTGTACAACAGATCGAAGCGGGACGGCGATAATCCTACCACTCCAAAAGCCGGACAAACCAGCATGGGATTGTACTGGCTACCGGCCCTTTGCTATGCTCAACCTAGACTACAAGATACTAAATTGCGTATTGGCTAGTGGTCTGATGCCTCACATGACGACCCTTGTACATGTGGGCCAGGCGGGCTTCATTCCATCCCGGAATATACGCCGACTACTCCGGCTGCTGGACGGCCCGAGCAGGACGGGAATGAGACGTGTATACTGTGCATTGACATAGAGAAGGCCTTCGACAGCCTCGAGTGGCCATATCTTTTTAGAGTGCTGCGTGCTGTTGGGTTGTGTGAGGGGTTTGTAGCCTGGACGGCGATACTGTATAAGGACTCCACTGCAAGGGTGCGCACGGTGGGCGTGATCTCGGAGGCCTGTGCTGTGGGCAGGGGCACGAGACAAGGGTGTCCGCTCTCTCCCCTCCTGTTCGCATTAGCGATGGAGCCGTTAGCTGTACTTGCGCGATCAGGAAAGTACTGTTGGGGCCTTGATGGGATGAGTCAGTCCCAGTTTATCACTTGGTATGCGGACGATGTCTTAATGTTCATGGCCGACTACGTAGGAGATCTGCATGGTGCCAGGAACAGTTGACCCAGTTAGGACGCGTGTATTTTCCTTTAGGGCAATAGAGCAGTTCTAGCTTCTGCCTTTGTCCATGTGATTGCATTTCTGATCAGCCACTACTGTACTTTTACCTTTTCTTGTAAATATTATGAAGTTTACACTAAGTGGTTTTTAATGTCTTTTTGAGGAACTTATAATTTCACTAATTGCAGAGCTGCATTATGTTTTTTTACAACTGTTAAAGGATGACGTCTGTTTTATTGTTGGATTGGGTTTAATCTATCATATCTGTCACAGGTTACCGAAATTCATTTTTTTTTAGCAGTTTTGTATGCATTTTATGCAATCGTACTTTTTATGATTATATACTAATGTTCAAAATAAAGTTGTGCTGACTGACTATAGATCTAGAATTATTCTTAGGTAAATGGCAGATTTCCAGATGCTGGAAATCCTTTGCCCCGTCAACAGTGATGGGATGACTAGCGGAATCAAAGCAATGGGTAAAGATCGAATTGCTTAGATCCAGGAGTCGGAAAACTAAAGACATAAGCAGGACTCAGAAAGGCATGCTGTTTGCCCAAGGGGACAGTGAGCAACCTTTAACTGAATGAGGTGGGTCCTGACATAAGAAACTGCTTTGACTGGATGGTTATATCACCACATATTGTGACAACACAGTCTATGGAATATAGAGGTACCATATAGATGCCTCTGTGGTGAAGAGTGATAATGTACTGTGGGCAATGAGGACTCCTGGTGGAACATGGTGTATATACTTGTTGAGCACCGAGTAATGCATTGAGCACATCAGCTAACCAAATTTGCAAGGAAGTAAACTGTGGTTGTGCTCAAAGGACTCCAACTCGAATAAGAAATGGGGATGCTCTGGGATGGCACTGTGCTGTTCTCATTGTTGTTTTCTTCAGCATGTCAGATAACTGAAGTGCCTAATATGCAGACTATACAAAGAGATGCACACTGGTTTAAAAATGTCAATAAACACATAAAAAAATAGTAGAGCAACACTGGATTAAGGCTGCATCAATTTCTGACCCCCTATTACTGTTTGAAGGCCTAGGTTTGCACGTAATTCTCTCTATTAATGATTCCTCTTGATTTCCGATTTAAGTAATTTGATGGGCGCTACGCTGAATAAAATGTTTTCGGATGTCAAAACAGGCAAATATTTTCCTTGTTTTTAGATGATTGTTGATAAAAGCCTGCAATATTAAGCTACGGTCCTGGTTCCTATGTAAAATGTTACTGCCACTTAAGAACCTCGGTAATCTGTGGACAGCAGCAGTTTGGTTGTATCAATGTTTAGGCGGATATGCCTATTGTTATTTGCATTAAGGTGTTCCCATATTTGTACAGAGGAGTGATGAGCCTTTTAAACTTCTTTTCTGTGAAAAGCTCAAATAGTAATAAGCTTTTGGAATGTTTGAATCGTGATTTGCGGATTTATTATGAGCTGTGTTTGAGCGTTTCTTTTTTAAATTTTTTATTTAGACTGCAGGATTTTATTCTTTTAAGTTTTTTAATATCCTTTTTTAATTTCCCTGTAGCTAATGGTTGTCTATTGCGTTCTGTTGGTTTTTAATGATTTCCTCTAGGGGATTCACTTTTCTTGGCCTCAGTGTGTTTCTTATAGTTTAAGTTTACCCTCCAGGAGATCCCGAAACAAAATTGTGGTTGACTACCACAACTACCTGGGCTATTTTGCTTGTATTGTGTTATTTTTCCTACCTTAGTGTTGATTTATAAAGTACAGTGGCTGAAGTATTCTACGGCTTTCTCTGCTTCCCAGATCCATGTGTTTTAGGCTAGCCGCGCATCAAAGATTTGGATTTAGTTTTTTGTTTTCCTGTCCCGACCTTATCATATTGACAATTTTGTTTTGCACGATTTCTACTGTTATAAACTAAGATATTCTCTTCCTGACCGAAGGACGTTTTTAATGATATCTTCGACAGCTTGCTTAGTGTGGGATGGATCAGATTGTATGTTTTATTAAGGAAGACACTGATCATGCTTTTTATGGTCTGAAGGGCACATTAACATTTGTCCTTCCCTCTCTCTGTTCATACAAACGTGAGGGGAAAGATTGTAAAGTTTTATTTTGGGTTGTAATTTTGCTGACTGTTTTAGCCGCTTTTAATGTACAGGACTAACTGACTTGTAAGGCCAAAAAGTGGTGATTCCTCAGACAATTAAAACTAATTTCCGAGAGGTCTAGATCAGTGCTAGCATAGTCAAATACACGTATGCACTGAATTGAGATGAACACACATTTTCTGAATGAATCACCTTTCACCTTCCTATTAACAATATGGAGACCTAGGCGGTTACATTCAATAAGGTCTAGCCACGTAAATTGGCAATGTTGCCATGGTAATTTCTGTAGAAGGACGGGATCTTTTGGTAGGTTGTATGCCACTGATATATTTGTCTCTTTGGTTTAAAATGAAGTCAGGCCCTGGAGCCTATATCCTTGCACAAGGTATTTTTCAGCTATTTGTAAAGTATAGACTGAACTTGAGGACGTTGAGTTATAATGATCAACACAATAGCTCTCAGGTCAATCGCTCTTGGAATGAGAAACGGCCACTACAAAGCGGCCGTTTCCATGCATAACTTAACCACGCATGAGTGGTTACCACGAATAGCATTTACCACGCATAGATTTACTACGAGATACGTAGTAAAGGCATGTGTTTAAGGGCTAAAATTAAAAGGGGGGGCTTGGGGGAGGGGTCCCCCCCCCCACCAATACAAAAAGTGTGAAAAAAAGGTGGCTTGGGGGGGTGGGGGCAGAGGTTCCCCCCCCAAAAAAAACGCACCGTTATAGTAGCGATGTGGAAGCAATTGGGAGGCAATCAGCATCATTAGAGGAAACAGAAAGACACTTTTGTTTCCTCATTACGACGTGCAACGTCAACTCGGAAGATCATGAAAAAGAGATGACGTGGAGAGGTAAGGGGAAATTTAGATTTAAAAAAATTAAGTAGGGGTCCGATTTTAGGGTTAAGGGCAGGGGAGGGGTATTTTTAAGAAGGGTTTAGGGGTGGGGGAATAACCTTTACCAAGAGTATTCCCTTACCATGCATGAATTTACAACGAAAATCGTTGTACAAATATGCGTGGTAAAGGAATATTCGTGGTAAAGGTTATGCGTCGGAATGGCATTCGTGTTGCAACGCATGCGTGGTAAAGTCATGGGTTGCAACGGAATGCGTTGTAATGTCATACAATCTCGGGGAACACGTTCGCTCGCTTCAGTCATCAGCTGTCAGTGTCAACATTCTAGAACAGACAGCTGGTGACTAGAAGAGAGGCAAAGGGGGACTGTGTCCCTGGATGGATAAACGTACAAAGAACACAACACATCTTCCCCTTTTGAAAATATTAACAAGGTGATAGGTGTGGATAAGTGTGAAGGGGGGTTGAGAAGAAAAACAGGGGGGAACAAAAGGGGTCCATTTCCGTTTGACAAAAGTCATATGCTAATTACATACATAGTCAGCATGCTTGATGGGTAGAACAACACGTCGCCCCACTCTACTGGTTTTGCTCGGACAGTGCACCACATCGGTTTCATGACTTGTTTTAGAGCATGTGGAGATTCATGCACGTCGACATTTGGTTGCATGCATTCACCTTTGACCTCCTTATCCGAATCACTGACATACCTTCTCCCGGAAATGGGAGTGTTAATATCATTGGAACTATGCAAATCATGCGCTCAAATGTCATGTCCAGAACTAGAGAGCCCTGTCCTAGGTTGCTTACACAAGGACAGTGCTGAAAAATGCCACACTCTACCATCATTGCGAATGGCTGAGTTACAAAAGGTTTTGCACACAGAGAGGGGTTGTGAGAACCTATTCTCCCCTTTGTTCCTGTGACCACTCCCTTTTACCCTTACTATGTCTCCAATCATTAAATATACTTCTTTACTACTGTGTTTCTTGTCAAAACGCGTCTTGCAATTTAACTGTGCCTCTTCTAGCCTGCACTTCACCTGGTTGGCCAACCAGTTTACTCTTTTTGCAGCCAACAACCACCCCACATTGTCCTTAGACACAGGAGTCTTGCCCATCCTAAGCTTAAATGGACGGTGACCCATACGACTGCAAGGTGTTATGTTATTGGCCCAAAGTGTCTTTAGAATTTCCTGTTTCCAAACCAGATTGGGCAACTGGATAATTCCCTTGATAACCCTATTAAAGCGCTCAATGGCACTGTTATGATGGTAAATGGACGTCGTCTTATGTCTTATCGCTCACAAAGCACTCCACAACACCGGACCAGCGTACCTCAACGAAAGACTCACCTTCTACACCCAGAACCGCCAGCTTCGCTCCGCTGACCTTGCCCTCGCCACCGTCCCCCGCATCTGTCGAGCAACCGCCGGCGGCAGATCGTTCTCCCACCTCGCCGCAAACACCTGGAACACCCTCCCCATCCGCCTACGACAGACCCAGGACCTGATGATCTTCAGGAGACTCCTCAAGACCTGGCTGTTGGAGCAGTAGCAGCACCCCTGCCCCCCCCCCCACCCACCCCTCAGCACCTTGAGATCCTTCCGGGTAAGTAGTGCGCTCTACAAATAAACTGATTGATTGATTGATTATCTCGTTTCTTTTTAGATAAGAATGGAAGACCTCTGAAGTGAATTGGGACCCGTTGTCACTAACTATGAATTGGCTAAGCCTTCTCTCATGAAAATATGATTAAGGAATTTTACAACACTGTGTGCATCAGCTTTCTTTACAAATCCAATTTCTGGCCATTTAGAAAAATTGCTCGCCTTGATCAGTAATGGGCCCCATGATGTTGATACAAACTCTCTCCCATGGCATAGTGGGACATGTGATAGGATGTAATGGGGGTCTGAATGTAACCTGGGTTTTAACTGAATTACTACACATAGTACAATCTCTTACTATTCTTTCTATTGCACTATTTACCCCAGGCCACCAATACCAATTCTTTACTCTATGTTTCGTCTTGATGATGCTCAATTGACTCTCATGGCAAATTTTTTTTTTTTTTTTTTTTAAGTGTGCATGGAGGAATAGCCTTCCCGCTCCTCAACAACAATCTATTCTCCTCTGACAACTCATGTTTAACCTCCCAGTAAGGGCGCATTTCATCAGGAACTACTTTCTTTTCAGGCCAACCTTTGGCAAGCATTCTGAGAACCTTACATACCATATCATCTTTGGATAGCTCTATTTTCCAATCATTCATAGAAATTTTGTGTAATTTCTCATGTACGTTTGCAACACATAACTCCTCGTACTCCTTGCTATTTTTACTGGAGCCGGTGAATTGAAAGGCATGCAACTCAAGTAATCCGCAACCACGCTTTTGACACCAGGCACATACTGGACCTCATAGTTGAAATCAAACAAACGTACAGACAAACGTGAATGTCTGGGGGAAGCAGCATAGAGTCCTTTTGTTGTGAAAACGTTGGTTAAGGGTTTGTGGTTGTTACGTAAGGTGACCTTATTATACAAAACAAACTGGCGGAAATGTTCAAGTCCAAAAACACATGCTAATGCCTCCCGCTCTATTTCGGAGTATTTTTCCTCCGTGGGGGTAAGAGAGAGGGAAACCAAAAGCATCGGTGCATTCCATCCCCTGATGATCATCTTTCTGCATAAGGACTGCCCCCAGACTCTTGCCAGTGGCATCTGTAGTGATTATGTTTTCCAAAGTGGGATCAAAACCTTGCAAAGGAAGCACGCAACACATTTATATTTTTATTTATTTATTTATTTTAAGGTTTTATAGAGCGCGTAGTAACCCTAGAGCATCCCAGCGCTTGAACCTGAACTCAGGAGGGGTCAGCATCGGAAGGGGTTAAGGGTCAAGGAAAAAGAAGGGTCTTCAGTGCCTTCCTGAACTGAAGAAGATTAGGTTCAGTTCTCAGTCTCCGGGGGAGGTTGTTCCAGTGTTTGGCCGTGTGGACCGAGAAGCGGCGTCCTCCGGACCGGGCTTTTTTAACTCTGGGGACAGTGATGAAGTTCTCTCCGCTTGAACGGAGGGCCCTACTCGCTTTGTAAGGGATGATGAAATCCTTGAGGAGGGGTGGGCCTTAGTTATGGAGAGTCTTATGGGCCAGGCAAAGGGCCTTGAAAGCAACCCTTTCTCTGACTGGGAGCCAATGAAGGAGCTTCAAGGCTGGCTTTGCCGAGGATCTGGCGGGGGTGTCGGTAAGTAGGCGGGCCGCGGCGTTTTGAATTTTCTGCAGGGTATTGAGTGTAGCTTCGGGGGCACCCAGGTAGATTGCGTTGCTGTAGTCAAGTCTCGCCAGGATGAGGCCCTGAATCAGAAGTTTCTTGGAGGTGGCGGGAAGCAGGGGGAAGACCTTTCTGCAGGCCCTGAGAAGTCCGAAGCAGATTCTTTAAAGAACAAAAATACTTTTGACAAGCCATCCAACCATAAGAACTTATTCCTAAGTTTGAGTAACTGTCTTAAATCATATGTTTTCTTTGAAACGTTTTTGATGAATTTTGAATAGAATTCAACATGGCCTAAAAAATACCGTAAATCCTCCTTGTTATCTGGTACAGGAGAATTACATATGGTGTGTAGTAATTCCTTCTTAGGCCTAATACCCTCACCAGTGATTTTGTGTCCTAGATAGGTTACTTGTGTGCATGCAGATTTGCATTTACTATGCTCAGCAATCAAGCCCTTAGAATTAAGGATGCTGAGAACCTGAGTCAATTTTATGCCATGTTCCTTCCTTGTTTTATCCATGACAAGAATGTCATCTTGAAATATTAGTATGTCTTTTACACCTTTGAAGAGTTCGTGCATATGTCTTTGGAACATGGCGACTGCAGACGCAAGGCCGAAAGGTACCCTCCTAAACCAGTAGCACCCAAATGGCGTTATAAACGTGATAAGGCTCTTAGTGTCAGAGTGCAGGGGAACCTGGTGGTAGGCAGACTTAAGGTCTATGGTTGAGGACCATTTCACCCCCTTTGTATGAGATAGCAATTCATTGATTCTAGGTAGGGGAAATTGATCAACGATGATGTTGTCGTTTAAGTCACATAAGTCAACACATAGCTTCAAATTTCCATTTGTCCTCTTGGCAACGACCAAGGGAGCCACCTATTCAGATGCTTCTACTTGTTCAATGACAGACGTTTCTCAAGTTGTACCTAGATGTCTTCTTTAATAGCAAAGGGGATATTCCTGACCTTGTGGACGATGGGAATAGCATCAGTTTTAACACCTATTTTGTGCTTAAATCCACTTAACCTACCGATCTTCTCTGAAAATACTTTTGGAAATGTGCGCAAAATGCACTTGCTCCTCATCATTCTGGACAATGAGGACTGGAACAGAACTGTTGGTGTCTAGAATAACTCCAAGACTAGGGTCCATCCACCCCAACATGGAGGGTACATACAATTTTCCATAGGAACGCTCTTCCTTCGAAGGATACATTTAGTTTCCTAAAACCACACACCTCAATGGGATCACCTGTAAATGTTTTTATGGTAACGTCGGATTTCCCCAATTGTTTTCACAGGGAATGTACAAACTTAACCTCCCAAACACTTTTTTTACAATAGTGTATGGAGATCCGGAATCTGCCACTATACTTATTATTACACCATTACGCTATCGTCATCAATATTTAGAACACACATATTTACACCGTCATCATCTGACCTATTGATAGCGGTTTCTTCATCAAACTCAACAATTTGACTGAACCTGAGGATCTTTTCTGCCACACTTTTTGGAAGTGAACAACCACACCACAAAAGGAACATTTTACTTTTCTAGCAGGACATTCCTTGTCGTTTCCTAAGTGGTTGATATTAACCACATCTTATAACAAAGTTTCTTGTTGCTTAAATGCACCCCGCTAAAAACTGGCTTACTACCACCAGATTTCTTACTCTGCTTAAACGCTGACTTAGCTTCCACCACCCTGAAAACTGTGCCTTCTTCTTTCTTTTCTCTGTTTTCGGATAGGATTGCCTTGGCACTCCTACAAGTAAGCTCTGCCCTTCTAGCTACATCCATAATGGTTTGCAAGGGACATTCCACTTTAGCCCATAGATTTTCCTGAATGTTGCTGTTTGAACCCTGCATTACAATTTGATCCCTGATGACTTTGTCATGCAAATCCCCAAAGCAACATGGAATGGCTATGTTTTTCAACACTGAGACTTAGTCATCTACTGTTTCCCCCTTTCCATGCCTCCTGTGGAAAAATGTATATCTATCCACAACCACAAAAACAGTTGGTTTATAGTAGCTGTAAAGATGATCAACGGCGTTGATGAATATATCACCTTCGTCAACTGCTCTAGTTTTCATATTAATTCCATTGTAAACCTTAATACCCCTGCACCCATACAATGCAATAGTATCTTGAATTTCTTCTCTGCTGTGAAGTCCTCATCACTTACAAATGTGGAGATGTAATTCATGAAGTACTCCCTCCATTTATCCCAAGTACAGTTTCTCCAATTGTGGGGAGAAAAGACTGAGGTGGAGTCAAGTTCCATAAGTATCCACTTGCCATGCCTAATTTTTATATATATGTTGCAGGTATATTGTGTCTAAAAGTCAAAATGCACAGTGAATAGCCACGAATCTGTCAGTATTTTTTGTATTTAAATATGTAATATATTTTGGGCTTGAAATTTTTGTCAAATTTGAACTAAACGAACACTGTTCGTCTCAAGGAGGTTCGCGATGTAATAAAACCGGTTAAGAGGTGTACTCCCTTTTTGCAAAGAACTGGTGGATATGTTCTGCAGTGCCCATCAGCGGACGTGAGCACCAATCAATCATACCTTGTTATGTTGACTCTTCATTTTATTTTGGAGTTAACGAACAGCAACTTCTCAATAGTAAGTAAATGTGCAGGCAGTAACGCATAGCTTGCATTCGATGTGAAGTACGCTTTAATGATGTAAAATATTTTCAAAGATGGAGGCATGCGTAAAAAGCGTATGTGTGTTGACCCTGAAGACGGCAATGCTGGATTTATGCTGAATATAGTTAGTTTAAGGTGGCTCCCAGATGATGTCTGCTAGCGTAACCTCGGTTTCTAGGTTACGATCATGCGACAGCAGCTCAATGCTAATGCGCACTTGCTTTGTGCGTGACAACAGCTGACGGTTGGAATGTGACGAACGGCTGCGCAGCAGTTGAAGTGTCAACTGTAACTGCAATGCAATCGCTTTTCTCACCCTTCTCAACTCTCTGCGTTCGGACTGCAAACAATTTGGCACTCAATCACAGATCATGTGGCACTCCTGAGTGATTGTATCGCACATGTGCAGTTGCTCTGTTGCTCAAAATTCATTCAACTTAAGCAGCATTAATTCTGCATATTTCAGAATTCCAAATTTACTGACTGACCTGAATCTTTAGTCCGTGGGTTCTTTGTGTTGGTCGCTCGTCGCCATTAATTGTAAAGTATAGACTGAATTCGAGGACGTTGAGTAAATATACTTTATTACAATGACCAACACAATAGCTCTCAGGTCAAGCGCTCGGGGAACATATGCGCTTGCATCAGTCATCAGCTGTCAGTGTCAACATTCTAGAATGGACAGCTGATGACGAGAAGCAAAAGCGGACGGTGGCCCCGGATGGACAAAAGTACAAAGAACACAACACTGTTGAAAGTGATTTATTTATTGTGTTATAGTAATATGATCCTGGTCAAAGTAGCCCGAGCTCCTAGGGGCCATGTATATAACACAAATGTACCCATCTAATTGTGTTAACATTTACTTCTTAGACATTGTGATCCCGATCTATTCACAGACTCTCTTCATTGGTATGAGAAATCCTGTTACCTCTTCCCTGCACCACACCAGCACTCCCCAGAATGTCTGACTATCTTGTGAATATGCCCCCCTAAGATCTATTAACACTTGAATTCCACCATCTTAGATTCCTTAACGGTCACTGGCACTAGCAAAAGGAAGGGAAGTAGACATGACTGGACTGAGTCAGAGGAGCAGGGACAGGACAAATCTGCCCTCCAAGCACACCGACTGTTCGACCCCTGCCCTCTTAGCTATAGTTTGAGTCTGCAGGTAACAGTGCTAGCTGTACATAGATCCGATGAGAGGGTACTAAGCAGGGGCAGCTCCTCCGTTATGGCGGAGGATCGTCGCCCCACTAGGTGGCAGCAGATTTAAAAAGATGAAAAATTAAATGATAATAAACCAGTGTTATTAACATTTATTTTTCTTCTTACCTTCAGGCTGTCAGCGAGGGCGGGCGGGACCATGCACTCTATGTGCAACAGTGGACAGGAGGGCTGATGGGCACTACTAAGTGTACATGATGGTTTGGCGGGCTGTCTTAGACCAGCCAAACTGTCAAGTGCACTAAGCATTTCTCCACCCGGCTGTGTTATACAGACAGGTGGAAAAAAGCCACAGGCTCCCATTCCTTCTGAGCAGCAAACCAGTGCCGCTCTCATGCTGGGAATATGATAGGATCCCAGCAAGAGAGCAGTGTCAAGATTGGCATCTGGAAACCTGCGCCGTGTGCACCAGCCCTGGAGTTGAGGATCGGGAGAGGAGCAATGCAGCAGCGTCAGGTAAGTAAACTTATTTATATTGGAACCTTATGCCCAGGGGGCACTGATTGCGAGCTAAGCGAGGGTCTGTAGGAGCTACGGATTCAATACTGCATCAGTGAATTGCAAATTACCGTATTTTCCGGCGAATAAGACGACTTTTTAACCCATGAAAATCTTCTCAAAAGTCGGGGGTCGTCTTATACGCCGGGTGTCGTCTCATGCAACTTAACGTTGTGAGGAGCTGTGCCCATAGATCGATGTCAGGGGTCAGTTGCTACTGAAGGCGGCCCCTGCAGAAGGTACTACAGTGCTCTGGACTGCTGCGCCATAAGCGGTGAGAGAAGTGAGGCGGACTTGGTGTGCTGAGTGACGCCCAGGGTGCTTCTGAGGCTGTGGGGGACACTGGCAATTACTGCTGTGAATCGCAGAAGCAAAGTTATGCACGGGCTATAGTCCGGGGCAAACGCAGTAAAAGGTTGGCGGGGGCTGGCGGCCCCTCCTGGGTGGCTTTGGCTGCGAAGTGGAGCACGGCAGAGCAGGCACTGGAGTCTTGGCTCCCTGGTTGGGGGACGAGCAGATCAGCCACTGCCAGGCCCGCACGGGCGCACTCTGATAACAGGCGCTGCCGCACTGATCAATGCCGCTCTGATTAAAGGCTCTGACACCTTCGGGTAAAGTCCCCGCCATATAAAAACGCATACCGTAAAATAAATACCGGTAAATAAATACCGTACCTAAATAAATATGCTGGTATAGGAAGTGGGGTAGTCTTATACGGCGAGAGTAGCCCAAACCCTATATTTTAACAAGAAAAATAGGGGGATCGTCTTATAGGCCCAATCGTCTTGTACGCCGGAAAATACGGTACTTTTAGAGGATGTTTCCTTCATAAACTCGTGCTGCATTGTTAGCGCGTGCCCACTGGGGCTTGAGGACATTGCACTGTTATAAACGACCCAGGACGCTGTGATACATCACTTCGCAAAATTAGAATAACATTGTTTCCGGTGTACCAGCGCACAATTCACTTATTATTTTTTACAAAGAGAATTTATTGTATGATGACAATATCCTGTAAATCTCCACATAATGTGAAATAATTGTGTGACAGGAGTCTGCCTTCTAGCTCCGACTATGAACGCCAGTTCAAGGAGTCTGTTTTCTATATTTGCACTAATGGTGAAATGTCACATGATATGTATAAAAGTGTTTTGAAAACATACATTCGTAAGCAAGGAGTTCTCCCTCCGAAACGAGTCGAGTGAGGAATTAAGCGAATACTGAAATAAATACACGCTGAGCAAATGAAAAGTGGCCTGGACATCATTTTTGTTGCACTCTTTGGATTGCTGGGAGTCGCGACCCCATCTGGGCCCGCCACTGCAAGTGGGTGGGGTTTGTGTGCGAAAAACTAGGTGGAGATATATATATTTTTTACTGTTCTTATTTTTGTAAACCCCTCCCTAGCCCCAATCCACACTGCCCCCCCCCCCACACCTCACTGCCGATACCATGCAGTCGCTACTGGTACGAAGCTAAATTAAACAAACACACACAGTAGTTCCATCTGGCTCTCCTTCCTTTCAGCTAATTAGCAGTCTATGAGCCAAGAGAATAGGACCTGAAGTCAACAGACAGGGAGGAAGAGGTAGGGCTGGACAAAACATTAAATGATATAACAGGGGCAGAGGTTTTCTTGAGGGATGATGATGGGGAAGAAATGTTCAGCTCGTTTTTCGAGGCTTTGAACTACATATGTCCATTTAGAGGTGTGAAAACATCGGCACCAGCTTCCGCCAGCTTTATTTTTTTGGAGAGGGAGGATGGGCTGTGGAGGGGGTAAAAGTGCCTCTTAGGTACTTCTCGGCACAAGGCCCTGTTCCCTCCAAGGCCCCTCCCCGTTCTTCACAGAGTGATATTTTTGTTTTAGATGGCAGGTCTGCAACTTACTGTACTCCGGACATCCCTTATAAGAAAGCGTATAATGTGGAACTAAGGCCCCCATTATAAGTTGGCCAGACTTTACAGGGGAGACACTTGGCGGTCGGAAATAAGTTTACTTGCTGGCATACCGTTGCAAAGTCCAGTTGAGTGCTCTCCCTAAAATAGGGAATTGCTTGCACCCAGATTTATTGGCTGCAGTTTTCTCTACTGTCTGCAAAAAATGAGCATACATTTCCACCTGCTCTGAAACCGGTTGAAAGTGTATATGAGACTGCCGGTGGGTGTTAACACTCTAGACAAAA
Source organism: Lissotriton helveticus (assembly GCF_964261635.1). Classification (NCBI taxonomy): domain Eukaryota; kingdom Metazoa; phylum Chordata; class Amphibia; order Caudata; family Salamandridae; genus Lissotriton; species Lissotriton helveticus. Next base: position 1,090,242,953 of record NC_136068.1, read on the forward strand.
TAGCCAAATCACAATGAGGGCCTAAACGTCAATGAATGCCATTATTTGAAGAACTCCGTCCTATGCTGGGAAGACTTACCTTTCTATTGCTTTCCTCCTCCTTCCACTAGTTTCTATTGTAACAGAGTTATAGCATGAACAGAAAACAAAGGCTGCTACTGTAGCTGAAATTTATTGCTAATTTCTGGGGAAGGAAAGAAGGAACATATTGGAGCCGCAACATTCCTTTACTCTCATGGATCCTGGCAAATAGGTTAGAGCCCTGTTCCAGGCCCTCCCTTTTCCTGAAATCTTCTATGACCGAACAAATGAATAAATGCAATTCCCTCTCTGTCATTCACTGACAGCAAATCTTGAGGGAGTTAAAAGGGATGTAAAGTGAATGCTGGGATACAATGCATTTACAACAGATTGTGTTAGAGGTCCTTTCCTCTACACAATGCTGCTGTGAATAAACAACAGTTTGGAAAACATGCATGGATCCTACTCAGACGATCCTATGAGAACAGCTGCTGAGAGAATCTTCTTGAGGTGTCCTAGATGGATCCACATAGACTCCGACAATCAGGTTTTTTTTAACATCATGAGTCACTGGTATAACAAGCATTGGCATAGCCAATAGGTCTCGCCTTTGGGACCTTATAAGTGTTTAACCATTCAACAGTTAATGTCGTTGCACCAAGGATATTGTGCTGCATAACTAAGTACTTATACAGTCCCAAAAGCGAGACCTATTGGCTATGCCAATGCTTGTTCCCTTTTTTCCAGCTACTCTCCGTTGGTCCTCTTGACACTTACTACTAAGTAACAACTCGCTAGGAAAGCCCTCTGCACGACTCTTATCCGGAGGGCTTTCCTAGTGAATTGCACTCCGCGAGTCCGAGGGTTTAGGGCTGGGGGCAGGGAAGGCGGACGGTTTTAACGGTTTAGGACCATGGTTTAGGGCTGGGGACTAGGAACTCCCATTGAACTCTATGGGAGCCTGTATACTGAACGCGTATAGAGGATCCTATAGCAACAAGGTTCTTGAAATGAAGTGATGTCATTGAAGATGGAGTAGGTGGGAGAGAAGTGTCATGGCGAGGTGCAAAGAGAGATGAAAGAGATGCGGGATTGGTAAGGGCAGAGGGGGCTGGAGAGTGTGCAAGACAATAAGGAATTAATGAAGGGAGAATAATGGGAGCAGGGGAAGGTAATGTAAAAAAGGAAAAATATGGCAGGATATGAAAGACGGGCAGGATAAAGAAATGTCGGGTAAGCAGCGTACACCAGAATTGGAGGTCCGCGGCTTGCAAACAAATGCCAGGGCACAACCGGGCACCTCTGGAATAGCACTGGAGAGGCCCTGGCATCGCTCACCCTGTAAAATTAATGTGCATGGGGGATGCCCCGGGAATCTGACGCAGTAACAAGTGGTGTGTGGTCTATGCCACTGGGATTCACTGCACCACAAAAGGGCACCATCTGCCGAAGAAGGTGCACGTTGTTATAAAATAGTTATGCCAGCACTGTGAACACGCATTGGGACTCCTTTGTAGCGCTACCCACTCCCTTGGAAATATGCACTGTTAGGATCTTCAACATGAAGCCTTTTCCGTGTCCACAGCTGGTGCTCGAGATGCAGGCCGAGTGAGGCTTAAAACATCAAACAGCTCAGACTCAGTGAAGTGTCTTTGCAGAGATTGGAGTGGAGCACATTCCCAGGGGCGAGCAGTTATAAACACTAATGATAACGAATGGCAGGACATCAAAGGCCAGTGAGGATTTAAAGCAGTGATGGGGTATGGGGTCATTTGTGGACGGAGCAAGCATAGACAGGAGGGAGGAGGTGGCGAATAAGCATTTAAACACACACACACATGCTATCTTGCCCTTTCCCCACGTAAATAAATATTTCAATATAAAGGAGAAGCACAATATCTTTTTAGGCTGAAAACATCAAACAGCTCAGACTCTGAACGTGTCTGCACAGAGACTCGGAACAGAACCCGGGTTTGGTAAGTTCGAAACACTGATGACAATAAATTGCAAGTAATCAAAGGTCAAAGGGGGTTTAAAGCAGTGATGGGGAGGGAATTATTTATAGATGGAGCAGGCGTTGTCGGGACGGAAAAGGTGGGGTAAAAGCTTTTAACTGTGCACATTTGCTAGCTTGCCCTTTTCTGACGCAAATAAATATTCAAATATAAAGGAGAAGCATAATGTTCTTAGCTGCCACAAAAACATAAGGGAAAACAAGCTGCCGTTCAAATGCCAAAGCACGAGAAACAAAACAAGATGCCAACATCCTAAAAGATTCGGCTATAGTCACTGTTGCCGGAGGTTGGCTAACACAACTAAAACAAACACGCACGGTCTTATGTAGGAGCCCGACTTGCAGGCATTTGTGTTGGGCTGGGGGGGACGTTAAACAAAGCCTGAGGATTAGCGAGGGACGGCGAAAGGCTATACCAAAACAAGCATAAGCCGGAAGAAGGGGGTGGGGGGATACTTTGAAACACGCGCGCACACACACGCTACCGTGCCCTTTTCGGATGCCGGCCGTGAAAGTGAAAGTGCGGCCGTGAATAATTAGGGGAGGAGCAGCCAGGAGAGAGCAGGAGCGGAGGCGCCAAGCTGGGGAACAGATGGCTGGCGATTTGCTGCGGTGCACGCGCATTTTAGGTCAATGCGCTTGCGCATTGACCTAAAAGCGCACGGGCACAGCAGCAAATCGCCAGTGTAGGTAAAGTCTGGTTAAAGCCCTATAGTCTCGCTTCCGCTCAATGCGCATGCGCATTGACAGGTCGCGAGACCTAAAAAGCGTTATTAAGTACAAAATTGAATTCACTCTTGTTAGGACGTCTTGGCTCTCGGGACCTTTAACGTTGGTGATGGAGCACACTACACCAGTCTCTAATGATATAATACTTAATTGGGCTTAAATATAAAAATGACATTCATATTCCCAAGAATCTGTGTATTCTTTGTCCCTCTTCAGAATGCATATCACCCTCCCCCTTCGTCTCACCAGAAAACACTGACCCTGCAGGACATTAGCAGCAGCTCTCCCAGCACCTTCAAGAGACTTGAGGACAGACAGTTTTGCCCAGCTTGCTTACCTGTGCAGTGCACCGAACCTTCTGGTAGAGACTATTTCCATGAAGAGGATCTGGGGGGCCACTGAAAACTGAAACATGAAATACCTGAGTAAGGTCGGAAAACTGCCATATAGCAAATAAAAGCAAATGGCTAAAGTGGCACAAACACAAATTACTCCCTTTCCCTAGATTTGACAAACATCATGCAGACAAGAAAATAATGGGTGGCTTACCAATTACGGTACTCATTAAACTGAAATGCACACAGACTATTGCTGTAGACAGAGAACAAAAAATAGCGAGCAGTCCTCTAATGAATGTGCAGCAGCCAGATGTCACTCACTTGTTTGGATAGAGGCCTGTCTCAGATAGCAGATCCATCTTAAACCTCCGGACCTACTTTCCCAGTCCTTACGATTAAGCTATTGACTGTATATCAGCATAAACTGGGAGAATCCAGAAAACTGGAATGCTACATAAAAGTATTGTACAAAGGTTCAGCAGATATATGGTCCTGTTTATGACGATGCATTGCAATCTGTATATACAGCGGTCATATATAGTTAGTTGAATAATTTGTAATAATTTGTTAGGTGGCCACAGGCTCATCCTCAATCTCCCACACAGAACACACATCATACCACACCTCAGGGGACTACACTGGCTCCCAATACACAAACACAACCATAATCAGACTTAGGCCCCACCTGCCTGTACAATGGCATCTCTGCCTACCAACTACCCAGATACCTCACTTTGCAGGACTCCTACTCACACACATCCCACACATACATAGAACCAGAACAGGAGGACGGGCGTTCTCTTACATTGCTCCTAAAACAGGGCAGGACCTCCCACTCCACAACAGAGCCTCCTCCTCTCTTCTTGTATTTGGAAAGAGGCTGAAGACCAATCTTTTCGATTAACCCCTTCCATGCGCCCGTCGGCCAACGGCTCTCCCGAGCGCTACCTCCGTAGTGCTGCGCACGTCCTATGGCCGACGCGGCCCCGCCCACTCATTAAAGCCGCTTCACCACAGCGGAATTGCCGCTGCGGTTAACTAACCTTCCACAGGCATGGCTAGACATAAACACCTCCTCAGCGTCACGATACTCACGCAGGTAACAGTGCATTTTACTAATACACATAACATAATATAACGGGTGCTTAATAGTTTAGAGCTTGGAATGGAAATCATAAGTGAACAGAAGGCGGATACCAAAAAATGATGTTTTCGAGCCATAGTTCAGCATTTTAACCCTATGATGAGGACAGTAGAGTATAATAGCCAAAAGTATGGAGGGCGGACGAACCAAACATACTCTAATATTAAGTTTGTCCCTTGCAATGAAGTGGTGCAGCAGGGTTAGCTTGATTGTGATGAAAGAGGATGATGTGATATGATGTGCTTGTGGCGTATGAGCTGAGTGCAGATTTTCAAATGTGGAATATGATACTGTAAGAATGTGATAATGCATGGAATGTTGAGGTCTTCTTGCTGGCTGAATGTTGGAAAGTAATTATAGTTGGGGGGGGGGGCATTAACAGGAGCCATCAGGTTGTGGCTGTAACCTAAGGGCCTAAGATGATTTACAGTGTTAACCTCATACCTGAATTGCTTAAGACTCTTGTGTGGAGCACCTGCCCCCCAACTGCAACATTTCCTTTGCCAGAATGAAAATACAATAGTGGGGGCAACTGATACTACTAATTCCCCTAAAGTTCCTGCAACCTGCTTACATCACTTTAAGAAACATAGCAGCTAACCTGTCACAAATCAGTGACACAGTATTATTGAGGCCTCTCCACTCTGATATGGTCAAACATGTTCACGTTTGAAAGTTGCTCTTTTGAGAAGCAAATACATAAGGCAGATTAAGGCCCCAGAGTCTGGGGCAGAAGCTCACCTGTCGCTTCCTGGATAAAGGTAGAATTTCGTCTTAGATCCTGGAGGAACTGTGTGGACCCATGAGCACAGAGATACAGCAAGATTTTCAGCACCTAGGATGCAGCAAAATACCAACTACAGTGAGAAGGAACCATACAACATATGCTACATTTCTTTGTTATATTACAGTGTTTAGGATCTAGCCGAACGTTCGCCATTTCCAGCAACACTGGAACTGGTAAACACTGCTTCATCCCTGCCAAATGCCACCCAGCAGGTGTTAGACTAACGCATTTTAGTGCTGGTATCGCATCACTGCACTAAAATGCATTATTTCCACATCTTATAGTGCCCTGGGACCACCCCCCAGAGTACGCAATCATGAGGAGCTGCAGGCTACGAGCATAGCAGCAGTGAGTGTGCTGTGCTGCCAGCAGAGAGCGCACTGTGAAGACGAGCCTTCATTGTTTACTTTTTGTCAGTCGGGTGATTACTCTAGATGCAAGCAGCAGGGAATGAATATCAATTATCACAAGGCCTAAATAGAAAATGTGGGCGGCCCCGGGCTTCAATCAGCTAGCCAAGCGGCCACCTGCTCCAGCAAACGTGGTCTGTCGGCACTAGGCTGGTAGATAAAATCAAGAGGACTCAGAAGATGTAGGTCAATATGTATGTTTTGGATGCATGAGGGCAAGTTGGGTCCTGTGCGCAGCGTAGAGATTTCCTCTCGATTTCCTCGATATTAACAAACTTTGCCTGGAGGGTTAACTTCCAGTAGTTTGTACCTTGCAAAACACCTATGTGGCCAGCAGAGCTGGCAAAGCAGCTCGTTTTAGGGCGAGCATTCGAGACCACTTGTATATACTTTAGTATATACGGTAAACAACGTTTACCACGCATGCGAGACAACGCATTCCATTACAACACGGTTGTTACAGCGACCGCGTTGTTACATCGCATACTATTACAAGGCAAGTCGGAACAACGACTTGCTGTAGGGAGCAGAAGGTGCTGGATTTAAAATACAACACCTTCCCTACTGTTGCACAGACTGGAATTGGAATAGTACATTATACTATTCCAACATCCCGTGCCCCACTACAGCAAGTAATCGTTCTGACATGCGTTGTAAAGGTATGCGATGTAACAACGCAGTCGTTGCAACGACCGTCTTGTAATGGCATGCGTTGTACACGCATGAGAATTAACGTGTCATATTCGTTTATACTTGTATGTGTATGTACTTTGTGGGCTCTGGAGATCATCCCTAGAACTTGTCCGCTTAGGGACTTTTTTTCTGTTCAACTGCCTCTATTTAACTGTCTTGATAGAAAACGACCAGCAGAGATCAGTAGAATACCAGAATTACTTTAGCATTCTGTAAATTCCAGTCCATAGAAATGGTCTTCCACAACCACCCATAGACAATAATATTTTTTTCAAATCTTGTATTTTCTGTGATATGACCACCGAAGGCCCTGATTGTATATTAAAAACGGAGCTCTGGACTATACCATTTTCTGCTGAACGGCACTATTTCTCTCCATGTGTTCCCATAACTGGTGTGTCACGCAGTTTGGTGCTTACTTTCCCTCCATGTTAAAAAACAGTAGATATTTTTGAGCACTCAGGGTAATGTGCTGCTAGCTAAATACATATAAAGTCCCAAAGGAGAGACTGATTGCATTGCAAATGCTTGTTTGTTGCTGCCCCTTTTGCGAATGCAGTCCTTTTCTAAAGTATGGATGTCACGGTCACAGGTCCTTGTGTGTGCCGACTTTCTTTAGCTGTTTCAGGGCCTGTTCGGTCTGGTGCGCAGCGCCAGGTTTCACTATTTATATCCCTCAAATAATTACCAAACCTTGCCCGGTGCTAAATGAAGGCGTCTCAATTTTGTAAATCAGTGGAGTTGACGGGCAGCAACTTTCTTTGTCCTTGAGACGCCATCTTCCAGGCCCCGAAGGATATATCATATGACCAGTCAGTGTGTAGGCTGATTACTTTCGGATGTTTGTGGGCTAGTGCACCAGGTTTTAATGTTGATTTCCCTGATAATATAACAAAGATTACCGGCAGCAAGCTTAGATGCATGCAGTCTTCTATACATTACAAGACACTATAAAACGTGTCTTGACAAGTTCAAAACTGCTCTCATTTGCAAATGAGAGCCAATTTTAATTGTCTGATTTGCTAAATGGGGGGCACTTTTAGTCTGGTAACAGAGTTTATTTTCTGTTCCAGTCCTGCCCTGGAGTGGGGGGTGTTTCTTTTCCAGTCTGGCTGGCAGACACAAGTAATAGCTCAGGACTGGACCGTCTTCAGCTCTTCAGCCTACATTAAACTACTACGCCACCATTCAACATTTTAGCTATTTTGTACTAAAAGTATATTAGACGCACTAGCATCTAAAACCTACTTTGTCCCTGCTGCACAGTGCTGATCCACAATTGATGCCTTGTCAGGCTAAGCAAATGTCTCACAGCCCCCTGCAAACCTCCCTCTGGAGTGCCTTCATTGACTTTAAAAAATGGCTCTGCTGCAATTGTTTTACAGTATGGTTATCTTAGAAAGAGGTTGTAGGTTAGTGAGCTTTCATTTCAGGAGTTTTCCATTAGTTTCAAGATAAGTTTGGAGCTTCTCTTTTTCAAAATATTGTAATTTCTGATATTTCTCTCTTTCAATGAACTTCCTTCCATGGTTTTAATGGAGAGGAAGTGTCACTCTAATTGTCACACTTTTGTCAGCTGCATGTTACTAATAAGTACATTGAAACCATTGAAATGTTTCACATAAGTAAACTCAAAACTTGGCAGCTATGACAGACTGTGCGCATAAGAAATTAGGAGGCTGAACATTGTGCAGTGCCTCAGAAAGCAATATGTGCTGTTGTATAAATAAGAACTACGAACTGCAAGAAAACTATGTTGTGCACTGGTGCTTTACAGCAGTTTTAAGATCTAAGAGTTTTTCGTTGCTCAAATCGGTGTAATTTCTGATATTTATATGTTTCGATCGCCTTCATTGCTTGATTTTGCTCACGAGAAAGTGTCAATCATGGTCATTGAATGTCACTCATAATTACACCGAAATTAGGAAAATGTCACACATAAGCAAACTGAAACCTTGGCAGCTAAGCTGCTTTAAAGAGCAATATTTTCCATCCACTGTACAGTCTTACAGGGGACTGAAACAGTACTGAAAATATGTGTTGAATAAGGTGGTGGGCATGGTGTAAGATGCAAGACTGAAATGTGGTGTTGAAGACCTAACCTGTATGACCGTACAGTGTGCTGTGTTAGGACTGTGTGGTTTGGTGCTGTTTGTAAGGGTGTTGTGTGATATAGCAAATCATAGCATTGAATGTTGTTTTTAGCATGTTATTTATGTGTGCTGACTGTGTAACTGTATGTGTGATGTAGAATGTCTTGTTAATTGTCATGGAGTGGAATACTGCCTGTTCAGATTAAGTCTATTGAAGGGCTGATCAGGTAAGGTGTAATGATTTGCTTGAAATCATCAACATGACAAATGGTTTACTTTAACAAAACAACGTTTCTTCCCTTGATGGGGATTTAGTGGTAAAGCAACAATGGTCTCTCCAAATTCATTTTCATAGTAGGACCAAACATATTATAGTATAAAAAAATGACTATCAAAACATCAGTCTAAAAATTGCAAACACAGCCAGTGGCATATCAGGGATCCTTTTGATCAGCGAGTCCTTTTATGTTTTCTTTGACACATGACTCACTGTCCACCTTTCTAGAATAACGTCTGTTTGTATTTTACTTCTTCTAGTAATCTCAAATGTGCATATTAATGCTTTTGCTCCCAAAGATGAACCTGATTAGAACACAGGGTTTGAAATGTCGACTGAACATAGGTGGCATTCAACTGAATTACAGAACCCTCTCCACTATTTGTCTAACGAGTCTTTGACCCGATGAAGATTTGGCCCCATATATACATTTTCACTGATTATTGGTAATTAAGTTGATAATTATTTAATTGTTTTATGATTGGTTTTTGTACAACAGTTTCTCACTGCACTGAAACTGTGTCCTTTTTGCACTTGAAACATAAATATGCAACTTAAGAATCTTTGAGAATTTTTCATAATGTGTGGTTTTGCTCTGAAATTAATTTGCGAGGGACCATTTGAATAGTCATATACTGAGGTTTCTCTCAAGTTTTGAGTTGGCCTGTTTGATAAATATCATGGAGACTGAAGTCCACTTGGATATCCAAAGAAACACCTTTAAGTACAGTCACAGGCTTGGTGTTTGTTCACAGAATTGGAGCGGCTTAATTTTGGCACCACCCTTATACGTCACTAGTTACGCTAACTAATGGTCAATAAGCACTCTATTACTTGGTAATTAATCAAACGAATATATAAAGAATGAAGCTTCTGCTATTTTCCTGAAATATTTCATGATAATACCCTAGAAACATATAATGTGTGCATATGTTGAAAGCTTATACTTTAAATTGTAGTTCTCACTTATAGTTACCCAAATGTTTTACTATGTAACCTTAACTCACCAATAATATTTCCGTAATCATGATTTATTCATTTAAGGTGTATTCATATTGTTGTATAAATATTGTGATCACACGTGCACATATATCCAAATGTCGGATGAACATCGATTATTTTACCAGGTTAGCATGGCCAAAGGCCTAAAGCTTTTGAGATTGCAATGTTTAACATTCCAAATTAAAGTTGCTTGCTTGCATATTTTTTCTTCTCTGCAGGTGCAGATACAAAGCTACTTTAGTTAGTGAAAAGGCATTGTTTATTTGTAGCGAAAGTCTGGTATGGGAGGAAACTTTTGGCAAGAAGAAGCGCAAACGAAGTTGGAGACAAGTTCTCATGGTAGAGTCAGGATGAACGTACGTGCCCGATTAAAGATGTGGTAGAGCTGAATATTGCCAATTACTACCAAGGAAGATGGAAATGTACTGGAGATGATGACGTTGGTTACCTTGAATACTGTGTGTTAATAGGTGTTGTATAGTTGGTTAGAACAGCAGATGCCTTTAGAATTTCCAGAGGTACAAACCTCATTGCTATATCTCTTAGAGTGTGGCTTTATGCTATACACTCTTTTGATTGCAGTATTTGTACTGAAGTCTCTATTATGCTGACATCTTTCCTTGCTTCCTTGATGAATTAAGATTCCTGATTATTTAGAGTAGTGTAGAATAATATAATTACATGAGTTTACTCATGACTAGGCAGGAAGAGCGAAACGTACAAGTTAACTTGCAAATTTTATTTCTCATCTTCTGCATTGCAGCAAAGGAAGTCCTAGTATGTTTCATATTGTTTAGATTGAACTTCCTTAGGAGATTCAGACTTATTTTGGTGATTTCATACCTCTATAACCTACTTTTGAGACTCATTTATGTCAGTTTGTTTCTGAGTTTGTAATAAATCAAATTAACCTTCTTTCATGGTCTTGGCATTATTGTGTGACCAAATGGGTTACACTGTTAATTGAATTGTAAATTGATGATTAGCTCCCTCATGCCTCTCAAGCCACTACAAGATTGACCGACCAAAGAAGAAAGTTCTCTGAAGGGCCCAGGGCTGCATTAGAAGCAAGTGATTTTGTTTCTTTAGGACAATGGAGAATAATGGATTCAATCGAGAAGAACAACATTGGCACAGGGAACTCTATGAACCAGGAAGAAAATGTATTTAGCCCATCCGTGATGTCCTGTTAATAGCATTAGAAGCTATGGTTGGGCTTGGTGATCCAATAAAGGTCTTCAAAAAAGAGAGGGGTGTAATATAACATGTTATGTGAGAGCAACACCTTTCATACTGTTCTTAGTATATTACTGTTCACAAATGTGACAATTTAATAACAATTGTAAAACAGAATATGTACGTTCTCTTTCCCTGTGTCTCATTTCTTCTAACTACAAAATGCTTAGATGCAGGCTAACGGCTAATTCCAAGAGTCAAATAAAAATAAAATGGAAACTACAAATTGAACAATATGTGCGCGATGATATACTAAAGGCACTCAGTACTGTTCAAATGGGCTGAGAGTGAAACTAAGGGTCTATGGATAAGGTGCATCCAGGTTACAACTCAAATAGAAGTGGACCTCCAGAGTAGGAACGTCTTAGATTGTCAGACTTGACTACAATGAATAGCATTCCGATATGGCTTCATCTGTTTCAGAAGATGCCGTGACTGAAGGGAAAGGTGGATTTATGAACGTTAGCCAGCAAAAAGTGCCACAGCATATCCATTGATAAGCATATGTGATGGTCTTACATGCTTCAATGCTACAAAGAAGTATTGGAGATATATTACTCACATAAATATGATGTAGCCTCATCAGAGCTCTTGTTCCCATTTTTTTTCCTCCAATTTCCATGTTTCTTCTTTTCTCAATATTACAATTGTCTACACATGGATTTGCAAAACAAACTTATTTTTGTGTAATATCCGGTCGTTTACAACTATTAATTCTAACCATTTTGAAATTAAAAGCATTTAAGACAATACTGCATATGAATCGGTCAACCATTTTTCTTGTTCTTGCCAGAGTGGCTTAAAAGCTTCTTTACGTTCGATGTTTTCCTTCCCAACCTGCATTCATGGAGCAGTCATGCAAAAATACTTCTCGCATGTCACTAAGCAGGCTGTGATAAGGCAAGAAGAGTCAAGTTGTAAACTTGGTTTGATATTGTGGAAACCATGCCGTCCACAAGTAAATTAGAAAAGTAACAAACTGCGCAAGAAAATATGAAGCTGGCTTGTGTCGGGCGTGAGCAGCATATGCAGCCAAGGTATTTTTTGCATTCGGTTACCTACAGTCCTGGAATTCTGAATGTAAAATTAATACAAGACAATAAACAAATCTGGTTAAGCGGCTCACAAATGACATGGGATGACCTGAAAAGACCACATAAATCACAAAGGAAGGAGGACAATCCTTTAGTTTGAGTGTGCTGTGGCGTGATCTGTAGATTGTACTTATCTTGTGCTCCTTGCTGATCTCAGGATTGTATCCTATTTAGATTGGTGCACTGCTGTTTATCAGGGTAAGTTGAAGATAGATAGGTTGGACCAATTTCCACAAAGGAAGACTAACGGATACTGCCTACAATTCCCGACACGCCAGGAGAGCCGAGGGACTGTAAGACCTGCTACGCCTTATTTCTTCATCAGGGCCCTTAAAGGGGCTGTGTAGGTGTTTGCAGGCGCAGCTGTCGGTGCTTGTTCAAGCTGCGGGAGCGCCTTAGGAACTCTACTCCTCTTCAACTAGTCAAGACTGCAGAAAATGGAGGGATAATGGCACCCACTGAAATCAGGACACATCATGTGTATTAATAAGCGCTGCTTGTTCTTGTGTTGTGGTATAAGAATCAAAAACTAAGAGTTCAAAGGGTTCTTTAGCACAGATGTAATAATTAATTACTATTCTAATTAAAGACCAACAGTTATGATCTAGGTACACCGGCACAGCTCTTACCACAGTCTACTCAATCAAACCACACCATGATGCCAAAAGCTAGCATATGTAGGCGTAAAATACAGAGAATTAGAGCTCACTATGAGAAATCAAGAAGTAGGTCACTTGACAAGGCATTTGTCGAATACATGTGGCTGGGTGAGTTTTCTAGGCCAGACTTTGATGCACATCATAATGCATTATGATAATTGATTAAAAAAAGAGAGAGAAGTGACGATAATTCATACAACATTATATTTATTCCCAATGTATAACAATCGCATGCACTCTTTTTAACAGCTAGCAGTAAAGCGGACCATAAGCCCGCCAGAATTATGAAGTTTTTAAATAGACGATAGACCTCCCAAACAACCTGGTTCTTTTGCGTAAAATGTGTCTCAACAATCACTTACTTTTCCCCTAACTCTTTCAAGACCATTATGAGAGATTCTGATCTATGGTTTGCTGACCAAGATAAGCTAACGACAGAGACAGGGAAGAGGTGCGAGGACTCTGGCTTTCACCAGGTTGCTAGAAAACAGGCTCACACTAAAGGCTATTTTTCTGGTTGACTACCAACAATCTTGTATGTTTATACTATCAGCTTACACTGGATTGAGCACCAGGTAGTATTGATTGCTATTACTCTCTTTGTTATGTTAATCCAAGATTTTCTAAAACAAAATAAAAATTTTAAAAGATCTCTAGAAGCTCAAGGCAATGTGTTAGAAGTGACAGAAAACCATAATACCAGCCTCAGGAGTTTGGTTGATGAGGTTTCACCTCAAAAGTAGACCAAGCCAAAACTATTAAGAAACCGATATGAGGAAATATGATCAAAAATGAAAGGAAAAGAAAAATCAATCTAATGATAATATATAGACCTAACAACCATTATGAGAGATTCTGATCTATGGTTTGCTGACCAATGGTCAGCTAACAACAGAGACGGGGAAGAGGTGCGAGGACTCCGGCTTTGACCAGGTTGCCACAAAATAGGATCACACTAAAGGCTATTTTTCTGGTGGACTACCTACAATCTGGTATGTTTATACTATCAGCTTACACTGGATTGAGCACCAGGTAGTATTGATTTTGATTACTCTCTTTGTTATGTTAATCCAAGATTTTCTAAAAACAAAATTAAATTTTAAAAAATCTCTAGAAGCATCAGGCAATGTGTTAGAAGTGACAGAAACCAGAGTACCATCCTCAGGAGTTTGGTTGATGAGGTTTCACCTTCACAAGTAGACCAAGCCAAAACTATTAAGAAACCGATATGAGGAAATATGATCAAAAATGAAAGGTATGTTGTCTATGATGTTATCAAACGAATTCTTGAAAAAGGTGTATTAAACTTTAATACTTTTTTATGGCAGGGCAAGAAACCAAGGATTTCCTTACGCAAACTCCAGTTACCTAAAGAGAAAGGGGGTATAGGGCTGCTGAATTTCAGGAACTACCAGACTGCTTATCTATGTAAACAGGGAGCCAATTGGCTCCTCCCTCACTCGGATTACACTCCTGTTTGGGTGAATATAGAAAGAGCGATCATTAACAATATGCCTCTCTCTGCTATACTGACAACGGATACTTATGCTTTTCCCCATTCTAGATACATCTTGCTCAACACTAAGAGGGCCCTGCTAACCCTAGCGAGGAACCATAAAGTCAAGATCAAAATACACAAATCTAATCTGGCCTCTTTATGGAATAATCCGGCCTTAAAAATAAATGGCAAGTCCCTCTACTGGGAGCACTGGTCAAAAAGCGGGATTAATTCAGTCAAAGATCTATACACAGGCTCTTCACCTTTGCCTTTCTCCAATTTACAGTCCCAGGTCGAACTTAAACCTATGGACTTTTAGAGATTCCTACAACTCAAATCACTAATCTCGGCCCGCTCCATCTCTCCTTCCGAGCCGACATTAACCGGTAGGCTATCCCAACTGATACAAAAGGGTCACACGTCTCCAAGATATACAAACTCCCCTCCCCTAACTCACAAAAAGCACACAGGAAATGTGAAACATCCTGGGAAAAAGAGGAAAACTCTTCAAATATACCATTTGACTGGGAAAAGATAAACATGACTCCTTTCCTTAGCAAAGTTTTGCCTATACTTTCTCAAACAAAACGAATGATAATAAACAGAACGTATTGGACTCTGGAGAAACTCTTTAAACTTAAACTTATTGATAGTCCCACTTGCTGGAATTGCAGACTTCAGGTTGGTGACTTGGCGCACATGCTTTTTTATTGCCCGTTATTACAATCTTACTGGGATAAGATTTATAATTACATTCAAAGGACCTTTCACTACCGCCCACCTAAAGAATTTGCTTATGTATTGCTTGGGGCTATAGATCCTCATCTTGGTAATGTCGAAGATCGGCATTCAATGGATCTCATGCTCACACTAGGGTGCAAAGTTATACTAAGTAAGTGGAAGAGTTCGAATGAAGTCTCCTTTAAATTGTGGAAAGAGTGGCTGTTTTCACTAAGAGGAGAAGACAACGAGGCACTCCACACTTCACCATGGCGTAAATCGCACAGCAAACTATGGGGCTCTCTCGACTCCTTAGAACTCTGCTACGACCCTCCATGAACTTTCAACTAACAGTGTGCATATAATGCCTCAGATTCTGACACTTTCAAATCCACCTTTGACATAGATTGGCTCAGCTGTCACTGGCACAATAACCATCAAAAGGCTAGATTATTTGTGGTCATCTTATTTATTTAGTGTTCTTATTCTTTCTCCCTTCTTCCAGTTTTATAAATTGTTGTATTAGCTGTTGCTGTTTTATTTTATATTTTGTGCAACATGGGCTTATTCCCAATCCTTACTGTCCAGAATGATGTGTATTATGTATTAATGATGTGTACTTTGAACTCCTTTGGTTTTTGTATTGTCTTCCCTTGTATGTTTTCAATAAAAATGATTTGAACTAAAGAAAAATAAAAGGAAAAAAAAAATCAATCTGATGATAATATATAGACCTAACAACATTTTTAGCAGTATGTATAAGTACGTATAAGAACAATATTAGAGGTTTGACCGATTTCCATAGAGGAAGACTAAGGGATACTGCCTACAATTCCCGACGGAATTTTACCCGAGGGTGCCAACGGTCGACCTGAGTGGTGCGAGATTGCGGACATCGGACCCTAATTATAAGAGTGCTTCCTGAGAGCTAAATATTCCACTCCAAGTTATTATCAAGTGCCCTCGAAGGTTCTATCATGAGCCAAGGTTATCAGTGTACGACAAGCATATGTTTTTAACTAAAGATAGGTTCTTCAAATAGGACAGAGCTATCTTCCATATAAGATTGGATATTCCTCAACGAGGTTCCCGCCATTTTAAACCATAAGTTTTAATACAAAGGTTGTCGGTTCAAGCCTTGGACGACCTTGTTCCCCTCAAACGCACAGACGAGAAAGGATGCTAGCAGGGAGATCTCGCTCATTTAAGCAGGTGACTGTATGAAAACCTTCAATATAAGACAGAGTGCACATAATAGAGGTCTTGATAAAGATGAACTTATAAGGCACAATTCCATCAAAACGCGTCGACGTTACATTCTGATACACAATCTTGTCCTTGAGCATTGGTGAAAGAAGGCTAATTGTATATGGCATATTCCCATGCTTGTAGTACTATGTTATGACGGAGGTGTAAAATGTTAAGACCAATTTTTCTATCTAGCTTTTAGTGTTTCACTCTTGATATTTTCATGCTCACTGTGAACAACTTTTTTAATGTGTTGTATTTTTATGAACTTTTTGTGTTATGAATTGTATAGATTGATGTCTTTTTAAATGTAATATTTTGTATACAAACAAACAATAAATATATGTGATATTTTTTTATATAAAGTGTTCATGTTGCTTTCCCTATTATATATGGTCCAATGGTAGCAGGTGTGGAGTATGAGATAAAGAATATAGGAATGTGTGAACATTGAGGTTACTCTGTAATATTACTTACCCAAAGGGATCTTCCTTTTTTCACCAAAAATGAAAGGAACAAAAAAAAATCAATCTGATGATAATATATAGACCTAACAAAATTCTTAGCAGTATGTATAAGAACAATATTAGAGAGTATGATGAACAATAGAAAAACTAAAATGTTAAAGAAGCATACTCTAGATGCATTAGACACAAACAAAAATGTGCCTATACCCAGCAAACCCTTCCTTTCAAAGAATATTGAGAATAATACCACAATCCAACTTCAATGTTAGATTTGAGTCTTCTGTCAGCAAGGCTTCAGACCTGAGAGAGGATAAGACGATACTTCTTGGTGTGCAGACCATGACCTTTGATATCGTGGATCAATGACATACATCTTTGTTAATGCTACAGATTTTATCAGTGGCCTTCAACACCCTCAACCATAAAATTGTATTAAAAAAATGAAGGAAAAGTTGAGGGTGTCAAAGACAGACTCGAAATGGATTAAAACATTTATGTAGGGCAGGTTGCCAAGGTATGTGTGGGTGACGTGTCATCCCCTTCTGAAGCAGTACGTTTTGAGGCTTCATGGGGCTCATGTTTGTCCCTGCTTGTGAGTCACATTTACATAAATTCTCTGTATGACCTCATATGCCTCCTCAATGTAAAATTACACAACTACACCAACACCACCAAGGTGGTCTTTAATGCATTTAAACAGAAGGCTGCCAGCAACCCTAGAGCAACCCTAGAGCTACAGGTCTTTAATATAATCCACAAATGTGTAGAATCAAGTTTCCTGTGTCTAAACAAGTGAAAAGACTGACTTTTTGGTGATTAAACTTGACTAAGAAGAAACTTCCTCACGAGCTTTAAAGTAGGAAACAGTATTTTATCATCCAGGCACAAGATTAATCTTAGGAGATGATTGTTGATCAAACATTGTCACTACATCAAAAAAGTTTAGTGTTTTAACTTGTGTATTAGGATTTATCTTAAGCTGCCTAGATATCTTTCACCATTGCTGGATGAGAAACGGAGCCTTTAAAGCTAGTCCCGTACTGAACTCAAGAATATATTGTAACACCCTCTATGTTGGGACCTCGCAGTCAAATATTCATTAACTCCAGACTTTGCAGAATACCACAATAGACCTGTTGCTTTCCTTTACAACGGCACATTACTTTAAAGAGAAGAGACACACATTGCTCTCCAAACTAGAAGTTTAAGGATTCAGTTCATAAGGAGGTTTATGGATCTTACCTCAAAGAGCAACTGATCCTCTAACATTTGGTTACAGAACATTGGTCCTCTGATAAAACACTGCTTGCCCAGGAAAACAAATGGAGGCAAGAGCTTTCTTCATAGAGCATCTTCTTTATGGAACAATGAGGCAGAACAAGCTTGCCTTCTACAAAGGCATTGAAGACATGCTTATTATAATCCATGTGGTGTCCGATTTTCTGATGGTTGTAAGCTTTTTTATTACGCAGGGCGTGTTACAAATCTAATGACAATGATGATTTCCCTGCCATCTTTAAGGCACGTCTGTGTTATACTCTCCAACCCCTCCACCCTCAAATCAGGCAAGCCATGTGTGTGCTCGGGTAGCTATATGTAGGTTGCAGAAGGTAGAAGAAAACTGCATACATTTTTGCCTAAAGATGATAAATTCTGGAATCATGCATGCACATACCTTCAATTTGATGTAGCAGGATTGGCTCTGGAGCCGGTTGAGGAGATATTCCAGAAGGCACTGGTGACTCGTAACAGACTCATGGGAAATTTCTAAAAGTTAGTTTTGTTAGGAATAACACTTTTGACCAATACAAGTTTCTCTGTAACCAATGCAAGCGAATTAGCAGTCAATGTACTTTAACTAAACACTTACTTATACATTGCAAATACAACAGAAAGTGGAAGTTTGAGGAAAAGGCCTATCACCCACCTCAGCAATAATCACTGCAAATGGCTCATGGGAAGGATGACCTCACCCAAAGAACTGGTTTCATCAATATATTCCATTTTCTTCTACCATCACAAGACTTAACCGGGAGAAAATAAGCATTCTGTTGGTCTGGAAAAATAACATTAGAGCCGTTTATTTTTGTGGGGATGTGGGCAGTGTTTGCTTGTGTTTTCCCTATGAAGTATGAGTGCAACGAATAACTTCCACATTTAAAAATTAAGAGAGAATGACAAAATCATAAAAGGAATGCGTTACTTACCTGTAACAGCAGTTATCCAGTATTGGTGTCTTTCATAGATTCACATGCCTGAATCATTCCCCGTCGTCGAGATGGGAGCCCCGGTAATATAAAAGTAATGTCCTATAGACATACATAGAGAAAAGTAGGCAGAAAGGCCTTGTCTTAGTAGCCTATCTATGTCCTTTTGTAAAAAGGACCAAATTCCTGAAGGTAGCCAATCAGCTACCACCTCCCTCTAGAACCTTCCTGCCAGGAGCCTCAGTCTCTCAGATTTTCGTACGCACTAAGCTAGGTAGACGTAGTGAATGTTCTGTAGTGAGAGATGAGTACTTCCTGGGGAGGTGGGAGGGTTGCATGTGAATCTATGAAAGACACCAATACTGGATAACTGCTGTTACAGGTAAGTAACGCATTCCTTATCCAGTATTATGGGTGTCTTTCATAGATTCACATGCCTGAATCAGAATAGCAAGCAATACATTATGCACATTTGCGATGGAACATAAGAAGTAGTCTGAGATAAAACATATCATACGACTATATACCATCAGTAACACAAGTAATAAGTAATAAATGTGCATACCATTGCAGGACGGTGGGAAGAAGGAAGGCTCATCTCAGTGGAATAGATGGCGAAGTACAGCCTGGCCCACGGCTGCATCCTGCAACAGTTCTGTATCCAGGCAGTAGTGCCTGGTAAATGTATGCAGCGATTTCCAGGTCGCTGCTCTGCAAATGTCCAGAATCGGTACTCCAGCGAATAGTGCTGCCGATGTGGACACAGCTCTTGTGGAATGCGCTCGGAGTGTGGAATGTAATGGACGTCCGGCTTTGTCATGGCAAAAGGTAATTGCCGCTGATATCCATCGGGAAATGCTTTGCTTAGAGAGTGGCATGCCTTCTAGGTCTGCTGAAGGCAATGAAAAGTTGATTTGTTTTTCTGAAATGTTTCGTTTTGTCCAGATAAAATTTTAGACATCTCTTGAGGTCTAAAGAATGGAGGGATTTTTCAGCCACAGTACTGGGGTTTGGGAAGAATGAGCGAAGTACAAGTGGTTCATTGAGATGGAAGTCCGAGGGGACTTTCGGAATGAAGCGAGGATTGTCCTCTCTGAATTGCATGAAAGGATCTTGTATAGAAAGCGCTTGTAGTTCACTGACCCTTCTTGCTGATGTTAAGGCCAAAAGAAGAGCAGTTTTCCAAGATATGTATTTGAGATCAGCCCTATGTATGGGCTCAAATGGATGTTTCATCAATTGGTTGAGTACTATATAAAGGTGCCATGTTGGTGGTACACGTCTTGGCCTTGGAAAAGATCTATAGAGTCCTTTAAGAAATTGCTTTATCAGCCTGTTGGACCATAGTGAGGGACCTCTCGAAGTTCTTGCAAAGCGTGAGATTGCCGCTAGATGAACTCTAATGGAGGCATGTGCAAGCCCTGTTTGCGTCAGATGTAGTAAATACGGAAGTATTTGCTCTGGCGTGATTCTGAAAGGATGGATATTGTTGTCTGAACACCAAATACAAAAGCGTTTCCATTTCAAGGAATACGTTTTGTTTGTACTGACAGCCCTTGCTTTGGCTAGGACCTCCTTGCACTCCTGCGGGATGTTTAGGTGACAGAATTCTCTGTACTCAGGAGCCATGCTGATAATCTGAGAGATTTCAGATTCGGGTGGAGTACTTGGCCTCTGGACATTGAGAGAAGAGTTTGGTGTTGACGTAGTTGGATCGATGGTCGAACAGACAGGCGACGTAGGTCCGTGAACCAATGTTGTCTCGGCCAGTATGGGGCAATGAGAATCAAGGTGCAGTGTTCCATTTTCATTTTCCGAATGACTCTGGTTATTAGGGGAAATGGCGGAAATGCGTACGCAAACACGTTGCGCCATGCGATGGAAAATGCATTTCCTAGTGACCTCGGTTGGGGATGCCAGCTTGCGAAGCTGTGGCATTTGGCGTTCTCCCTGGTGGCAAAGAGGTCTATGTGAGGTGTTCCCCATGCCGAGAAGATGTTGTTGAGAACTTGTTGGTCCAGTTCCCATTCGTGGGACAGTGACCGCTGTCTGCTGAGAGCGTCTGCTATTACGTTGTCTTTTCCTGGGACATATTCTGCTGTTAATGTAATGTTGTTGAGCAGTAGCCAGTTCCAGATTTTTTGCGATTCTCGAGACAGAGTCAGAGAATGCGTCCCTCCCTGCTTGTTCAAGTAGTGCATTGTGGTTGTGTTGTCCGTGCGCACAAGCACTGCTGAGTTTTTGATGCGAGGGAGGAATGCTTGGAGAGAGTGAAGAACTGCTCTCAGTTCTAGGAGGTTGATATGTAGGGTTTTTTCCCTGTCCGTCCATTTGCCACTGATTTGCAGATCCTGAAGAACTGCACCCCATCCCTCCAGAGAAGCGTCTGTTATTATGACGTGTGGAGTTGCTGGTATCAAGAACGTTAGACCTTTGGATAAGTTCTTGTTCATCGTCCACCACAGCAAAGCCTTGGTTATTTGTCGAGTGATGACTATGTGATCCTCGACAGAGCCTGTACATTGGATCCACTGTTTGTTCAGAGCCTCCTGAAGGGGGCGCATTCTGAGTCGACAGTGAGGGATTAGCAGAATGCAGGAAGACATCATCCCTAGAAGGGATTTGAAAGTTCGGACTTTGATGGACTTTTTGGCAGACACTGCGGTAGCCAGAGCCATCAGTTTGTGTTTTCTTTCTTGAGATGGGAAGGCTTTGGATGAAATGGTGTTTAGAGTTGCCCCCAGGAATGTTATAATTCTGGTGGGTTGCAAGGTTGATTTTTCGTAGTTGAGAGTTAAACCTAGGAGCTGGAAAATATCGAGACAGGCGGTTGAAGACAGCTGTGCGTCTGTGAGAGATGGTGCTTTCACCAGCCAGTCGTCTAGGTAGGGGAAGACCTGGTGATTCTGCTGTCTTAGAAAAGCTGCCACTGGAGCCAGGCATTTCGTAAAAATGCGTGGTGCTGATTTGAGGCCAAATGGTAGGACACAGAATTGGTAGTGTTGACCTGCCACCTCGAAGCGAATAAATTTTTTGTGGCGATGGTGTATTGGGATATGGTAATATGCGTCTTGCAGGTCCAAAGACGTCATATAGTCTCCCTCCTCTAAGGATCCTAAGATTTCCTGGATTGTCACCATTCGAAACGATTGGCTCTTTAGGAAGACATTGAGTGCCCTGAGATCGAGAATGGGCCTCCATTTCTTCTTTTTCTGCTGAATTAAGAAGAAGCGGGAATAAAATCCCTTCCCTTTCTGGGCGGATGGAACTTGTTCTATTGCTCCCTTCTTCAGCATGGAAGAGATTTCTTGTAGGAGCAAGCGAAGGCGCTTGTGTGGAAGTTTGCGAGGAGGAGTTAACGGTGGGATTGAGTTGAATTCCAATGTGTGACCATGCTGGATTAATTGGAGAACCCACCGATCCGTCGTTATCGATCTCCAGTTGTGGAGGAAATGTGTCAATTTTCCTCCAATCTTGAGAGGACACGACGGTGTGGGGAGTGTCTGCTGAAATAGTTCATTGTCGTTCTCCGGTCGTTCTCTTCTGGGATTTACCCCTGAAGTTCGCTCTCCCGTAGGAGGTCTGACGACCTTGTTGTTGCTGTCGCTGCTGATATTGTGAGCGATTTTGGTTGTAGGAGTAAGAGGATCTTCCTTGATAGGATCCTCTGTATGTTGGTTGACCTCGTCCTCTGTTCCCACGAAAGGACTGATTTTTAAATTGTAAAGTCCCGAGAGCTCTTGCAGTGTCCGTGTCTTTCTTGATCGTCTGCAAGGCTTCATCTATCTTTGCACCGAATAGATGTTGTCCGTCATAGGGCATGTCCAAAACTTTGGTTTGGACCTCTTGACGGAAGGACGTTGCTTTGAGCCATCCTTGTCTGCGCAAGACAGCTGCGCCTGCTAGCTGTCTAAAGCCTGTCATGGCGACATCCACAGCTGAATCAATGATCTCCGATGCGGACATCTGTCCTTCTTTAAGGAGGGACTGGACTTCATCTTTTAAATCTTCCGGTATATCTGTTAGATACGGAACTATATCTTCCCATAATTGTCTATTGTATCTGCCTAGCAGAGCAATGGCGTTGGCCACCTTTATAGTCATGGCAGACGTTGTGGAGAATCGTTTGCCGATGCCATCTAATTTTCTGCCTTCTTTGTCTGGTGGTGCTGAGAGTGGCGAGGATGGATTTCTGGAATTCTTTTGAGCGGCTTGGGTGACTACTGAGTCAGGCTTGGGATGCGTATTAAGGCAAGTAGGTGCAGATGTTGGTGCCTTATACTTTTTATCAAGTCTCGGCACCACTATAGATACAGAAGCAGGCGTTTGCATGAGTTGCTGACCCTGTTCCCAGATGTAATCTATTATGGGAATTGACCTCGCCGATTTCTTTATAGGATCTTTAAAGTCATAAAGAAAACAATCGGTTTCCTTTGATTCCATGGTCATGTGGAATCTAATGGCCGCTCTCTCAATTAAATTGTGGAATCCGCCGATATCCACTGGTGGAGAGTCTGAAGTGTTGGGTTCCGGCGTGGCTGGTGAATGAGCGACGTAATCCTCTCCGTCTCTGTTTTGGGAGAGGTCGTCTCTAACCTCTCCTTCTTCAGGAACATCTTCTTCTTCGTCAGAAGATTGAATGTTATGCACCGCTTCACTGTCCTGCGTCATAACCAAAGGTGGTGGTCGTGATCTAGGGGAGTGGTGCGGTCTGGATGACTCGTGAGGCTTCTCTTTGGACGAGGCTGCTGGTGATTCTGGGAATCGTTTCTTGTAGTCTGTGATCAAGAATTGCAAGTCAGAGACTATTTCAGCCGGCAGGCATATCATCGGAGTGACTCGAGTATGTTCCTGTATCTGCGTAGTTTCTTCCGTAAAGATGACATCATCTCCGTCATCGTCAGTACTCTGGCATTTGACATTGAGATCTGATGGACTTGTAGCTTGTTCTAAGTGGTCATCATCAGATTCATCAGTTTGAAATAAGCAGGCTGGAGGTAGTTTTTGAACCCTACTGGGTGATGTCAATGCTGGTGTAATGGGCAGTTTGGTAATCATTTTAGATGGTATCAACTCCGCTTTTTTCCATGGTGTCGACGATGTCGTCGTCGACGATGAGGTCGTCGACGGTGTCGTCGACGGTAATGAAGATGGTTTGTCTGGCGTCGACGAGACTTTCGTCGTCGTCGCTGTCGTCGGCGATGTGATCGTCGATGGTGTGGTCGTCGTCGTCGACGGTAACCTCGCCGTCGAAGATGTTCTCGTCGACGATGTACTTTTAGCCGTCGACGGTGCCTTCGTCGTCGGTGGTGACTTCTGCGTCGACGGTACTCTCGTCGACGACACACGGATGTCGACGGAATCTTCGTCGACGGTGAAGGCGTCGTCGATTTTTGTTTTATCGTCGTTGTCGACGGTGATGTCGACGAAGCTTTAACAAATGACTGCTGCTTTTTTATCAATACAATTGACGACAGTGGCTTACCCATCGTCGACGATTGGGTGGTCGTCGTCGTGGAAGCAAAGGCGGACGACGCCATCGTCGTCGAAACTGTCGTCGTCGACGTGGAGACATATGTTGTTTTTCTTGAAGAAAACGTCGACGCGGTCGTCGACGAAGACTGCTTGAAAGTTGCTGGTTCCTTCCCAGACGTGTCTGATCTTACCTCGGAAGACTTAGAAGTAGTCTTTTTGTGAGGGAAGTCTGAATGGCTAGGGGAGGCCTCCCTTGGCCGTTTCAAAGACAGTTTTGAAGAAACTGAAGCCATTTCACTGCCCTCCGAGGACAGCACATCATCATCTCTGGTTTTAAGTATGCTTAACCAGAGGAGCAGTCTTCCTTCTCTATCCTTGAGAGTTTTGGTAGAGAAAGTTCTACAAATCCTACATTCCTTGACAGAATGATCTGGATAAAGACAGTAGAGACAAGTCTCATGTTTGTCATCAATGTGCAGTCTCTTCTTGCCACAAGAGGAACAGGCTCTAAATAGTCCTTTCTTCTGTTGTTCAGCCATAGTTGAGGTGAATAATCCAAGGTTTTAGTGGAAAAAATGAGAAATTCAAGAAACCTGAGGAGAGCTCAGGCGGGGACTCCCTAGCACAACGTGCGGTAGAAAATCTGAGAGACTGAGGCTCCTGGCAGGAAGGTTCTAGAGCAGAGGTCTTCAAACTTTTGTAGGTTGAGCCCCCCCAGCTGAATTTTTTTAGATGTTGGGCCCCCCACCACCTGACAGAAATTTCTGGACTCGACCGCCACGCGCACATTCCGGGCATATTCAGTGAATAACATTCAATACAATAAGAGTGTTTAGTAAACTGCAGGTTTGTGAGTGGGTGGGTGTTGTGAAATGACAGAGGCTTATTACACAGCTCAAAACAGCACTTTCGAAGTTAAATGTGTGCAAATTGCTTTTTCTAGGATGCGCCACCCATACGCCACAAGATGCGTCATGCATCTGCCCTTCCTTGCACCATGGTGCGCCGCATTATAAATGCGCCGCATCTGTGGTGGTGCAAGGAGGGAATTGCGTGACGCATTAGTTCTGGCGCATCCCTGCTGATTTGCAGAGATGCGCCAGAACTTGTAAATATGCCCCCTTGTCATTAGGTCCCTGGACTCTCGCCCACATTTATATGGCATGCTTCTTCATTGAGTCCATTTTACCGTAGGACTCTAGCTCCTAGGAAACATCCTGTATACACTTTGGAGCTACAGTGAAGTGTGGGAATGATCCACACTGTCTGGTCCGTTAACATTGTGTAATGAAAGAAGGCATATTAATTTTATTCTTTGGTGTCTCCTATCACAAGGTTAAAAAGACGATTTAGGTTGGGCAGCGAAGCCCTTATTTGGTTTCTGTTTAAAAAGTTAACGTAGAGATATCCATGGACGTGTACAGTGTATTTGAGTGACATTTTACTTGTGCTTTTTGTAAGAAGTCTTTTTGTATAATTATCTTGACCTAATGTAAAGCGCTCTGATATCCTTGTTCCATCACACTCTACACCACTCCAAGACTCTACAACACCCTACGCCCCTCCAAGACACTCTCACTCCACGACACTGCACTCTCCTGTATGCCACTCACTTTTAGCCATGCTCAACAACAGCCACGCTGGTGCACAACATGGCTAAAACACATCGGCAAAGCCAGTAGTTCTTGCATAGGCGAGACCCATTGGCTTTGAAGTGTTGTGAATATGTACAAGTCTGAAATATCGACACAGCAGATTACATAATTTGTAGGATTGAGGCTTTGTTTTAAAAGCTAACCCCTACAATGTCGTGTATGTGTAATGTATATTCCCATAGTGCCCACGATCTGCAGCTCTGAGATGCCATTCCATGGTTCTGCCAGCACCACAGGGCACACCTCCTGAAGCTACAGTGGTTCATTACTGCGGCTAATTCAGAAGTGAAAAAGGGCCTGATGTGTTCTCAAGTACAAGAGTTTTGCTTGTATCGAGTAATTGTTATAGCTTCTCTGAAATTTACTGCCGATGTCTCTATTTTAACAATTTAAATAACAAGCCTAACCAAGCGGAGCTCGGCGCGGGCAGGATGAAAGCAGGGCGTGTCTCGTGTCTGCGCACATTTCTGTTTCGACACGAGCAGTGACACACAGAGATGAAATCTGGTTAAATCTGCCGCTTTTTCCAAAGTGTGACAGACGCAGAGTCAAGGCGGAGCACTTTTCAAAGTGTACAGGCCTGTTACCTTCGGTCTGGAAGAGTTGCTGGGAAAAAATATTTATAAATGTGATTAGACGAAGCAAGATTAGGCGCGCAATGTCAGGAAATGTAAAATGAGAACATTTTCAGAGGGCGTGGGTACTGCATTCCGCACTGCAAGCATTCAGTCGGAGAATAGCATTAGAGACCGCCTGGACAGGGCGCATGAAAGAACAAATCTCAGATCTCATTTCAATCTGTGTTTTCAAAAGTTCTGTGCTTGAGTTTTGTAAATTGGAATTTCTGTAACGAAACCGGTAGGAGTTCATAGAGGAGGGCGCATTTCTTTACCATGCTATGGTAGTGTTCAGGGTTCTTTTTCGTTTGTGAGCAGAACTGTAAGGTACTACACGCTCACCTATTGACCAATGACAGGATTGTGTTGGTCGGGTTTTGTGACTTGTCCTGTAGTTGAATTCTTAACCTCTCACCAAAGAGGCCACAATAGTCTCCAACTCAAACATCAAAACAAAAACAAAACATGCAGAATTATTAACTCTAAGGACCCCGATAGCAGAACATTCAGTTGAATTGGAGAAAACCCCCAAGACTTGAATCAGCTGAGATTCATAAACCAATCAGACATGTTTCACGCTTGCTGGTCCTAATGTAAAGCGCTCTGATATCCTTGTTCGCGCTATAAAAGACCTTCAAAATAAAAATAAATAAATAGAGCTGACATGCTTCAGCTGCAGTGGGAGGCGAGGGGTCTCCTTTGCTAAAACCGAAAGCGTGTCTGTTTGTTTGCTTTTGGTTTTAGTGGAGGAGACTCCTTGCCTCCCACTGCAGCTGGAGCTGTCAGCTCTGTGAATTAACCCCCTCCTGGGAGAGTTAATAGGACAAAAGAACGGGCACCTCCTGCCCCATCGATCTCCCCTCCCTCCCCTTTTCACATACGTGCAGGGACGGACTGACGGAGGCAGGGAACAAAGGTTAGATTTAAGTGGAGTGGCGCCCCCCCTGGGAAGGTGTCGCGCCCCCCCAGGGGGGCGCGCCCCACAGATTGAAGAACACTGTTCTAGAGGGAGGTGGTAGCTGATTGGCTACCTTCAGGAATTTGGTCCTTTTTACAAAAGGACATAGATAGGCTACTAAGGCAAGGCCTTTAGGCCTACTTTTCTCTATGTATGTCTATAGGACATTACTTTTATATTACCGGGGCTCCCATCTCGACGACGGGGAATGATTCAGGCATGTGAATCTATGAAAGACACCCATAATACTGGATAATCATAATTAACATTAACTGACCATGTGAGGAGGAGGAAAGAGGAAGGAACAGGAGAGGGGGGAGCAGCGGCCACATATGTCGTAACAGCCAGAGCAGGAGACCCTGAAGCAGGGGAACAAGGTTTGAGTCTCAGTGTCGGCTGAAGCATACTGTGATTGTGTGAAAATCATTTAATCTCCATACGCCTGAAAATTTAATGTGTCGGTCTGTAATGTAACTGGTGATCATGAAAAGCGCCTTGAACCCTTTGGGCTGAGTTCATGCTAAACAACACTGCAAAAAAATTAAATTAAAAAAGCAGTTTTGTGGGAGGGTCGAGGCTGGGTGGGGGTGGCATGGGGAGATTAAGTGGGAGCAAAGGGGGAAAAAACAAACAAGCAGCGAGAAAGCAAATGAAAAGCAGGACGAGCTCTATGCGCAGCCAATGATAGACAAGGCAAATGTAAAGCTGGATGGGCTAATGAGAACAAGCAGCGTAGGGCAGAAAGTAACAGTAAAAATAAAAATAAAAGTTCTCCCACACAACAGCTACAGAAGAAATGCGTAAGGAAACTTTACTCGGCCGGTGCTCCTCAGCCTTAAACGGTAGTGAGGTATCAGCTGTGCTAACAAGTTACAAGGCAGGAATGAAAAGCAACCCTGGAGTGAACCTATGGTAAGCAGCAGGTGGGATCAAAGTAGTTTTTAGAATTACAACTGGTCTTGCTGACAGCGCATGCTCACTGCCTAGGTTCGACCTAAAAGTGTTGTAAAGTAGCCAATGCTTGCTGCGTAAGGACTTTTTATTTCTTTCAGCCATGCTGCACAGCAACTGTACAACCTGGTGAAAAAGTATTGACAAAGCCACTATCTCTCTCATAGCCGAGACCTATTGGCTTTGCCAACGCTTGTAAGATGAATGCAGCCATAAAATAAAACCCTTGCCCAGCCTTGTAAAGACATACAATAACCCAAAACCCAATCACCTCTACATTTCTCTACACATTGTTTTCTTTTTGTAACTGTGACTTTGTCACTCAAACATATATGCTTCAAGTTTGTTCAATGTCCCCCTTTAGAAGAGGAAAGTCACGATACCTGTAAAAAAAACATGACTGACAAAAGGATACTGGCAATTTCTTCAAAAACATACCCCGGGCAAGGAATCTCATCATCGGATGTTGCTCTGATCAGGACGGGGAGCTGCATGAGGAAGAAGAAACATATTATCTTGTTTCCCATCTGCATCATAACGTGTATTTTTCAGTCACACATACGTTCACGGATTACAAATATATGAACCAAACTCCTGAAGTGATGTCCAGTGAGTGACCAGACAAAAAAAAAAGCTACATCTTCCAAAAACAACAATTGTAACAGGAAGTCATGCATAACTAATCAACAACTGTCAAACAACGAAAAGAACAATGTAGTGTCTCTATTCTACCCATCTTTACATTTACTTTCAGTCAAGGATGAAATTGTAATAGTCACGATACTTTACTGTTTGGTCTTACCAGTAGCAGGGTTAGTGTTTAACCCCGCAATGTAGAAAAAACAGAGTATGAGTAAAAACAAATAACAACACGTTTTGTGTCATTAACAAAAGTTCTAGTCAATGTAACCGGAATCAAGCAACGAGTAAAAGAGGCATTTGGTTGCATTGTGCCCTAAATATTACCATGTGAGACAGGCCCACAGCGGCAGAGGCGCAACTAGAACACAATTTCGGGGGGGGGGGGGGGTGGGGGGGGGAGGTGAGGTGCCTAAGAAAAAAATTCGGGGGGGGGGGGGGCTGAACTTTTAATCAGTAGGCAGAGTGGAGCTGCGGGGGCTCTTAGAAGGGGTTAAACAACTGCAAGGCCTAATTAACATTTAAATGGTCTTTTAAAGACCTGTGAAACGTTCGGGTGCGGCTGTGTGTGTGCCCGGGATCTGTCTCATCCCGGGCTGCCACACACAACGGGAGGGCTGATGCCCGGTGAGTCCAATGGGTGTCCTGCACAGCGGAACCCTACCAGGACTGTTTATGCAGCAAGAAAGCAAGTTAAATAAAACAGCTTAAATGCTTTTGTGGGTATATCTTTCCAAGTTTGGGATTAACAGAAAAAAATCAACTGTGGCAATTTCGACAGCGACACTTATCTGGAAGACCCTCTCTCTAAATTCCCAGACGTTACTAACATCTACTCTTGATTTTTTTCTTGCAGTCTCTAAAACGCAATCTGAGGTAAACTGCATGGCTTATTCTGCCACAAACTATTGCCATTTCAGGGGCCCTAGAGAGCCTGGCCGCAATGTGGTTGCTCATATCTGAGGCTCTGCCAGGTGGAGACATTGATCCGTAAATTATCCTTGCTCCCGGCGGACAACGAGATCCATTGGTACCATCCTACAGTCCCTGCTTCGGGCTGTGTCCTGTAAGCAACCTTCCAACTGATATGGACGCTTGCGGGTGACATTGAGGCTGCGGAGAGGCGTTGCCCGCACCTGGGCCTAATTCTGGAGCTGCACCTGCTTACAGCGTGCTGGCCTGCGGGTCCAATCGGCTGAGCAAGGGGTGATCCGTCGGCCCTCCCAAAGGACCCTCGTGAGTGCTGTTTCGCCTATTCCCACTCCGTGTCAAGGCGAGGGTGTCCCGCACCCTGCTGGAGATGTCCACCAAGGCCACCATATA
Organism: Lissotriton helveticus; assembly: GCF_964261635.1. Lineage (NCBI taxonomy): Eukaryota > Metazoa > Chordata > Amphibia > Caudata > Salamandridae > Lissotriton > Lissotriton helveticus. The sequence continues at coordinate 1,090,273,208 of NC_136068.1, forward strand.
GACGAGACGACCGTGAGGGTACGGTTATTAAATCGGCTGCACTGCTGAGTCATTAACTGCTGCGACTCTGCAGGCAAGCGACTTCTCGCTGCATCTCAAACTGGAGATCCATGCCAATGCGGCCTCATTCACCGGGGCCCATGCGACATGCTGCCAATAGGACCTGGCTGGTAAATGCACAGGAACTACACTGCTATCTGGAGGACCTGCAGTGCGGTGATTGCATCCAGAAGAGTGAGTAATGCCTCATCAGAATGCCTGATAGAGTCAGCGGTGAGGCGTATGGAGTAATCCAAGAGCTGGGCTGCCTCCAGAGGGAACAGATTATTGCTAGTAGGTGGGACTGGCCTTGTGAGATTTGGACACAGGTCTGGGAGCCTATGCTGCATTTCACGAAGAGAGTGCCCGCTGGTGCACTGCGGAGCACAGTGTGACTACAGCGATTGGCCTGGACCCAGGGGCTGCTGCTCTCAAATCATGGGTCACACTGTATGGCAGTGACTTGGCATGATTGACTGCTTTTCCTCATTACCTGGCGCTGCCACTGTGCGTACTTCCTGTGATCTGGACCCCATGCATCTGAGTAACACCATTACACCTGGTCGTGCCCCTTCCTCCCCCCCACCCCCCCCCCCCCCTCCGTAATTGGTGAGCGACAGGGTCTGAATCTGACAAATTCAACCCGACTCAAGAGCTCATAGCCGGTCCGATCGGCATCGCAGGAGTTTGCTTTGGACAATCTGTACTGTGGTACCGCCACCTGCTCTGTAATAGTTCAGCTCTTTACCTGCTCGTGCCTCCTGTGGCATCTCAGGGAGTGGTGAGGTCGGTACACCATATTCTGCTGCCATACTGAAATAGAGTAGTTGAGGAATTGCTTCAAGGATTTTTAGTCACTACTAAGGGCTGAAGTGTTTGAAAGAGAATGCCCTGTGTTGTAGGTTTATGCCTCGAGGTGGTGGACGAACATTTACTGGCACAGGTATTCTGCTTGCCCAATTGGCACTAGAGCTGCTGTGTGGACACCTTTGCGCCAAAAGTGCCCTTTATGAGGGAAAGGTGGTGACAAGCAATCAAAATCTCACTTATTGAATTATTGTGACAGACACTGCCTTACGTCTAGCGAGGGAGTGGCGACCAATGCACGACAAAGGGATTGAGATTTCTATGTTCCCGGACTTCACTATGTCAGTGCAGACTACCCATAAAGACTCCCTACAGATCAAGCGCACCCTCAGGCGCGTGAATGCTAAACTCTCTTCTATATCCGGCTAAAATGCAGACTACACATCAGGGGAAAACTGTCCTAAAAAGGCTACCAAGTTTGTCAAAACCATCTTGCTGAGAGCGGGAGGATCGCCAATGAGGAAACGAGAAAACGATACCTGCAAGTCTCAGCGAAAATGGTTAACTTCAAACCACTCGACTGGTGGAAGTGACTCCATAAAATAAGAAAGACTATGTTACCGGGTTGCTGGCCTGCCTCTACCTGGTTCACATGGTAGAGAGATGAGAGCCCACCGTCCCCCACGCAACCCTTCCTGCCGAGGGGCCGATACTGCCGGGTGGCGGTCGCCAGACGGATAAGTACCTCCTTATTTCGTTGGGGAGGATTCCTAGAGTTTTAGTGTCATCCCATGGGACACAATGGTTTGTTCATTAATACGAGGGTGGTCCTGAGTGTTTCCCCATACCGTACCTTCAGCCACCCAGCTTCTCTGTAGTTTGGTAGAATGCCGGACCCCTAGTTTGCCCCCACGGGAGGATTCCCACTAATGTACCACTACAATGCTGGGGGAGCTTTTTGGAATATTTGATCCATTTGCGGAACCGAAGTGGGTGGTGGGAGGCTTTTACTGCTTTTGTTGTTTGCAGCCCCGTGGTTGCTAACTGTTGTTTTAATTTTTCTTTCCTAAGCATCACTCAGCTAGTACTGTTAATCGATTCAGCATGTAGCTTCAGAGAGGCGATAGATGCTCCATTCCCCCAATCATGATTAGCCATGAAACCAATTAAAGTTATAACTTGGAATTTCCATGGCCTAAATGATCGTCCGCAAGGTGAGCCATGTCGTCTTTGAATACCTACAGATACTCCATAGATATTGGCTTTCTACATGAGCTCACAGAGGGAACACAGACGTGACTGCGGGATGGATGAGTTGGGAAACGGGATGGATGAGTTGGGAAACAACATGTAGAGTATTATTCCAACTAAGCTTGCGGGGTTGCAATACTCACTAGGAAGGGGCTACCTCTGTGCATGCTTCGGGTCATATGCGGCACACAAGGGGGTTGTCTGACATGCTACAGGACCAACTAGGCAACCTGATCTCGTTATATGTCCCAATACTGATGACCCTCACTTTTTTGCTGAGATATGGCGTTTAGCTGGGTCGTTAGGACCCGGAGCGACTCTGTGGGGAGGGGATGTTAATGTGGTACTTGATCCCGAGGTTGACAGATCTAGGGACTCCCGGCGCCCCTACCCCCACGCAGCTGCCCACCTATGACTGATTATGGAGGACTTTGATCTGACCAATCTATGTATGGCGCGCTCATCATGCTGGAAACATGGAAGGCACATGCATAATGACTGTCCATGCGTCGTGATAGCGCACAGACTACTGGCTGGTGTCCCATGACGTTTTGTCCTGGAAGGGTCAGGTTTCTCACTTACAGGGATGATGTCCCCTAATGCTCCAGTCTTACTGGAGCTTCTGCTCACAGTCAGCTCCTCGCACGCATTCACTTTAAGGCTTCCTGCTGGAGCATTGCGAGATCAGGTGTTCCGGGAAGATACTAGGACAGCAATTGTGGAATATTTTTAACATAACAATTCTGTGATATCTCGGTCTTCCCTTTGGAAGGCCTTCAAGGTTATCATCAGATGAGCATGCATTGCAAAGCAGGCAGGTGTACTTCTCGCACTACGCTGGAAAATTGTGTGTCTGGAAAGGGAGATCAGGGAGCTTCAAATGCTGTTATTCGCTGATCGCAATGACTACAAGCTTGCATCCATTCGGAGCAAGAAGATGGACTACGCTACATGAAGGCTGTGCAGAGGGAGACTCACTACCTCAGGGGGAGGCCCGGGTCCGGCGCTATGGGGAGAGCGACAGACCAGGCAAGTCTCTTGCCCAAGTGCTGCATAAGCCACGGGAGAGTGACTACACCACTAAGATTCATGATGATCATTCCCATGTTTACACTGGCACAGAGGCTGTAAAAGGGGCGATGACTGAATTTTTCTCATCCCTATATCAGACTCACCAGAACGGTATTTAGACTAACCCTTCTGACCAAGGAGGTCATTAGGGTGCTATGCCTGCAGATAAGGCGCCTGGCCAGGATGGCCTCACTGCTGCATTTTACAAGTAATACACCCACTTATGGGCCCTGCGCCTACTTCCATGTATGAAGAATCGCCTCTGAATTCTGCCGCCATCTTTATGTGAAGCCCTTATAGTAACAATCCTTAGACCTGGTAAGGATCCCCAATGCTGTGATTTATACTGCCCTTTAGCCATGATCCACATGGATAACAAAATTCTTGCCAAACTCATCGCCTCACGCCTTCTGCTGCTTCTGGAGATTATAGTAAGGCCCAATCAAGCCTGTTTTGTCCCGGCAGGTCAACGTCTCACAACCTGTGCATTTTTTTCTCTCCTCTACACCATTGACCCAACCCTGCGTGCCACTGTGGCATTCTTGGATGCCACAAAGGCATTTGACTCTCTCGAATGGCCCTACCTCCTTGCCTTGTTGACGTGCCTTGGTCTGCGCCCTACATTTATTAAACCAACATCACACTCATCACAGACTTGAATTCACTCCTCCCAGATGTATGTGAATAACGTAACTCTGTATGTCGGGGACCAAAACATACACCTAAACCCCCCTCATCAAAGAATTTACCAGAATCAGGGGTTCATTGGGTATTGAGGTTAACTGTGTAAAGTTGATTATTTTCCCATTGTCAGACAGGATGTCACTGTTCCCCTCGGAGTTCCTGATAGCTTGGGCGGATGGCCCCTTTAAATACCTTAGGGTTTGGCTTAGCAGAGATATTGATGATTTGTGGAAATCCAACTATGGACGTCTGTTTACATAGCTAGAAGAGCAAGTGGAGAGTTGGCCATAGCAAAAATGGTCATCCTTCCCAAATTCCTTTATCTTTTTATTAGCCTGCCACTCTATTTCTGCTGACAAATTAGGGTGCACCTTATTTCTTTGGCGTGGGTGGGCGGACAGCCACATATTGCATGGGAAATTATGACACTCCCCTTCGAGTAAGGGGGTTTGGGTGCCCATGATATGGGATTGTATTATCGGAGTGATCAGACACAGTTTTCTCACCATTGGCTTTCCCCTAAGCAATTCCTTGCCCACACAGCTCCTCTCCAAATGGTGATGTTTCTGGCCCCTAAACATCCGCAGGCGCAAATTAACACTATGGCATGCACGATAAGGGCATGGAACGAGCCTAGACGAGTCCCCTATCGAGCATCTTTTCATCCCATCTATGCTGCTCACTGAACACTTTTCCTTCCCTGTCACCCAGGATCCTGCTCCGGATTTCGTGAACTGCGCCTTACATCCATGAGCTCCCTTTACTCCGACAGTACTTTCATATCGTCTCAACAAGAGCTACAAGGTGCAGGTACTTGACACCTTCACCCACTATCAATTACGCTCAGGACCTGCACGAAACATGCCTCCTTTCCTGACGCCCGTATAATTTTCAAGTGCTTGAAGCAACCTTTACTTACTATTCCATCGTCCAGCAAGTTGATAAGGTGACTATATGCTGGGATAAAGAACTCCATGCCAATATGAATCCCAAAGAGCAAGTGTGCATGGGATAGAGACATATCACCTCCCTTCACAGATGAACAGTGGTGCTATTGCTGTGCTCAGGGCTGCATGCTCTCCCACACAAGAGACTTCGTCTTATCCATTTTAAATATATTCACGGTCTCTACAGCATTTATGAGCAGCTGTTTAGAATGAGCTTGATTGAAGTTGTGCAGTGTGTACTCTGCACCTCGCCCATTGCCGTCTTTCTGCACCTTGCTTGGGATTGCCCGGGCGTATAAATTACTCGACTGAGATATTTGCGATGGTTAGCAACATCATGTCCTAAAGCTCACTCCTCGAGTTGTGCTGTAGGGTTATGTAAAAGATGTGCCTCATGAGGCGCATAACTTGACAGCCCTCATTCTACTGCTTGCCAAGTACAGGGTTGCAATAAAATAGGGTTTTTGCACATTTCCACTTTAGGCTGGTTGGCTCAAAGATGCAACATATTGCCTGGAGCAGCATACTGCCTTTTGGGAACTAAGGGCTTCCACCGTAGGGATATTTGGAACCCCCCCCTTGAATTGTATCTCTATGCCCGGAGAAACACAACTGATCACGGGCAGGACATTGCAGAGACTGCACCCTTCATATCCGAACACACTGCCTAATCCCTTTGTTCATTCCTGCTAAGTAGCTAGTGAACCTTGTATGCTACTGCATGCCACAGCTCTGTATGTCATGCCACCTAGATTGCAAATGCTCCAACATGTTTCTGCTGAGTGACTGCTTCTCTATATCCCTTGTTTTCCTATCCCCTTTTTTGCTTTCTCTACTTATTAACATCAGAATATGGACTACTGTGTTCATTACAGGAACATAGTGGCATATCCCAATAATATGGTTGCTGTGTCCTGTATAATTCTGCAATGTTTGCCACCTAATAAAAAGAATTTATAAAATTAAAATGCCTATTCCATTTCTCTCTCGGAAGAAAAGCTTCTGTGAAATATTTTAAAATATTTTTGCACATAGTGAACTACACCAAAAAAATATTATAAGTGTTGGCAACGCCAATAGGTCTCTGCAATCTGAAGAGCTATTGATTGATGTCAATGTACTTTCAGCAATGCTGAATATCAGCAAGGCTGCTGTTCAGTACGGCGGTAAGTCATGGGAAAAAAAGCGCTATTATGCAGCCAGCGATGTCCGCGTCATAATGCTTTTTTGACTCGCCAGAGGTGTGGGCCAAGCAACTTCAAAAGGGAGGGAAAGCGGGGTGGAGGGGGTAGGGGGCAAAATCAAGCATCGCAAATGTAGTAAAATAGCCACTCTTGTGGTTTGGCACCCTATGATGACCTTCAACTACCACCATTTTAACTGACTTTAGCGTGTGTTTTTACCCTAGCCTTAATGTAGGACAGTCCTGAATATGCCTGCTTTTCTTCTGTCTTGTAATCTTGTTGTCTTTTAGTGAGAGCTGCCACGGAGTAGAACAGTATTTACAACAAGGGGTGGAACGGAGTAGAACAGTACATTTATATTATAAGTGCTTACTATTGGCTTTGACCTGACTTTGACTTTTGGCTTTGACATGGCCTCATGTCATCTTGCTCTGACTTTACTTTGCTTCATGACAGTGCTTACTATTGGCTTTGACATGGCCTCATGTCATCTTGTTGTCTGACTTTGCTTCACTTCTGCGTTCACAGCAGTGCTTCAAGGTCTTTCTGCTCTTCACTTGTTTTTCGCACCTCACTGACTAGAGTGAACTGGATATTATCTGTAGAATGTGCAACTCTGCCTCGAAGTCAAAATACAGAGGCTTGGCCAGCCACGGTTTTGGCCTTGACACAGACGGGTATCAGCCAGCTCTTTTTTTTCCAATGAGAAAGGGGCAGGATTTTCTAGAAGCTTCATCCCACGTTGAAAATTGGTATTAAAGCTGGGAGCTTTCATGGGCCAGATGGAAGTTCACCACAAAATAGACGTATTGCTGTGGCTTGGTGATGGAACTTGAGTCCTGATTGAAACTCATTCCCGGGCTGTTGACGGACTTCCTACAGCTTGAGCTGGCAAGGAGGACGCAAATTCAATCGGTGAGGTGTTCCTAACCACTCACTCGCTTATATTTATTTTCTACTCCTTGCTATTTGTACATATTGCATGTTATTTCGATTGTTCATTTAATCCTTCATTTGACATTTTGGAATCGGCATTTACTGATTTATTAGGCTTACCTTTCTGAACATTGCATTAATCAACAGTTTTGGAGTCTGCCATGATTGGTATATGCAGCCTGTTTTTTTAAAAGGCTGTATTAATAAACTTGTATATGTTATTTTACCTATATTTGGGTGTGTTTTCTTACCTCGCCTTAAGGGAGTGTTGGATCTTACCTCGTCTTAAGGGAGTGTTGGGGTTAGGGTGTTTCCTTTTTGCGAAAAGCACATTCGTTACATCTACACAGTAGTGGGTGGGGGTGGTCGAGGAGAAAGTAAAAGAGGAAGCATGGAACCACAGCTGGAAATATGCATAACTCAGACCTACACCCACACCGACCGACCATGCACGCAACTTCGGCATCATCCTCGACAGCCAACTGACCATTAAATCACAATTCAACACAGTCATCTCATCCTGTTTCCACACACTCACAAGCACTACAGAATCTTCAGATGATCCAACCAACACCAGAAAGACCGTCACTCAGGCCACGTCACTAGCCGCCTCAACTACGGCAGCACCCTACAAGCCAGCATCTCCACCCAGTTCCTCATAAGAATCCAGACTATACAAAATGCTGCAGCCAGACTGATCCTGGACCTCAACAAATGAACCCACATCACCCTCAACCTGAGAGACCTCCACTGACTCCCCAACCTGAAGAGATGACAGTTCAAGATCGTTAACCACGCCTACAAAGCCCTCCAAGACCTAGGACCTGCCAACATCAACCATCGCCTGAACTTCCACCAACCCTCCAAACACCAGCGCTCCTCTTCACTTGCCCTCGTACACACGTCACCCCCTAGGGATGACAGTGATGCACTTTACAAATGCTGTTTGATTGACTGATTAATAACCTGTTCTTACAATTGCTGTTTTGACCTGCCTGGATTATAGTCACACATGCTACATTCCTGTGATCAGTTATTTATGACTAAGCGGATTCGATTTGAGATTGTAAATTTACAAATTTGTTAACAAATCTTAATGGTTTGCAAAGCTACTCCTCTGTGTCTTTACTGTGGGGCAAAATCTGCATCACTGTCATTGATATGTTGCTGAATTTATTATTTTAGCCTCAGTTTTAGATAAAGGTCCATTTGAGTTTGCTCAAATTTTGTGCGGTGCAAACACCATCCTCATCTCTCATGCTATCAGATGGTAGCAGAGCAAAGTTCTCCTTGAGGCGCAAACAGATACCACAGATACCACCCTCGTGTTGGTCAGTCGGTGTGTGTCCTGCGCTGTTATTGGTAGTTACATCAAAGAGTGCTGTGCTGTGAGTGGACAGTTCCATAGTGTCTTGCTGAGATTGGAACTTAGTGCTGTTGCATTTTACCTTGTGATGGTTGAAAGGTGTAGCAAACTTGTACTATGTTACTAATTGAGCAAAGATGACATTTTTCAAGATATCAAGAGCTTTATGTCATACAACTGGGGCATTGTTAGATGTTAATACAGGGCTAGTTGGCATTACACAATGATTCTGTAAAATAGGTTTGCTTTAGATATTGTGCTTGCAAAAAAAAAACAGTTTGTAAAATGCTACATGTCCAACAATGCTGCACTTGTGTGCCAGATAAAAGTAAGGAGATCAACAAGCATGTGAAGAATATTTCAAGTCTATATAAAGACTAACCCGTGCTGGAAAGAGACTGGTGGTTGGAAAGCAGCTGGGAAGGGTTATTCTGCTATAGGTAAATGGCTTAGTAGTGGACCTTTGGGAGCTACATTGTAACCTATATCGATTCTTAGAATTTGTGGAATTTGTTTGCTTTTGATGATAAAAGGGTTCAAATTACTGAAAGAGGAATATAGTTCAGAACAGAAAGGTGGAGAGAAATCAGCTGAGGGAAAAGGAATTGGAAGAAAGGCAGTGCTTGGTCTATGAGGAGTAAAGGAGCTAGCCATTTTGTGTGATGGCTTCCAGAGGACAAACATTTTAGTGTATAAATGTAATTGTAGATAAAGAATAAAATATATGTACTCACATTTATCCAAAATTTTCTCTCATGTGTAAGTGGCGCGCCAAAGGCAAGCCCGTCTGCGCCCCGGAGGGGCCAGACACAGGCCACTCTACCGGTTTTACATGCCCCTTCAGGAAGACTATTTTATAGCAGAGAGGCCCTAATGGATATTAGAAACACAATAAGCTGCAGGTACGCTATTGTTCCAAACAAAGATGTTTTTATTCAGAGGTGTAACCGCTGTAACTGGGGGGTTTCTAATGGTGGCTCAGAGAGTAATTTAGCTACTAGTCTTCCGTATAACTCAACTGAGGGCACAAACAAACAAGATAATATCAGTGCCCTCTTGCTAAATTGTCGTTCCCTGAATAAACACTACTCATATATTCATGATTTATTACTAGAGGAAGAGCCAGAATTGTTGTTGCGACCGAAACGTGGCTTACCGAAAATGTCAACTCTACAATAGCTGTGGCCATTCCCCCAGGTTACTCTATTTTGAGGAAAGACCGTGTGGGCAGCAAAGGGGGTGGAATTGCAATTATAAGCAAGACGAACCTCCCTATTTCCTCCATTGTTATGGAGGATATAGAAGGGGCAGAATGCCTCAGTTTCCAATGCGCACTCTCCCCCCATCAATGCTTAGCCGGAGTTCTAATTGACAGACCCCCCAAGATATGCAGGGACTTTTTTGAAAAGTTTCAGTTATACTATTCCATCACTGGCCCCCAGAGTTAAACATTTTTTGTCCTCGGGGACTTTAACATCCACATGGACAATCAGGAGATAGCCGATACAACCTCTTTATTGGAATCCATGGAAAACCCTGAATCTTTTCCCGTATGTCCTATCCCATACACACAACAAGGGTCATACCCTTGATCAAATATTTGCGACTAATGCTATGCAAACTAATGGACCCTGGCCTTTACCATGGTCTGACCATTTTTTAATTGGTTTTAAGGTTCAGAAATTATTTAAATCCTGGAAGACCCAGTTGAGGCAGGCACCTTTTATATATAGGCCTTTGCATAGAATTACATCAGAAGCCTTTAAAGGCGAACTAGCCATGGAACCCAATTGTGCTGTGTGGGAACATAGAGCGGGATGTAGAATCCCTCGAAAAGTGGGTTAAGCAAGGCACGTGGGCTCTTGCCCCTCTGATCCTGCGCCCATCCAAACCCGTTAGACTCTCTGCTCCGTGGTTCAACGCTACTTTAAATCAGGATAGAAAGGACTGTAAACATCTGGAAAGAGCATGGAGGAAAGACTTCAGCATGGAAAATAAAGAAAAGTATAAAAAAAAATAAGAGCCTATCACAAGAGGATTCAGGAGGAAAAGAAATCATTTTTTTGCACGCAAAATTGAATCCTCTTGGAATAAAAGTAGAGAACTTTTCAGTATCGTGAAAAGTTTCTCGTCACCTAATGCTGTGTCTAACCATCCTTCCTTCTCCACGCATCGGATCAATCAGCTAGCTAATTTTAGTTTTATATGAAAATAACTGAGATCCAATCTTCTTTTAGAGCACACGAGGGGCTTGAAATGAAGGACTCCCCCCTGCCCGACTGTCAAATTAAGATAGGAAATACTTCCCTTTCTTGCTTTCCCCCTATTTCCTTAGAAACTTCATTAACAATAATGAAGGGCCTGAAGTCGGACTCCCCCTCGGACCCTTGCCTCGCTTAATTTTTGGCCTCTTTGGCAGAGATACTGAATCCTACAGTTAATAGTATCCTGAACCTGTCTCTGTGCAACGGCCAGTTTCCTGAGAATTGGAAAAGTGTGAAAACCCTCTGCAGACCAAACAATACTTTCCAACTATAGACCTATCTCTCTTCTCCCGTTTTTTGCAAAAACGATAGAAAAATATGTACACTCAGTGGTTTCCAACTTTGCTGAAGTAAATAACCTTCTCCATTCAAGCCAGTCAGGTTTTCAACCCAATATTAGTACAGAGACAGCCCTACTTGAGGTCTCTGAGACCATCAAAGAGACCCTCGATAAGGGAGGTAAAGCTGTACGGATTCTCTTGGACCTCTCTGCAGCTTTCGACACCGAGCCCCACAATCGCCTACTACAGAGATTGCAGGACTGTGGCTTAGGTAGCATGGTGTTGAAATGGTTGGCTTCCTTTTTGAAGGATAGAAAGCAAGAGGTCTGGTCTCCTCCCTTTACTGACGGTATTCTTCCCTTGAACGTGGGGGTCCCTCAGGGCTCCATTTTGAGCCCAGTATTATTTCATCTTTACATGTCCCCCCTGGCTAATTTGGCAGTAGCTGGTGAGGTGAAGATTATATTCTACGCGGATGATACTCAGTTGTTGTTCACATGTAGGAAGGGGGAGGATTTTAACGAACAGAAGATCAGAAATTATCCGACAGAAGTGTTTGCTTGGTTCCAACTTAAATGCAACCTCGAGAAGTCGGAAATTATCTTCTTTGGTACCCACCTCTGGATGTCTGGAAGCAATGGTGGCCAGACGAAATGTCGCCCCCCTAGATGGCAGTTAACACTGTCAAAAACTTGGGAGTAAAAATGGATGACATGCTAATCATGAAAACTCAAGTTCAGACAGTGGCTGGCACGTGTTTTGGACTCCTGAAAATGCTTAGGAAATTTCTCTACCTGTTACGGATTCTGCACAGAAAGACGGTGGTGCAGGCTCTTGTCACCTTCAGATTGGATTATGTTAATGTCCTTCATCTGGGCCTACCGGAGTTCTTACTAAACAGGCTTCAGATTGTTCAGAATTCAGCTGCCAGAGCAGTCCTTAAGTTAGGGACCAGAGAACGGATTTCTCACCATCTGAAGAAACTACACTGGTTACCTGTTCGGTCCAGAATTCTCTTCAAAGCCCTAGTTCTCGCTTTTAAAGCACTTCATGGGCGGGGGGCCCATTACATCCGGAAAAGAATTCTCTACTATACGCCACGGAGACGGCTTAGATCAGCACATCAACATTTAATTATGACGCCTAGCTTTTATAGAGCTCGCTGTGGCGGTCGCTCATTTCAAGTGCAAGTTACTCATGCTTGGAACAGCCTGACACTACCACTCAGACAGGTCTTTAGAAAACAGTTTAAAACTAGCATGTTCCAACAATTACCTTAATTAACTAGCCCCTCTCGGTCTTAGAGTTTTAGGTCTCTTGTCTCTTCTGTCCTAGCGCGGGACACTCTGTTGAGTAGCTGTGCGCTCTATAAATCCTTGTATAACATAACATAACATTATTGTAATTTTATGTTCACTTGTTTTTATTGAAATTCACAAGATTGTTTTTTATTGAAATTCACAGGATTGTTTTTTACCGGATAATAGGTTGGCCCTTTTTTACTACCGATTTGTAGACAACATCTTTCATGGTAGGAAAACATAACAAGTGAAAAGGGAATTGGTTTGTGTTGACTTTATACATACCCCGTCCCTTTTCTCTGAATAAGGGTAACTACATTCTGTTGTGGAGTAACCACCACTAGGTCATTTTCACATATTTAGGTTAAGCTACAAGGTGGGACAAGCGGTCTGGTCAATTTACCAAGAACATAGAGGTACTTAAAGCCTGCCCACTGCTTACCGCTGGTCAAGTTTACTTTCATTAGATTGCTTCTTATTTAATGGCTTGCCCTTTCCATTTTGTATTTGTTGATCTCCAGGAGCATATCCTCTTGATCTGTGTCATTCCACTGCTCAAATTTAGGCAACTACCTCTTTCTTTTTGTTTAGGTACTCCATGTTTTTCAGCTGTCTCTCTTGTGTGCTACTCCCCTACGTGCTCTCTCTCTCTCGTTCATATGCTTCTACCCCTGCTCTGTGTTGCTGTGTCTCTTGTGTGCTTCTATGCCCGCCCCTGTGATTTACTCCTCTTTGTGCCCCCTCACATAATCCCCCCGGTTGCCTTCCCTCAACCCTCTCCACCAAACACGCCATCGCTGCACCCAGCTCCCACATCCGCCATTCTCTTTTCTTTTTGGGAGAACCAGGAAGCAAAGTGCTCCCAACCCTCCACAAAAGTCCTTGCGTACATACAATTTTTAATTTTTCTTGCCAATGACCTATCTAAGTGACACCATTTTAGATCAGTTAATAAAAAGTAAAAGAAAACGTCATCCCCTTTACTCTGCAGACACACATGCGTTATGACACATGCACATGCCTACAGAATGACTCAGCAGCTAACAGTGGTGACATCATTGCAGATTTTTTAAAATCAACTATATTAAACAGCACCAGCAAAAAAAACACCGGTGCTGTTCAACATTGCTAGTAAATATTGCCAAAACCAGGAGGTCCTAAAAGTCATACTGGCTTTGCTAATGCTCATTTCAAATCCAGTTTTGCTTCTTACATTGATACACTTATTTGCCCACCTTTTACTCTTCGTATAATCCCTGTGATTAAAGGCTACGCACTCCACAGTCTATTCTCAAGCTAGTTGTGATGCATTCTTTTGCTGGATATTTAACACTGATGCTAAGACAGGAGTGCTTGTAGAGATGCCACAACGTAGAGAGGGTTGGTGATGAGCTTACAAACACTTAGCACAGCAGAAAATGAAACTAAAGAACAATAGAAGCCCCCATATGGGATCCCTCCCCAGCAAATTCATAGATGCGACACGTCGACAGGGACCCCCCTCCCCACGAGCCTCATCCCAGCTCTCAGACACTCAAAGCCTTTCCCTGTCCCTGTCCCTCCCCCTCCCCTTCCTCTGACCTCTCCCTCGATCCCGAAAAAGGATAACCCGACTTGTTCCACCATCAAGAGACCCCAATTCCTCAACCTGAACCACAACACCCTAGATGCCCCCAACTCTTCCCTTGATTCCGTCTCACAGCGTCTCGCGGCTCTTGAAAGCCAGATAGAAGTAATCTCCCTGGGCTTAACGGAAATCCTTTCTAACCTAGGTATAGCCCGCAGACCCTTGAAACCCCCTTCCAGGACTCCCCACACCGTCAACACAAACTGCCCCCCTGGGCCCACAGAAACCTCTAGTACCCAGCTGCACGGTCCCCCCTACAGGGTCTTGGGATCATGTGCACATAAGGCCTCAAAAACCGGAGCCCCCTTCCCTAGGACCAAGATCCATACACTATCAGATACAAAACACCCGACCTCAAGGCCCTCTAGAACAGAAGCACCTAATTCAGACAGTGAAGCAGCCTAACTAGCCGCCGCATACGACACTCCCGCCTTAGACTCTCCTAAATCCAAAATTCAAGTGATCACAGGACACCGGAAAGACCTTCCCTGCACCAAACCACTGAGACATCCTGTCCTCACCGCCATACCTAGGGCGACTAAAGATAGAACTGCCAGCAATCAGGAGCTTTTCACCAACTGCTTACTAATCAACTGCAGATCGGCCTCACTACACGCAACAGAACTAGCCGAGGCTATCCTCACTCATGATATTGACATTGCGTTCCTCACGGAGACTTGGCTGAATAAGGTATCTCCTCCCTGTCTAGACATGCTGGTACCACCTGGCTTCTCCCTCATCACCAAAGACAGGATAGATCAGCGAGGAGGAGGGGTTGCTATCATCCACAAGGATAGTTTGGGCATCTCGGAAACCACCTCTTTTGACTACGATTCATTTGAATGTCTATCCGCCATCATCAAGACCAAAGACAATGATTCTTTACTATGTCACCTGCTCTATCACCCCCCAGGCAGAAACAACGCTTTTGGAGAACAACTATCCGACCTGATAGCACAAGGCGCACTTGGCGATTCCAATGACTTAATTCTTGGTGATCTGAATCTACGATGGAACGAGACACACAATCCTCTAATCCAATCGCTATCCAGCCTCCTCGATGATAACAACCTTAAACAACACTGCACTGAGGAAACTCATTACAAAGGAGCCACATTGGATGCCATCATTTCGCAAAAGAACTCTATCACGGTCAACCACATACTTCCCGTCGACTGGTCAGACCACCACATGATCCTATTTCATATCAATCACCCTATTATCTCCCACCAACCTCCACATGACCCCCCAAAATGGATGAGAAGCATCTCCCAAGTACTCCTGGATATCCTGGAAGCTCAGTTAAGCTCACTTCTCCCGGATAACAAAGCCCACCACTCCACCAATGATCTCACTAATCGGTACAATTCCGAGCTAGTGTCCATACTCGACAAACTAGGTCCACTAAAGCTCAAAAGAAGCAGAATCACTCCATCCAGAACATGGTTCAACGTTGACCTCAACGCAGAAAGGAGAAACTTAAGAGCCATAGAAAGAAAATGGAGAAATAACCCGACTGCCACCCTTCGTGACCAACTGAAATCAGCCCGTAGGAAGTACAACAACCACATCAAAAACTAAGAAATCCAACTTCTTCCGCGAGGCACTGGACAAGGCCAAAAACAGACCGAAAGAGCTCTACAGCATCATCAGACAACAAACCTCCAAGCCACTGTCCTTATCTGTACAGGCACCCAAAGAACTTTGCGACAACTTTGCACACTTCTTCAACGATAAGATCGCAAGAATCGAACTATCATTAGACATCAACGAATCACACCCCAAGAAGAGCAGCACGGCTGTACCCCATGCCCGCTCTCCTGGCTCTTCTCTCACCCCCTGGCTTAGCTCTCGCCCGTTCTAGAAACAGAGATAATCTTGCTGGTCTCGACCTCCAAACCATCAGCTCATATCTCAGACCCCATTCCTCCCCTACTAATCAAGAAAACGAAGCACGCTTTTGCACCTATATGGGGCAAAATCATAAATAACTCCTTAAAAAATGGAGTGGTCCCGGATTGCCTTAAAATGGGGCAAGTCACCCCCTTGCTGAAAAAACCCGGTCTAGACTTGACAGATCTGAACAATTTCAGACCTATATCAAACCTCCCCTTGCTCTCAAAAACACTTGAGTGCTGCGTACTTCATCAACTGACACAGCACCTGGACAACATCAACCTCCTAGACCCCCACCAGTCTGGCTTTAGAAAAGGCTGCAGCACAGAAACCGCGATGCTGAACATCATAGATGACATCCATGGATCACTAGACTCAGACAAATGCTGCCTCCTCATTCTCCTTGACCTCTCGGCAGCATTTGACACGGTGGACCACAAACTCCTCATCAAGGCTCTCCAAGAAAGAGCTGGCCTCGGCGAGGTAGTTCTCAAGTGGTTCTCCTCCTTTATACACAACCGCACGCAAAAAATAAAAATCAAGAACTTCACCTCTGAAACCCAGCAAGTTAACAAGGCCGTCCCCCAAGGATCGGTGCTCTCTCCACAGCTTTTTAACATCTATATGGAACCGCTCTCCAAGTTACTCAGAAAAGCCAACATCCGCTTCCACCTCTACGCGGATGATACACAGATCTAGCTGGAAACTTCCTCTCTCACTGACATCCAAAGACTTAATGATTTCCTGAAAGATGTTCAAGAATGGCTAACAAACAACCACCTGAAACTAAATCCAGACAAGACCGAGACACTCCTCATCTCGAACAAGGAGGACAACCCTCAAGTCACCGTATGGCTAAAGGCAATTGATGCGCTCAAAGGGAATCTTACTCTAGCAGACTCTTTTAAATCTCTTGGCGTCACCCTGGACTCTAAACTAAACATGATGAAACACATTAAGAACTTGGCCAAAAGTGCATTCTTTAACCTCAGACTTCTGAACAAAATCAAACCCTACATTCCTAACAAGAATCTCAAACTGGCCACTCAATCCCTGGTACTGTCAAGACTGGACTATGGGAACGCAATCCTAACAGGTATTCCTAAATCGCATTTGGCACCGATCAAAACAACAATACATGCGGCAGCCAGAATGATCACTGGCATCAAAAAATCTGATCACATCTCCCCGGCACTCAAAGAACTCAAATGGCTCCCAGTAGAAATGCGAAGTAACTTCAGAACGGCCTGCCTAACCCACAAAGCCCTCAATACCGGCAAACCCGAATACTTGGCAAAAAAACTCAAAAAAGCAGGCCAAGCCAGAAATCTGAGAAGCTCTAACTCCCTCCTGCTCATCCTACCTAAAACTAGAAAGAAAAGAATAGCGGACTGCTCTTTCACGGGAAACGCCCCTAAAATTTGGAACTCCATCCCCCCGCACATCAGAACCATACCGTACTTTGTGGAATTCAAAAGCCAACTCAAATCCTTGTTCCTCATCCGTTCCCTTGGTTGTGGATAACACGGAACAGACAGCAACCCCAGAACTTTGTGCCCGCATTGAACCTTGAAACCAAAGAAGCTCTGCAGTACATTTATGCAGCTCTTACTCTGACACTCGTTGATTTCTAAAACCTCTCATATGTCATGCTTCTGTTGATTATATGCTATTCTCTTACTGTAAAGCGCTCTGTTACCTCTGGGTCTTGACAGCGCTATAGAAAACTTCTAAAATAAAAAAAAATAAAAAAATATTAGCAAGTGTACCAAATAAACTTAACTACCTTTATCACGCATGTCCAGAGCTCCTTTATCAATTGGAGCACTTCATTTCACAACATTAATTCAAACATCTTAATTGCTGCTCCATCCTAACACCACACCTAAAAACAGATCTCTCCCTAAAGATCGAGGTAAAACCATTCTGGGATGAGGAGCCAGGGGAGACATGAGACACATGGTGAAACCATTTCCGTCTCTACAGGAGCATTATAATAGGAGCCAATACCATGTTATGTTGACACTAATATTAAAACCAGAAATTGAATAAATAAACTAAATGGGATCATAAAATGGCATTGAAAAGCCAATATTGTGCAATTATTTACGGTGGATAAACAGATACACAATTGGATAACATATACATCCACATCTGCAGAGCAATGCAACAATAAAGAGACATGTTAAAAACCTACAGGCACCATCACACACGTACATATATGCACAGGCACACATACACACACAGAATCATTTGCTCACAAACCAATAGCCATACAGGTGCCAATGCAGAGTCCACATGAAATACAGGAATCAACAAATGCAGACCAACACACAAAAGCACACAGGCAGCAAAATACACCCACACACACCACTAAAAACATAGTCAAGCAACAGGCAAGCGGAAACACAGACAGGGTGACGGACTGGACGAAATTGACCAATAGAGACATCACACGCCAGGTTTGGATAAAAAAAAAAAAAAAAAATTTTTTTAAAAATCGGCCCGGGCACACACATTGCCTTTACACAAAACACTGCTTCAGCGAAGATTTACGCAAAGAAAGGGGGTGGGCATGTTTTTATTAACTTCACTTAGATAAAATAAAATTGCACAGATTAGTTCACACTGCTGAGCCACACATAAATGCAAGTGAGACCACTCAGGCCCCCTACCCCCGATCAATCAGCATACACTAATGGGCCAGCCCAACGAGGGAAAGGGAGTGATACCGCCACCCATCTGCCACTAGAAAGGCCACTCAGGCACCCACTGGGCTACTGGCGGCATTTTAACAGCACAGACAGGCCCCAAGCTGCCCAAAAAAGCAGCCCACTCGACTACCGGCCCATCAGCCATTTCCTCGAGTGCCCGCGTTACCAATTCGACCCTGTCACACACATACAGACATACACACACACACACACACACACACACACAGATGCAAACACTTATAGGTAGAGAGAAGCACGGAGTGAGAGACGAAGGCTCTCCTGCCATGCACAAGACTAACATTCATGCATATACATTCACAAACCCAAAGACACGTTTACAAAACAAACAAAAGACATCAAGGCACACAGCTAAACAAACAAAATACACCTATAAGCAGGTCAACAGACATACAGGCACCAACTACACAAATAGCGGTAGCTATACACAAACAAGAGATAAGCAAATACATAGACCAATAGACAAGGACAGAAAGGACACATACTTGCATAAAACAATGTAAGGACTAACATACACAGTGATACCAGGGCAAATTGGCGTACTGATGCACATAATGGCACCAGACATATGAGCTCTAAAGTACATACATGCAGCAAGGATAGTCACAAACAACACATATACACACAAAGGGCTATGATGGATGGACAGATAAATGATTGATTAGTGCTTGGTTGTTGCATTCTTCATGTACACTAAATATGTATTCTGACTGTGAAGGAAATACAATTAATCTTGGAGACGTTAGTAGAGCGTTATCACTCAGTGCTTGTTCTCTCCTTAAAGCAATCGTTCCTTCTGTGTGATAAGAAACTTCAATCGCCATGTCCATCAAATATTCCCTCTCTTTGGAATGATACCTGTAGGTAACAATACAGTACACACTGTTTATGTACTTGTCCTATTTGATATAATTGAGGTATATACATACAGATATGGTATTAGAGTTCAATACGTGCATGCCTCTAAGTTGGCAGGGCAGCCTGGCTGATGAAGGGTGTTACCCAGAAACCAGTCTAAGGATGCTTGTTTCCAGTTCAGGGAAGACCTGGATTGGCAGTTCGGGCTGGACTGTTCCCATGAGGCACAGGGTCAAGACTGATTTGCATATAGCTGGGACTGAACGGAGGTTGTGAAGTGAGCTAAAGAATGATTATGGATTCAACCCAGATCTGTGACTGGGGGTGAGTGTCTGAAAAGTTTCAGCACTCCGTCCATCATCTCCTTGTATTTGCTTTGTTCACCCTAAGTTGGCAGGATATGCCCAGATGTGGGTCCCTTGCTCACTTTGCCACTGGATTCAAGCTAGCCTGGCTGATGAAGGGTGTTACCCAGAAACCAGTCCCAGGATGCTTGTTTCCGGTTCAGAGAAGACCTGGCTTGGCAGTTCGGGC
This sequence comes from Lissotriton helveticus, assembly GCF_964261635.1. Taxonomy (NCBI): domain Eukaryota; kingdom Metazoa; phylum Chordata; class Amphibia; order Caudata; family Salamandridae; genus Lissotriton; species Lissotriton helveticus. Next base: position 1,090,292,986 of record NC_136068.1, read on the forward strand.
TGGACTGTTCCCATGAGGCACAGAGTCAAGACTGATTTGCATATAGCTGGGTCTGAACTGAAGCGGCGAAGTGAACTAAAGAACGATGATGGATTCGACCCGGATCTGTGACTGGGGGTGAGTGTCTGAAAAGTTTCAGCACTCCGTCCATCATCTGCTCTAAAACATACGACATATGTTACAATAAGAGTTTCCAGACCGCTCCTTGTACACCAAATATAACATGCTCAGTTATGGGCCTACATTTCATAGACCACACACATTACCTGCATCAAGTTTAATTTTTTCTAAGGATGTGTTTGTGGTCAATTGCCTTACTCTGGATACCCATTATTAACTAGATAATATTTAAAGTGCTCCAGTAAACCTGGACAAAATGCATTAAACCGGAAAAAGGTACTGAATGTAGTCCGGTGCCGATGGTCTGCCAATCTAGTGTTCTTTTGAAGTTTTTCACTAATATCACTGTCTCAAACCCCCACATCCGGACCATTCTGCACTAAATTTCACAATACTGAAAGGAACATAGTGAACTTATTTTAATAGCAATCAAATAGGATCTTACTATTGGAAACCACACCTACCTCTGTTCACATAGAGAAGAAAGATAAGCATACACTCCCGCCATGCACAATATTTTCATCAATGATTTAATATCAGATGTTGCAGTGATGTCGTGAGGGATGTAATAGGTGAGGTACTTTGCAGTGCATGCCGAGGGCGTGAGCAATAGTTACTTTAGGGCACAAGTTATAGTTCCTTGAGGTAACTACAACTGCTGGATTTCAGTGGTTTTGTTTGTTTAAAATGGTATGTTTTAACTGACACTTTCACCTATCTATAACATCCCTTTAACTTTTGTTTTTTTCAGTGAATTTCTAGTTTTTTTTTTGAAAAACATAAAGTAATATTTTATTACTAGAAGTAAAGCATATGCCTGCAACACACAGCCTTCAGCCATGTGTGGCATTGGGTTGGCAGTGGCCAAACACTGCATCCAACCCCCCCTGCAGGCTGCCACCCCACACCATGCACAACCTTTGGCCTTGCGCGGAATAGCCCTGGGCACCACACTGCCTGGGGCATTTGTGTGTGTTTCTTTTAAAAGGGAGGTAGTGCATGCTACTCCCCTCCCTGAGCCACTTCAGGCTCTGTGGCCAAACAATATTTGCATATGGGAGGGGGGTCATGGCCCCCCTCCTCAAGCCAGAACGGGGCCCTATCCCCTGGGAGCTTTAATGGGAGGGGTCCATGGCTCCCCTACCCAAGCCAGTATTGGCCCAGGGGATCCAATCTCCCTGGGCCAAACCATATATGTTAAGCAGAGGAGGCCCACACCCCCTCCCCTCCAAGACAATAGTGGCCTCTGGGATCCCATCCCCTGGGGCCAAAACATTTATATTGAGAGGGAGTGCATAGCTCCCCTGTGCCAGCTTAAATATGCCCTTGGGCCAAATTCCAATAAAAAGGAGGGTATTGCACAGCTCCCCCCATGAGTCTACTCTGGCCCCAGGGGCCCCATCTCCCAGATTCGGTCTTATTTGTAGGTGGGTGCCCACATGGAGCACCCCCTAAGCAGGGGGCTGCAGGGAAAGACCTAGGGCCACTGTGGCCCCAGCCACCACCCAGCATGCTACTCTTTCTGCATGCTCCATCCATGCTGGAGCAATGTGTGTTTTCCTGAACATAACCTAAGAAACATTATACATCATGCTATACTTGTTTTCAGCAACAAACATTACAAGATAGAAAAGAAAACTAATACATAAGAAAATCATTAAATTTCTTCAGAACATGACATTTGCGAGAAGAACTCTCCCATCTAAATCCCATAAAAACATTTTGTGAAGACCCTCATGGAGCCCCTTCCTCCAACCCCATATCCTCAGCTTTCTCAGCATGTGTACCTTTAGAATACAATGCAATCCTACGAAAATTCCAACACTGCCCATTCTCCAACACAACATGCCACCTATGAACCTCCCTAACCTTAAGAGGTTCAGAAAATGTATTCATACCATGCTCCCTTCGACCTAACTTGATCTTAATTAAATCACCAACTTCAACCCTTCCTGTTTTAACTGAAATCGCACTGTTGAAGAAAGAACTATTATTTTCCAACAGCCAATGTGGAAGCAATTTAGTTTTTGGAATTCTACCACGCATACGCTCAAAAGGAACAGCATTGGTGACACTATGAACCGTAGTGTTGTAAGACCACACCAACTCTTCTACCGCTCTGCACACATCACGTTGACCCTGAACTGACATTTGTATTGTACCCTTCACTAAACGATTCATCTGCTCCACAATGCCATTACCCTGCGGGTTGTACAAAGATGTACACATATGTTTAATCCCATGGTTAGCAAGAAAGGTACGCATAGCGAACGAAGTCAATTGAGTACCGTTGTCAGTAAGTAAAATTCCTCGAAAACTTTCCTTCAAAAAGATAGATCTGAGCTGTTTGATCACTAACTCTGTAGTAATGTTTCTCATAAACTCCACACACATCCATCGTGAAGACACATCCACCAAGACCATAGCAAAACGACAATCATTAGAAAGAGAATCCATTGGGTCAATAAAGTAACTTTGTCCCAGGGTAAATCACTCGCACCAACAATCGAACCCTGAGTAGGAGTAACAATCTTCAACCTCTTCTCACTCTCTTTACACAAAGAACATTGTTCCACCCACCTTCGAACATCATCATCTACACCAGGCCACCAAAAACTCCCCTTAAGACGTTTAACAGTCATACTTTGCCCTAGATGACCCTCATGGGCAAGAAGAAACAGTTTTCTCTCCTAAGAGACCTAGGTGGAACAAATCTTTCCCCACGTAAGACTAAATCACTGGAAGAACCAAGACTAAGCTCCTCCTGCAACTTGACAAAACAACGTAAAGAAGGTTTCACATCACCCTCCCGTTTCCAACCCAAACGTATTGCATCGACAAGTTCAACAAAATCTGGATCCTCTACGACTGCTTGATGCCATTCATCCTTGGAAATAGAACAATACTCACCGGAACAAGCATCCTCCAAACTAGCAATCACACACACACTTTCATCATCAAAATCATCATCTACCTTCCCAGATGAAACAGGCAAACGAGACAGACAGTCTGCTTGAGTATTCCTCCAACCAGAAATATGTTCCACCTTATACGTGTACTCTTGCAACTTAGCAGCAAATTTCATTAAGCAAGGAGAACCATTATTAGCCCCACCAGGTGACAAAATTCTAATAAAGAGGCTTATGATCAGTCCTCAAGGAAAAATGCATACCCCATAAGTAAGTGCGAAAATGTGAAACACCCCATACAGCAGCCAAAGCTTCTCGCTCAATCACAGCATAATTGCGTTCAGAAGAGCTAAGGGAGCGCGAAGCAAAAGCTACAGCTTTTTCTACACCACCTTTCTTTTGGGACAACACAGCACTAATACCGTAAGCACTGGCATCAACAGTGACATAAGTGTCCTTACCTGGTTCAAAAGTAGTGAGGATACCAGCATTAATAATCTAATTTTTAATCTTTTCAAAAGCTTCCGATTGCTGATCTTCCCAAGTAAAATGCACTCCCTTTCCAAGCAACAAACATAATGGCTCTGTTTTATGTGCAAAATTCGATACAAATTTGGAGTAATACTCCACTAACCCTAATAAGGATTTGAACTGATCTTTGTTAGAGGGAATGGGAGCACATTTAATAGCTTTCAGTAAATCTTCTTTAGGTTTAACGCCAGACTGAGAAATGGTGTACCCCAAATAATCAATTTCAGTCATAAGGAATTGACATTTATCCCTCCTCAAAGTGAGACCTGCATTCGACAAAATTTGAAGAACCTTAGATAGGTTACAATTATGTTCAAGTTAATCTAATCCAGTAATCAATATATCATCTTGAAAGAAATGGACATGTTTCAAATCTTTCAGTATAGAATCCATCATTCGCTGGAATACACTGGCCGCAGAGGCCAGGCCGAAAGGCAACCTTTTAAATTGAAACACGCCCTCAATGGTCACAAATGCGGTTAATTTCCTAGAATCTGGGTCCAATACTACTTGATGGTAAGCAGATCGTAAATCCAACTTACTGAAAAACTTTATCTTTTCCATCAAGAGTACCATTTCCGAAATGTTAGGTAAAGGAAACTTATCTACAATAATATTTTGGTTCAGTGACCGAAGGTCAACACAAAAACGAAGTTTGCCATCCTTCTTTTGCGTGACCACTACTGGCGAAAGCCATTCAGAGGCCTCCACCGGCTCAATTATATCTTGACTTTGCATGTCATCAAGCATCTCTTTGACCTCCTTTCGTACAGCAACCGGAATCCTCCTAAGAGAATGCCTAACTGGAATAGCATCCTTCTTAAGTTTAATCTCATGCACATAACCCTCCAATTTACCTAAACTAGAGCGGAAAACGTTACTAAATTTAGACAAAACGGTGTAAACATTATTAAAATCATCAATAACCAATACCTTATCATCTGATCTTGGATCCAGAATAACATGCAAATCATATTGTTTTATCCAACTCAAGATAGCTGGACCAGCCTCAGAGATGTAAACCTTTCCAACTGCAGACCTCCCTTTAAACTCAAAAGTTGCATCCATAACGCCCTTTAGGTTAATAACTTCACCACCATATCCTTTGGGCGTTATATCACTGTGCGAGAGTGAAGCATGCAGCCAACACTCTTTGAACAAACTGTAAGGAACAATTGTAAACATGGAGCAAGGATCAATCAAGAGTGTTACTGAAACTCCATTTAAAACAAAACTTGCTTTAGGTCTTAGTAAAATAGTATGAGAATCATCGTCAACACACAAAGGCATATCTGGAGGAATAATATCATCTTCCACAAAATTCACTCTATTGAAAGAAGGATGTTTGCAAGCTTTGCTAATGTGGCCTCTTTTCCCACACTTGCGACAAGTTTTATCACGAGCAAAACATCCCTGAAAATCAGCAGCATGAGACATACTTCCACATCGGAAACAACCTACAAATTTACTTCTCCCCCCAGAACCACCACTGATAAACTTCGGTTTGGTGGAGAGAACTTTAGCTCTGACATCAGAATGTTTAACATCAGTAGAAGAAACATCTTTATCAACTTTGTTGATAACGTTAACCGTCTCATCTTTCTTAAGCTCCAGAAGACGCATTTCCTCGATACACTTGTCAGATTCTTCCACCACTTTGGCAATGGCTTCCATCAGCGTTGGATTCCTAGCTGCCCAAAGCTTTTGTTGCATTCTTTTATTTTTGCACTGGACATTTAGTTGATCTCTGATAAGCTGGTCAGCCATAGCACCAAAGTCACATTTCAAAGATAGTTCTCTCAAGCGAGCAACCATTTGGTCTACCGTCTCTTTTTCCTTTTGTGGTACTGTGTAGAATTTGTGTCTCTGCATTACTATATTCACTTGTTTTTCCAAAATATTTTTCCAACCTCAATTTCACCTCATTATATGGATTGTCCACAGGTTGGCCATCCGCACCAAGAAGTTCTGGTAGAAATTTAAAAACATTTTGGCCTGCTTTACCCAAAGAATTCAAAAGAATAGCTTTCTTCCTTGAGGCAGGAAATCTAAGACCGTCAATGGCCTCTAAATAGTTTTCAAAAAACCCTAACCACTCCTCCCATTCAATAGCTGGAATCTCTCCTTCGATGAGAAATGCAGGTGGAAGAGAGATGGTGGTGATTGGCTGTAGTTGCCATTGATAATCAATAATAAAATCAGTAGAATTGTAAAAGACTTGCGGGATTAGGCTGAGGAAGGAACACTTGAAAATATATGAAGAAAAAAAAATTGTTTATAATATTACCAACCGTAGAAAAATGTAGTTGAGCTATAGTTACAAATGCAGATGACAAGATGCTCTGTAACTATAATAATGTTAGCAATGGTGCGTGGTTGGCAAAATGCACTGTAATTCGATGTCACTAACGGTAAGAACGTGGTTGGCAGAAGCACCGTAACTTTAATATAAACAGCTTGGTTGGCACAGAGTTGAAACTGTTGTGAGAGTTGCTAAAATGGCCGCCACATGTTGTACGTGATGATGCAAGCCACGTAGCGAGAGAATCAACGAAGACGCGTCTTACTGCTTGCGCATGTATCCAGTGCGTCTCGCGGCTTATGAGAAGCGCGTTAACGGGGATAATAAAATAAAGAGTACCTTAGGTCAAATCAATGTAAAAGACAAGTCCACCAACCGAGGTCGTAAATCACTGCCGAAGGAGAATGCTGCAACTTCGTGACGGAAATGAACAGATGGACGAGTAGAAGTCAGGAAACAGGATTGTCGCCAAAATGTTGAGGAGGGTAACTTCCAGGAGACAACAGGTAGGTTCAAAGTTCTTTATTCCAATACAAAGATACAGCAGCTAAGCCTTAAACATCCTGCCTCAGCAACCGCCTATTATGGAATACAGAGCCATAAGTCATCAGCACTGCAAGTGTCACCACTTAGAATACTAATGACCTCACATGAAGCAAGCATAACATACAACATTTCCCTTCCACAAGAGCGCGGGCAGGGAAACAGAAGTCTGCTCCCACCCGGCTGGAGCATTTTTAAAGCTCCTGCTGAGTGAGAGCAGATAGGACTATCCATTAAAAATGCTCCCGCCGGATGGGAGCAGACATATGTAAAAGTGCTACTTTTTGACTAGTTTGCGCATGGAAAAATTCTGGGTGATCCGGCAAGCGGAGGTCAAGAAGAAAGAGACACCCAAAACGCATTTTCCCCATTAATTCTTCTATTGGAACTTTAGATACAGCTACAGCCCAAACTGCTGAACAGATTTACACCAGATTTGGTAGAAAGCTAGTTCTTGGTCCAGAAACAGTTCTTTTTAGGTCTCACCTGAGCCAGCGCATGCGCTGTCTGGCGAGACATTTAGTAACTGGCTTCTCAAAGTGCTACCCACAGGCTTTTGGCGGCCACCAGCTTGCTGTTACGCGCGCGCACACAAGCACGCGCGATGTGCACAGCTGCCATTTGGCACTCGCCAGCCTGCTTTCAGCCGTTGTGTGCGGGGGCGCGTCACTTTCAGGGCCGCGACAACACCCCTCTTCCCTGTCACTTTCAGGGCTGCGACAACCCGCCCACCCCCTCTCTTCCTCATTAAGCAGAAGCAGAACCCTTTCGCTTCCCTGCGTCACTTTCAGGGCCCACCTGCCCCCCCTTCCTCATTAATCAGAACACGATAGCGGCCTAGTGGGGGTTCCCTCTTTTCTATTTCCTTGCTCTGTGCTTGCTGTCTACACCCCACTAACCGATCCTTATATCGGTTACAATAAAGTGGCTGGGATGGAAAGAGTCAGACGCTGGAAGTATAACCTCGCCCGATAGGTCAGGGAAGCTTACTAAATAGCAAGATATTGTATCTGTAAAGAGTTCTCCCCCAGAGCAAAGCCCCCAGACATTTGTTTCGAGCGCTAGCAACGCCTGCCAGCAGTAGCCCAATGTCAGGAACTGCAGGCCTGGATCAGGTTACGCCACATGGGCGGGTGATTGGAACCATATGCGCATTCCTGGCCCGCGAACGAGCTTCCCTTTAATGACAGTATTGTGACAAACAGGCCAAGAAGAATGTCCACAAGCCTCTAGTAATCAGAAACAGATGTTCGACGAGGCACAGTGCCTCGCAGGCCTCTGCCGCAGGGCCGCCTCCCTCCGCCCCCACTCCCCACGCAATGGGGGCAACAGCAACTGGCAGGCCACTGCCATATTTTTTCAGGGTCTCCTCGCTAATAGGGCAGTGCAGGCTTAGAAACTGGCCAGAACGGTAAACACACACTACCGCGCGCTTCCAAGAACAAGCAGGATGGCGTGAAACGAGCATGCTACTCAGTTGGTTCAGTCCACAAATGGCAGGAGTTCCAAGCACATACCACAGCCATGACGCCGACATTTCAGATACTATGGAAAGGCAGCAGCGTGAATTGCATTCACAACTTACTTCAGGAGGCTACAAACAGCAAAGAGTTGTATTCTTTCTGCAGGACGCTTTTAAATCAGGATTTTGTGTTATAACTCGGATTCAAGGAGCTTGGCAGGCTCTAAGAGGGAAGGGGTAACACTATGTTTTTGGGCTCACGTTGTTTCTGACGCAATCTAATTGCCAGTGATTTGACCAGCTTTCGTGTTTTTAGCATTTTGTATTTTCTAATGATGGTAACACTTCAAGCTCATGAATGCAAATATTCTGAAGTCCATCTAAATTATCGTTTGTCGTTTGCAGTGAACTGGTATCAATCCATCCATTTATAAATGGTTTTGCTTCGCCCGCGTGCCTCTCGCAATGTGTTTCCCTATTCTTGGGGAGGTCGTTGGTCAACTGGTATTGCTGTTGATTATGCAGAGTCCGATACTGTATTATTTATCCTTCTTCATCTGACATGCTTAAACAAAACAGTGCTGCGTGTTCCTCCTTCTGCTGATTTATGCCGGGATTGTGAGCTCAGGGCTCGTGCAGTGACAAGTACAGGAGCTTGACTTGTTTTATATGACAGGTCCTTGTGCTCGTTATCTGCAGCACGCAACTGTCAGCGGGATGATCTCGCCTGCAAAACTATTCTATTACAAAAAAGTTATATAGTATTACTTTCAGGTTTGAATTGCTGATGTTTTTGTGGAAGGAAAATAAGATTTTGATCTTTAGATGTCTGCAGAGGTCTGTAGAACCACATGCATTGAATGGTTGCTTCAGGTGTGGTTTTAGCTTGGAACATTGAATAACCAGGTATGCTGCCTTTGTGCGGTGTGGCTCCTACTAAATGACTTTTTGCCGGTTGCACTGTACCATGTATGAAACAAGCATTGGCATAGCCACTAGGTCTCGCCTTTGGGACCTTATAAGTGTTTAGCCATGCAACAGTTGATGTTGTTGCACCAAGATATTGTGCTGCATAACTAAATACTTATAAGGTCCCAAAAGCGAGACCTATTGGCTATGCCAATGCTTGTGGTGTTTTGGTGTAAATCCATTCAGTAGTTTTGGGTAAATTCAGGTTAAACTAAATTGTATACATCACTCTGTGGAGTATCTGCGGAGACAAGAGATCTCATCTTGAGATCTAATTGGCTGCCACCACCTCAAACAGTAAGTGGTGGCAGACATCATAGGACTATCGGGCTGATAACTTAAATAAAGGGGAGGGGGCCGCAGGGTCCCTTCCTCCCCAAGCCAGGAGAGGTCACGGGGACCCCAACACTGGGGCTTTCATTCAAATAAAGGGGAGGGGGCGACACAGAGCCCCCTCCCGGAGCCATACGATGGCACTGGGCCGGCCCAGTGATGGTGTCCAACGGTCCCCGAATCCCTGTGACACGAGGAAATTGTTAAATTCCCCTACCAGGCGGGAGCGCAAGGCTGCTCTAGCTCGGTGGGAGCACAAAGCATTTTCCTACCCTCGCTCTCAGGCAAGGAAAGGCTTTGATTACTTTCACCTTGCGGGAGCAAAAGATAACTACTCCTGTAGGATGGGCGCAATGCTGGCTCCCACTGCACCCAGGATGGGTGCAAGCAAGGGCAGGGGTCCGTGGACCCTGGGCCTCCACCGCATTCCCTTTCAACATTGGTAGAGATGTGGGGTGCCTCGGATCATCCCATTTTAAAAAGAAAAGAAATTAAAGGAGTAGTGGCATGCCCTGATGGGCACTGAGGCACACCAATTTTTTATTTAAAAAAAAAAAGGAAAATACTGGCAGGGCAACGGGGCCCTAGGTGACCATGGTGCCCCTTAGCTGAAAAATAAATGCTTGAGCCTGTGCGGACCCATGAAATGGGGCTGCTTGCAGGGAGCCAGTGATTTACAACAAGGGGTGGTGATGGACAGAGTCTCTGAATTAAGCAGAGTACTCTCACCGAGTCAAGAGATCAGGGCTAGATCCAACACCGTTTTTTAGCTCATTGCACCATCCCAGTTTCAGAACCTGGCTGTATGCAAATTAGTCTGTCCCTGGCCCAGTGCATCATGGGAACAGGGCAGACCAGACTACAAAAGCCAATTCTTACACTGGGAAGGAAACAAGCTTCCGGGGACCGGTTTCTGCCATTTCAGGCGTCTTCGGCTCGGCTTGCTTGAATCCTGATGGTGCAATGAGCAAGGGACTCACATCTGAGTATACCCTTCCACGCTTAGGGTGGACAAAATAATTTACAACAAGGGGTGGTGATGGACAGAGTCTCTGAATTAAGCAGAGTACTCTCACCCAGTCAAGAGATCAGGGCTAGATCCAACACCGTTTTTTAGCTCATTGCACCATCCCAGTTTCAGAACCTGGCTGTATGCAAATTAGTCTGTCCCTGGCCCAGTGCATCATGGGAACAGGGCAGACCAGACTACAAAAGCCAATTCTTACACTGGGAAGGAAACAAGCTTCCGGGGACCGGTTTCTGCCATTTCAGGCGTCTGCGGCCCGGCTTGCTTGAATCCTGATGGTGCAATGAGCAAGGGACTCACATCTGAGTATACCCTTCCACGCTTAGGGTGGACAAAATAATTTACAACAACCGCCCTTTATTATTATTTTTTTAATTGTTGGTGTCCCAGGTGGTACCGGGACTCCCGGAGAAAGCGAAAAGCCAAAAGTGAATAATAAATGAGCGGCTACAGTCGCTCATTCATTATTCACAGCTCCTTCAAGGAGCACCCCATAATGCCCTGGGAGGGCTACATACATGTATTTTTTTGGAGCAACGTCCCAAAAAGGTGAGGGACATCACCAATTTATTTTTAATATTCTGGGGACAGAGGGGATTGTCGGGAGATCTGCAGCTCCCCAGAAAACACCCAAAAAACATACGTTTCCTGGGTCATTGAAACTATGACCCCAGGAGCATTTCCGAGGCTGGAGCTTTTGCATTACAGCCGGGATTGCAGTGCCACCTAGGAGTTGCTTGAATTTTATATGTTAAAAATATATCACATAAAATACAAGCAATTTATGAGGTTATATTTACCACTGCATTTTTAGGGGTGTAAAATGTGATAAAGTAGAACAGAGATACAATAGTTTTATTTACTTTACAAAACACAATTATATATCATGATATATATATATATATATATACATACACAAACACAAACACACACACACACATCCCCCCCCAAAAAAAAAATATATATACACACACACACAAACACACACACACACACACATCCCCCCAAAATGTACTAAGAACTATGTAAAAAAGAAAGTCATAGACATTAAATTCAATAACAATTAATATTTGAGTTATTATTGAAATATAGATTTGATTAAAATTATTGTTTTTTGGGAGAAACATGGCAGATCTGCTTTATATATACACTGTTATTTAGAGGGTGGTATTGGGGTGGTGGGGGGTTGGCTGCCTGTGGGGGTTGGACAAAGGCCATGTGCAGCATGGGGTTGGCTGCCTGTATGGGTTGGCATGAAGGCTATGAGCTGCATGAGGTTGGCTTTACGTATAGTACTAAAATATTACTTTACGTTCGAAAATCCCTACAAATTCACAGAAAAAAATCACAGGTTTAAGTTTAGTTATTGTTAGGTGAAATATTAAGTAAGAATGTAACGTTTTAAACTCTGAAAATTAACCAGTTATAGTTATCTTACGTAACTATAACTCGTGCCCTCAGATAATTAGAACTTGCACCCTCGCCATGCACTACTAATTACAGCACATATTACATCAATCATGACATATTCTATGACATCATTGACAATATCACTGAAACATTTTAAATGAAATTGTTGACGAGAAACTATGCATGGAAGGGGCACAAGTTATAGTTAGAGTTAGCACAACATTACTTTAACCTTTGGTTTTTGTTGTGAAAAAAATTATATATATGAATGAATATACACGAGTGATTATATTCTGCTTTTCCTCTAGGAGTACATTGGCTCACAAAGTAGCTTCCTCAGTTCCAGGGACTACTATCGCAATATGTGCTTTTTGAGACCCAAAAACATTTTTGCTTACAGCTTTGGATACACACTGGTGAGGGCTGCGAACTCCTTCAATAACGTTTTACAAAAATTATGTCAAAACACACAGACAAAACCAAAAGGCTGGCAACCCAGCGCCAGACCAATTGGGTTTGCCAAAGCTTTTTTACTTTTTCATGTTTCCCCCTAATCTAGCTGAAACTGGTTTTACACTAATTTTCCAGTATTGAGATTTTGGGGAAATACTAGAATGTATCAAACACATTTACTATAGGATGCCTCAAAGGAATGGGACCTAAAATTGTACAGTTTGGCAGTAAAATGCAATCTTGATATCACACTTCTGTAACTATCTGCATTTAATCAGAGGGCATTCTTATGAGCATTGTAGGTAACCTCAAATTGCCAACATTGCAAACGTGTGCACACGTTATTAAACTGGAATCACTGTCAGTAGGGTAAGCAAAGCTCACACAATTTCTTTACAGGATTCCCATATTAATAAAGACTTCACATTAATGCACCATAAACACAAGTTCTAACGGCATGAACATATGCGTAGAAACAATACCTCAACTGCAGACATTGCTCTTTCACATATCCATAGTGTGATACTGTGAACAGGCAGCCAATTGGTTAGTACTGCAGGGGGTTGGGCCTACGTGTCCGAAGGGCAAAAGAAATTGATAACTTGAAGTCCTTGACTTCAAACACTATGTCCAAGGCGATGGGCAAGGTACTCGAGCTGCTAGCCCTGGGAGAAGGGGATCTGCTGTGGCTGCATCCAGATAGAGCATGTGGTTGAGCTACAGAACAAGTACTTCAAAGTCACGAGAGAAATGACCAGCACATTTTCCAATGATGACCAAGAAAGAGAGGACAGGGTGCAAATGAATTACACGCTGCAAGTCATATGAGCTAAGGAGCGTGAACTAGGGCGCTATCGTCGCTCTGGACAGTTGACATAAACTGTGTCTTACATCTGCTACAAAGATGAAAACTGCACACGTAAAAATGACAAACAAAAAGTAACATGCCTTTCTGTGAGCTGTATGTCAGAGTGGGAATGATGCCTGTACTAGATGTGTGTCCAGCCAAAGCAGAGATCCCGCCCTAACCACACAGGGAACCTTCATCCCTCTAGAGTGGTGAAACAAACATTCTGATCTCAGCTCCATAATGATGATGACAAAGATAACAAAGATAACATATTCCTGCTCTTGTTTCTATACAGAACTGGTCCCCCCAAGAAACCCTAGGAAAAGGTGACACTGATTGATTTTATCCCTGCCCTCATCAAAACAGGAATGTCTATCAACGTCATGGTCCACCAACAATTGTTCTGGGAAAAGCTTTAGTGAATTGGTGAAAACCATGACCTACATTAACATATTTTCATGGGCAGTGACTTTTGAAACAGACACCCAGCATGAACTACAACTCTGAAAGTGAATTTCTATATAACAGACATGGGCACAAGCCCCCTGATAAGATACAGCACTGAAAAGGCACTGTGCTATCTATACTTTAAGCTGAAAGCGCACATACAAACTTGAATATAATAGACATGAATTTCAGTGCCTATTCACAGGCCTGGGATGCTTCATGGCCTGTCCCATTCATCTAGATAGTAGCCTGACTGTACGCCGAGCAGCACAGAGACACCACTGAAAAATGACACATCAGAGTCTACGCTGAAAACTGAAATTATAAGTTAGAAGCAACAAGAGTCATTGTGAAGGTGGCAAACCTCGCCCTCACGGCCACTCTCATTTTTGTGGCAAACAAATCCATACAGATGAACACTGTTAGAATTTGTATAGACATGCAGCTTTGCAACAAGGCCATCAAGAGAGTTTGTTTGCTTCAGTCAATAGAGTGAAGTAGTTTTCCAAGCTTCACATCAATGCTGCATATTACCAGCAACCACTTAATGAAGAAAGCAGATGAAATACCACATTATTTACTCATGTGGGTCTGAAAACGTATAGGAGATTAAAATTTGGAAACTCCTCTGCAAGATAGGTTTTTCAAAATAGAATACATGAACCAATACTGGGCTAACATGAACGATAAACATAAATACCATCATCTCAGTACACAGAATGAGAGTCTGAATGTGGTGATGTAAAGACAATTAAAGTGTAGGCTGATCCTGCACTGAAAGTTTGAGAATTGCACCATAATCAACTTGAATTAATTGAAAACAAGTTCAATAGTGAGTATGTGAGCTCTTACTTTTTAGAAGATGTACAGCATTAAGCATGAGTGTATCGGAAAGTCACTTTCGCATATAGTTTGAATTAGCTGACTATGCACTCTCTGAGATTCGCCCCTCTTACTGAACCACTGAGACAACAATGAGCAAGTCAGCATGCTCCTAGTCGAATGCCAGGACAAGGTTTTCAAAGCCACCAAGGATGCTCTTTTCGTAATGTAATGACTTATTAAAGTATTTAAAATCCCCAAAAGCCACTGAATTAACCGGACTGACAGGAGTAGTGTTGTGTCGTAAGTATGGAGTTTTGGTAGTCGTGCTTAGGTTACAAATGATATGTTTATTAATCGTACATCGTAAGCAAATGTAGATAGTAACATTGCAGTAACATCACAGTAATATCAAAGAAAAATTGCAGTAGAAGAATTGCAAATGCACATAAGTATGAAAAAACATTCAAAAATAAGCAAGGTGAAATGTGATGTAGAAAGAAGCAATAAAGGAAAAGAAAACATATAGCAAAGTACAAAGTGTGAACAGTATGGAATAGAATACAATACGAAAGGAATATGACATAACATTCACACTAACATTCTACACTCACTGACTGAACAGCAGACAAACAGGGAAGATGTAAGGTAGAAACCTTAGATATAACACACCTTCCCTCTTTATAAAATGAACAAAGAGAAAGCAAATGTAAATAGCAACATTGCAGTAACATCACAGTAATATCCAAGAAAAATTGCAGTAGAAGAATTGCAAATGCAGATAAGTATAAAAAACATTCTAAAATAAGCAAGGTGAAATGTGATGTATAAAAAGAAGCAATAAAGGAAAAGAAAACATGTAGCAAAGTACAAAGTGTGAACAGTATGGCAAAGAATACAGCACAAAAGGAATACGAAAATAGAAAAGACACACATCTCTTTCCTTATCAGAGAAAAATTGAAGCAAGATGTTTCAAAAGGAAGGAAATAGTAAAAGAACGGAAAAGGAACCGGAGAAAATATACGTGAACAAGAAGAATACCACGAAAACTAACAAAGCAGTAGAGAAACAAATGTAACCACCACAACCACACCAACTGGCCAGACTGGCGAGGAGGATGGAAACACTGAATACAGCAACAGAAAAAAGGAAACAACACAATCAAGAGAAAGCAATGGGTGACCAGCACCCAAAACAAAAAGCAATTAAAAGTAAAGAAAGTAACACAGGTGACATACACCGAACACATCAACCTAGAGAAAGACATGTAATGAGAAGTGAAAATGGTGAAAACACATTAAAGAGAAACACCAAAATTAAATGCAAGGAAAGTGTGATCAGGGTAAACTGTACCACACCGAAGGTACAGTCACACCTCAAGTTAGACCACAAATGAAAATTCAGGGAAAGTGCGATCTGGGTGAACTGTACTACACAGCAAAGAAAATTCAGTAACACCTCAAGTTAGACCACGTACGTAAACCTGCGAACAATTAAACTGTAAGTATCAGGTACACATATAAGTAATCAGAAGAACAAAGAAAATGCACCAGGAAAGTGCAATCTGGGTAAACTGAACTACACAGCAAAGAAATTCAGCCACGCCTCAAGTTAGACCACGTATGAAAATGCGATCTGGGTAAACTGAACTACACAGCACTACACAGCAAAGAAATTCAGTCATGCCTCAAGTTAGACCACGTATGAAAACCTGCGCACAATATGAAAAATGCACTGTATCATCATGAGAAAATCTGAGGAACAAGAAAAAATGCTCCTCAACAAAGTACAGACCCCAAAACATAAGAAAACCTGCATGCCAAGCAAGAAATACATCAATAACACAGTAGCATGTATATAGTAATATGATAAAAAGTACATCCAAAAATAAATCAATACAGGTAAATAAATAAGCACATAGCATGGTAACATGGCAAAATAACAAAATCTATGCAGGTATAAGTAGAAACATAAAAAACATAATGTGGTATTCCATTACCTATGTCATCTGGAATCTTCCCATGTCACTCAGTAGAGTGTTAGGACTTTAGAATGTTTTCCCTTAACTGTAGTCTGTTACAGCTTTACTGAGAATGAAGACATCTCTTGCTACCTGTGGTTGTATAAGCTGTCCTCTCTATGAATAAACCTGCTTGAACCTACTTCCTGTGTAGACTGCCTTACTACACAATTACTGGCGACGTTGGGAGCAACAGTATTCCTTGAAGACAGCGTTCACTCGTACAGCTTAGTTCCTGTTCCAGGCAAAATTTAATTTTGCCAACTGAGAAGATAGTTATCTCTATTTCTTGAAGTGTGGAGCTTTTGCTATCATCTCCATCCATCAGAACAGATTTTTGAACAGATTTTGGGACCATCGTCATCCACCAGAACTGTTTCAAACGTGAGTTAACTTGCTGCATTTTATTCCTCGCTCTACTTTTGTCTCTACCTTTCGACCGCATTATCGAGCGGTGTTCTTTACAAGCTTTACGAACTTTAATTTCACTGTGCAAATTTGGTTCAGTTTCCTATTAGAGCGTACTTCCCCTCTTGTTTACAATTGAAAAAACTCACCCCGAGTGCACCGTGAGCGCCTTGCAGTTCGTTCACTTCACGAGGCATCTTCCGATCTTCCTACCCCATCGTCATTGTGTACACGGAGTCACACGCGTCATCGCGCACGTCATCGCGCAGTCCTGACGCTCTCGGCGGCCATTTTGGTAAAGACTGAAGCGAAATCCCCGTTTCTCTTTGGATTTCCTGGAAGTTTATTGCTTCTTGTGACTACCTACAATCCACATGGCACTTTAAAGCGATTTCAAGACAGATAATCGCTCATCTAAAAAGAGATTAACAGTAACTTCTTTTTTTTTTTTTTTTTTAAACGATCTTTGGAAATTGCAAATCCATTTCAGCAAATTCATTACTACGGTGATTTGCACACCAATTACTTTACTACGGTGATTTGCACACCAATTACTCTACTACGGTGATTTGCACACCAATTACATTAATATTTATTTTTCAGGTTTCAGGTTCATTTAATTGCTTATATTGTTGTTTCTGTACAAATGTCTAACATTGCAGCACCACCACACTTTCTTCAAGTAGCTGGTGATCCTCCTATAGAATGGGATCTTTGGTTTCCCATGTTTATTGCTTACGTGGATGTCTTAGAAAATGAGGATTGTTCAGCAAAAAGAAAACTTGCTCTTCTAAGACATTGTCTTGGTGGCGCAGGAATAAAAGAATTTGATAATTTACCACCCTTGGAAGATGCTGGTGATATGGATGTGTTCAACAAAGCTTCTAAGCAAATGAAAATTCGTTTTGGTAGACGGATAAATACTGTGATGGAAAGGTTCAAATTTTACTCTCGTGAACAGAAACCTGATGAAACAATTGAGGATTACGTTGCAGCCTTACGTTCACTTGCTTGTACTTGTTCTTTCGAAACTATATCATATGAGCAAGTCCTCAGAGACCAAATCATGATGAAAACAAAAAGCAAAAAGATCCAAGAAAGGCTTTGGTTGGGTACTGAGACCACTCTTGCTGCAGTAGTGAACATAGCTAAGGGTATAGAACATTCTGAAAAATTTGTATCTGAAATAAGGGGGCAAAATCTGAAATCTAATGTTCCTGAAGTTGAAGTGGCTATTGTCAAAACTCATACTGGTAATCCCATTTCAAACACTTTCAGTTCTAGACCTACCTTTAAGAAAGAAAATGTAAGGAATGCTAGTGATAATAAGAGTTTTACTAAGAAAAGTACAATATTCTGTTACAGATGCGGTAGTACCAACCATGTTGGGAATTACAAAGGTTGTCCTGCCTGGGATAAAATCTGCATCAAATGTAAAAAGAAAGGACATTTTGGGAATGTGTGCAGATCTGGTCAGAGAATTAATTATATTTCTCCTGAAGAAGAAGAAGTCCTTAATAGTCTAAACTGTATACTTTCTATTGATGAATGTATTCAAAATAATTTTCCTTCTTGTAGGATTTTTATGGATGACAAACCTATTGAAATCTTTGTCGATTCCTGTGCATGGTACACTATCATTGGTAAGGATATTTTTGAACAACTTTGGGATAAGAGGGAACTTTTAAATCCAGACATATATCCAGGTGGTTACACAGGACGAAAGATTGCATTAGAGGGTTTCTTTTGGGCTAAGTTGTTTTTTAAGAACTGGGATATCAGAGCTAAAGTTTATGTCGCTACCAAGGGTGTTTCCATTCTTGGTTGGCCTCATCAACGCGCTTTAGGGATCAAATTGGATCCAAATTCTGTTCCACCAGTTTATGTTGATGAACCCCGGTTTGAAAAACACATCACTGACTCTCTAGTTAACTTAACTTTGAATACATCTAGCAATTCTAATTTCAATGAGAGTGTACTTAAGAATTGTCCCGAAATTTTTAATGACAAACTGGGAAAATACATCGATTTCAAGCACAAAATTGTCCTAAATGACAATGCTATTCCTGTCAGGCATAGGGTAAGAAATGTTCCTTTAGCCTACAGACCCAAATTAAAAGAAATTCTAGATGATTTAGTTAAAAGGAACATAATAGAGCCAATTGAATCTTCACCTTGGGTTTCACCTATTGTGATTTCAGTTAAAAGTTCAGGCGAACTTCGTTTATGTGCAGATTTGCGCAGTCTTAATAAGGAAATATGGATAGACAAACATCCTTTGCCCAATATACACGAGTTAATTTCCGCTTTGTCAGGCGCTACTGTGTTTTCCTCAATTGATTTGGCTAGTGCCTACCACCAGGTGGAATTAGACGAAGACTCAAGAAAACTGACTGCTTTTGTCACCCCAGAGGGCATGTTTCAGTACTTACGCATGCCTTTCGGATTGGCAAGTGCAGCCTCCGTTTTCCAGCGTCTTATGAAAGAATTATTGGCTGATTGCAAGGGGGCCATAGCTTTCCAAGACGACATCTTGATTTTTGGGAAAGACCATTCTGAACATGATGAAAATTTAGCTTGTGTTTTGGGAAAAGTTCGATCTAAGGGTCTCACTCTGAAATATAACAAATGTAAATTTAGACAAGACAAAGTTGAGTACCTTGGTCATGAAATATCAAGTTATGGAATCAAACCCAAAATTAACCATGTTCAAAATATTGTTAATGCACCTTCTCCCAACTCAAAGGAACAGTTACTTTCGTTCTTAGGATTGACTGAATTCTATGGCAAATTTGTTAAAAATTATTCTGACATTGTGCATCCTTTGAGGACTCTTTTAAAAAAAAATGCAAAGTTTGTTTGGGGCAAAGAACAGGAAAATTCTTTTGAAACCTTGAAACGTAAAATTGTTGAGGCCCCATTCTTGAAACCTTACTCAGTGGGCAAAGAATGTATCGTTTATGTTGATGCAAGCAATGTTGGCTTGGGGGCAGTTTTAATGCAAAAGGATAAATCTGGTGAGTTTGTTGTTTCGTATGCCTCTCGAGCTCTACGTGATGCTGAGAAGAACTACTCAACTATAGAGAGAGAATTACTTGCTTGTACATGGGCCTCTCAGCATTTCAGACAATTTTTGTGGGGGACAAAATTTCTTTTGAAAACCGATCATAAGCCTCTGATCACTATGTTAGCTGCAGGTGGTGGAAGAGTCCTTACTGCTCGATTAGCGAGACTAGCAGCCAAATTACAGGAATACCGTTGCGAAGTTGTGTATGTTCCAGGACGTTTAAACGTTCACGCGGATTGCATGTCACGTTTTCCAGCTAGTGTAGAAGTTGGTGACAATGTTGATTGTGATGTAGCATACTCGGTTGCAGATGTCAACATTATTTCTGATCAAGAAAGTTCTTTGATTCTTTCAGAGAAGGATTGGTCAGAAGCTATGGAGAACGACGTTGTTTTGAACCAAGTTAAGCAGTTTTTGATTAGAGGTTGGCCTGAAGAAAGAAAACTTTCTGGCGAATTGGGATCGTTTTATAAAGTAAAGGATGATTTAATGTTATGTCGAGACATCATTGTCAGATCAGATAAAATCATACCTCCCACAAATTTGAGAGGAAGAATTTGCAGATTGGCACATGAAGGGCACATGGGGATGTCCACCACCAAAAGAAGAATCAGGGAACACTACTGGTGGCCTGGTGTTGATGCCATGGTAGACAATTGGGTCAGGAATTGTTCTCCGTGCTCCTTGAGTGACAAATCCGTAAAGAGTATGTCTGTTGATATCACTCCCATTGAGTACGCCAATGGTCCTTGGCGTAGACTAGCTATTGATATCATTGGACCTTTCAGTTATCAGTCTGGGAAGGAAATGTTTGCATTAGTTTTAATTGACTACTTCTCTAAGTGGCCTGAATTAAAAATCGTTGAGAAAACCTCCTCTGAGCATGTAATTGATTTTCTTGATGAGATATTTGCTAGGGAAGGTTTACCGGAGGAACTTATCTCAGACAATGGTCCACAATTTATTAGCAATGAGTTTGAGTGTTTTCTCAGAAACTGTGGTATTGTTCACAAAAGAACCTCTAATTATTTCCCGCAAGCCAACGGCCAAGTTGAAAGGTTCAACAGAGTCATCAAAGAATCTTGTCAATTAGCTATTAAAAGTGGATTGAAATGGAAGAAAGCGCTTCAAACAACCTTATTGACTTATCGGTTGTCTCCCAATTCAGTCACTGGTCTATCTCCTTTTGAATTATTGCGCGGAAGGAAACCAGGCTCTCGGCTTTTACCCTGGTGGCTAAAAGGTGATTCTCCCTACGAGGTAGACTTTAAGGTATTGAGGGAGAAAATTGGGAAATACCAGGAAGGTATGATTCAGCATTCTGCTAAAAAGCAGTATAATACCTGCAGCATAAAAGTTGGTGATCGAGTTCGTGTAAAAATGGGTGGTTTGTTCCACAAAAATGTGTCTAGATGGTCTGATCCTATCAAAGTTATCGAAATTTTTAGCAAGGCTGTCAGAGTCGAAGGGGGGAAAATATGGAATTTAAGAAGGATTTCTCTATGCAAACCCTTGGTTACCCCTCCTCAGAAATCTACTCTTCCAGAGAAGTTTGTTCCAGACAGAATTGTTTCAGACAGGGTTGACTCAGACAAACTTGTATCAGACTATAATTTGGATGGTTTCTCCGGTATGCATGAAGTTTATGACAACTTAGGAAAGGTGATTGCAAATAATTCTGATGTTGTGATTAACCCTGATGTACAACCTGTTCCTTGTGTCACTATAGACAACCAATCAAATGTAGAGTGTGAAGACATTCAATTAAGACGTAGTGAACGCGTGAAATGCGTCCCTTCAAAACTTAAAGATTACATTAGAACTTGACTTCTTTTTGTATTATCTTGTTCCTATTGAGATTTAAAATTTTTAATTTTGTTGTTTTTTTTTTTTTTTTGTTTTGTTTTTTTAAAGGGGGGGGGAGGTGTGTGGTATTCCATTACCTATGTCATCTGGAATCTTCCCATGTCACTCAGTAGAGTGTTAGGACTTTAGAATGTTTTCCCTTAACTGTAGTCTGTTACAGCTTTACTGAGGATGAAGACATCTCTTGCTACCTGTGGTTGTATAAGCTGTCCTCTCTATGAATAAACCTGCTTGAACCTACTTCCTGTGTAGACTGCCTTACTACACATAATAGTAAGCCTCGCAGTAATGAGAGCCAAGAATGAGGGAGAAAATGAAGTTGCTTAAGTGGCAGGATAACCTGAATTACAGCACTTAAGGAGAAGCAACTAAGAAAAACTGCAAGGCGTCTCTAAAGTAAAGCGGTAAAACTGGAAACGGTAAAATAATATCTCCGAAAGTACCTCAGAAACATATGGCTCCACAGACGCTTGTAAAGTCAATGCAGGAATGAATGAAAGTTCCAATTACCTCACCATGCTGCGGCACAAGCTTAATCAATGCGTGGAAGCAGTTGTCATTGGCAGAGAAGGCTAAATTCACGGTCCCAAGTTGGTGATGCACACAATATGCCACAAGAAGACAGTACCTGTGTACTCCGATGCATGTAGAGTGAAGAGCGCTGAAAGTGGTACGATTGAGAGGCAATGCGGGAAACATAGTGCCTGGCAGGAAGTGCAGAGATGTCTTGCTGTGGCAACAACATAAAACGTGGTTCGCAAAAACCGTGCAGAAACAGAAGATCGCATGGCAAACCCAAGATGGCAGCACACTTCTAGACGTCGCGCCGGGTGGTTCACTGCACGCCTGTGCATCAAGACGTTCTTTCAGCAGTGTCCAGTCATAGCAACGTCACTGAGGGAGTCTCGAGCGAAAAGCGTGACCTCAAGATCCAGGTAGGTGCGTGCAAGAAGGCTTGTGCCAGGTCTTATTTTGAATTTGAAAGTGGCAGTTGGTACCTTGTTTGTGTAACAGTTCTCAGCATAGACCAAAAAATCTAAATAAAAATGTCTCACCTGAATTCGCCTCATGTAGTGGTGCATCTGAGGGACGCCAAACAAATATAGCAATCTGGACAGTCCACAGGGGGCAGTCCATTTTCGAGCAGAGCCTAATGGGGTCTCTGCACTTGTAGTAGATGACAGAGACTTACCACTTACACTGCCGCAGTCAGTTTTGTTAATGGCTCCAAGAAAGTACGAAAGGTGCTCAAAATGCTCGCAATGAAGAAGGTGAAAACATTCATATTCATGTGTGGACAATGGCAGTGAAGTAGTATGAACTATGATAACTTTTGTCAAAAACGAGTGTCAGATCAGGATAGATCAGCAGTTTGCCCGTCTCTGAGGACGTTGTAAACGCTCAGCATATTCATGGTAAATAAACTTAAGGTAACTGCACAATTCAACGCTGTACTTGCAAGATGAGGCAAAGGCCAACTATAATTTTATGGCATGACACGGAGGCCATATTATGCAAATTATCCTTTATTACCACAGCTCAGCAGCAATAATAGAATAGAACTTTGTGAACATTCTGAAGAGATGACTACTCCATCTCAGACCAAGTATCTTCCTTCTTTGTTGCTGCTGCTCAGAAAGATAAGTACTTTGCTTTTCAAGCTTAGTAACTTAGCCTTAGAATAAGCTTATTTATGACACTTAGTGTCTTGCTGCTTTGTTAAACAGTTTGTATAATGCTTAAAACACTTATAATAATTTAATTTTTATATTGTGCCAGCAGTGACTAGATCTTATACTTATTTATATATCTCTTTATAATACTTCCTTCAAGGAAGTCACTCTGTGCCTCATTCTACCCGTATATCGAACTGTGTTATTGTAGACTTCACTCGCTTTGCTCTAGGGGCTTGTCATCTTTGTTTTTTACCTATCTATCATTCTATGTTTATCTACAGACGAGGACGACTGAATGCGCGTCGTCCTCGTCCTCATTACTTGATTGATATGTTGGGAATTAGTATTTTGATATTTCTACAACTTGTCCACTAATCCGACAAGCTTCCGTTACCCGGTGCCTTTTAAAATATCCCTCGCGCACACACCCACATGCAATCTGATGCTCACGCGTACCTTTTAGTTTAACATCAGATTTCCCCGCATACTCGTAAGTCCGAGCCCCACACCTCGGTTCCACGTTGGGAACGTTTAATCAAATTTCGGACACCGGTCCTTATCCTCCCTTGCGATGTAATCAAATACGGGGCAATGACGCGCACGCGCGTTAGAGGAAAGCCCATTAACAGAGGCCACGCTCGTGTAGTAACGTGCGTGGCAACCATTTTGTGCCCCTTGACAACCCTTCTCAACGGACTTCGCGAAGGATCTCCTCACCCTCTCGTGCGTTTCTCGATCGCCTTTTTCTTGCGCTTACAATCGGTAACTTTTCCGATTTACTATTAACATTAACAACAGTTTGAAATTTATCTAGACACAAAAAAAAAAAAGGGAGAATCACCATGTCCACATCCCCATCGACTGACCTAAAATTAGAGGAGCTCGTCAATAAGGCTGTAGAGAAAGCCTTAGCATCAATTGACGATGCCATTAACAAAAAATTAGATTTAATTACTAGCCTTGCCTCCACTCCCTCTACTAGTAAGGTCAATGGGGGTCCAAAAAAGATAGGAAAAAGAGCTATTCCTGTGTCTAAACCTAATAAGGGGGCGAAGAAGCCCAGAAGCTCTATTATTTCAGGCCCTAGGGGCGCGGACAAGACTGGTGCCTCGGGCACCCCAGATGGGCAGTATGAAGGCCCAGAGCTTCCAATCAATATTAATAGCACCGATGAAAGCTGCGAGGAGGAAATAGAACTATCCTGTTCATCAGGATTCAATACTGATGTGGAAGACGACCACACCAGGGGAACTGGAAGCCGTGAAGAGGCGTCTAAGGCCTCAGCACCCAACAATATGCTCCTTGATCCCTTTGGGGAAGAAATGTTCGATCCCCTCCTTATAAAACATCCTCTGTCCCCAGAGTGGACCCCCTCACAGCACATAGTCGATTACCTGTCTTACTGGCTTAGAAGGGAGATTCCCCAAGAAGTGAGCTCCAGACTAAGATCCGAGTGCCCACGCCCGTCCCTGCCAAATAAAATTGCTATGACACCCGAGCTGGACCCCAAAGTGGTGGCATTTATAGCCAAGAACAACAGGGACCCAAGGAAGGGCATTGATAAAGGACTGAAGTCATGCCAGGACCGTCTACTTGACATTATAGGTCCTTTGTCTACAATATTTGAAATGACGGAATCCGCCTACGTAGGCAATAATCAAATTGACATCAAGGAGCTCAGAGAATGGGTGCAAAGAGCTATATGCCTTGTAGGCAACGCCAATACAGCCATCTCCACGGAGAGGAGAAAGGGAGTCTTGCTTAAAATAGACCCTAAACTCATTGAACTGGCTAAAAAAGACAGAGGTGCTGATTCTCAAGGTCTCCTGTTTGGAGAAGACTTCATCAAAGAAATGGCAAAATACGTCAGCGCTTTTAGCTCCATTCAGAAATCGCAAAGGGAAA
This sequence comes from Lissotriton helveticus, assembly GCF_964261635.1. Lineage (NCBI taxonomy): Eukaryota > Metazoa > Chordata > Amphibia > Caudata > Salamandridae > Lissotriton > Lissotriton helveticus. The sequence goes on from NC_136068.1 coordinate 1,090,318,107, forward strand.
TAAAAAAGGTATTCAACGATAGAGTTTTTACCAGGGCCGGGAGAACACGGGGTCGTTTTCCCGGCCGCGGAGCTCAACCTACAAGACCCTTCATCACCCGCGGAGGAAGATTTCAGAGCAACTACAACTCCCAACTCTTCCCACAAAGACAAAGAAATCGAGGCCGCACCTTCAGAGGCGAGAGAAGACAACGTTCCTTTTCTTCAGGTAGGAACCTTCAAAGACCGTTTAGATACCCCTCCAAAGGTGGGAGGGAGATTACACCAGTTCGCTGGGAACTGGAACTTAATAACTCAAGACAACTGGGTCTTACAAACAGTAAAGGGTTACAAAATAGATTTTCTGGGGATCCCCTTTCAAACACGTTGCCCTCACGAGATCACTTTCTCTCCCAAAGACAGAGATCTGGTCTCCAAGGAAGTACAAGCACTTTTAGAGAAAGGGGCTATAATCGAGACCAAAATAAAAGGATTTATCAGCAACGTTTTTCTAGTAGAGAAGAAAAACAAAGAACAGAGACCTGTAATAAACTTAAAAGACTTAAATCGTTGGGTAGTTTACCAACATTTCAAAATGGAGGGGATTCACCTCCTAAGAGACATCTTAAGGAAAGGGGACTGGCTCACCAGGTTGGACTTAAAGGACGCTTACCTCACAATTCCCATTTGGGAACCCCATCAGAAATTCCTCCAGTTCACTTAGTTAGGAAAACTCTACCAATTTTGCAGTCTCCCCTTCGGACTATCGTCTGCCCCTTGGTGCTTTACCAAGGTCCTACGACCTGTGACCGCTTGGCTCGGGGAAAGAGGGGTAAGACTGATCATATACCTGGACGACATTTTAATAATGGCCCAATCGAAAGAGACTGCCTCTCTTCACACAAACCTCGCAATCCGAATCTTGGAACATCTGGGGTTCATCATAAATTTAAAAAATCCTGTACAATACCCAGTCAAGAAACCCAATTCCTAGGCTTTACGGTAGATACTATCAAAGCGGAACTAAAATTACCATCCGAAAAAGTCAGGAAGGTAAGGAAAGAATTGAGGAAAGCTCTTCTGAAGAAAACCTTTCCTCTGAGGGTACTAGCAAGAATAGTGGGACTCTTGTCTTCAACGATCCAAGCTATTTTCCCAGGACCTCTCCACTATCGAGCACTTCAAAGACTAAAAGCGAGTGCTCTAAGATCAAACCACTCGTACTCCCATATGATCTCTCTAGATCAAGAGTCGAAGACAGAACTCCTCTGGTGGTTGAGGAATGCGGAAGCGTGGAATGGCAGAGCCATTTTCGGGGAACAACCGGATCTGATAATAGAATCAGATGCGAGTTTACAAGGTTGGGGAGCGAGATGTGGGAAATACTCAACAGGTGGTCGTTGGACCACTCAGGAGAAGAGATTGCATATCAACTGCTTAGAACTACTAGCAGGTTCATTTGCAATTCGTTGCTTTACACCCAAAACAGCGAAATGCTGCGTGACACTACGAATGGACAATGTTTCAGCAGTCCGCTACGTCAACAAATTAGGAGGTCCACACTCCAAGGGCCTGACGGACCTTGCGAAGAGTTTTTGGGAATATTGCTTGAACAAAGACATTTCGGTAGTAGCGGAACATATTCCGGGTTTGAGCAATGGTGTAGCAGATTGGTACTCCAGGAATTTCAGGGACTCAAGCAACTGGAGATTAGACAGACACATTTTTCTGACTATTCACTCAATGTGGGGTCCTTTCAGGACAGACCTTTTTGCAGATCGCCTGAACACACAACTGAAGGAATTCTTCAGTTGGAGGCCGGACCCTCTAGCTCGGAAAGTAGATGCCTTTTTACAAGACTGGAGAGGTCTGAAACCTTACGCCTTCCCACCGTTTGCCTTGCTTCCTCGACTTCTTCTTCATGCTCGACGCTACACCGAGATTATAACCGTAATAACTCCTCTCTGGAGGTCCCAAGCCTGGTTTCCAGTCATCCTGGAAATGAGCATAGACTTTCCAATTCTTTTACCCACGTTCAGAGAAATCCTCTTGGGCCCAGAAGGAGACATCCACCCCCTTGTGGATCAGGGTCTTCTAACCCTGACGGCATGGAGGATTTCAGGAGACAATGGCAAATCCCTGGGCTTTCGCCTAATGCTTTCAGACTCATCTCTGAGTCATGGGCTCAAGGAACAAGGAAGGCATATAGACTGGTTTGGAACAAATGGGTTCGCTGGTGTCTTCAACGGAATTACGATCTCGTTTCAACTGATCTAGTTCATGTCATTAACTACCTATCGGAACTATTTACTTCAGGACTTTCTTATAGAACGGTTAATGTCTATAGATCAGCAATTTCTGCAGGCCACTCCGTTATTGATGGTCTATCCGTCGGACAGAACTTACTCACTAGGAAAATTATGAGGAGCATGAGAGTCATCAATCCTCCAACTGCTAAATATACCGCCCTTTGGGACGTTACTCTGGTACTCAAAACCTTATCTTCTTTCTCTGAAACAAATCTCTCTCAAACTTACTGTTTTATTATGTCTGGTATCCTTCAGAAGAACCTCAGACGTCAAAGCCCTAGATGTTTCTAGCAGATCTTTTCAACCAGAGGGTGTTTGCTTTTATCTTAAAAGAAGAACCAAAACCTTATCCTCTTCTATCTTCTATCCCTTCTTTCCTCAAAATGAAAGACTTTGCGTGGTTAAATGCCTGAAAGAGTATGAAAGGAGGACTGCTAATCTTAGATGTAATGAAACTCAGTTATTGATTTCCTTCAGATCTCCCCATAAAGGAGTTTCCTCACCAACTCTAGCAAGGTGGGTGAAAGAAGTTATGTATGAAAGTGGCATCAACACCTCAATTTTTGGAACTCATTCCCTTAGGGGCGCTTCTGCTTCCAAAGCCTATTTCCTTGGTGGTGGTTTACAAGAAATTCTGAAGGCGGCAGACTGGTCTAACGATAGTATGTTTAGATCTTGTTATTTTAGACCAATCTCTAATGTGATTGATAATGTTCTTAATGCACTTTGAACTTGCATAATATGGCCTCCGTGTCATGCCATAAAATTTAGATTTTTCACAGCCTGCTGGGCAGAAAATCTGGATTTTATTAAGGACACGGAGGCTAATATTATCCCGCCTCTTTTCTCATGTATAACCCACCCTTTATTTGATCAATGTTATTTGGGAATGTATTCTTCTTCTCTTTCAGAATAAGAATCTACTTCTCTCTGGATTACAAGTTGGAAATTTATTAGTTGGAATACTGTTCCTTTCCTGTTGAACATCTTTCTTCGCAGCCTGACAAGAAGGAAGATACTTGGTCTGAGATGGAGTAGTCATCTCTTCAGAATGTTCACAAAGTTCTATTCTATTATTGCTGCTGAGCTGTGGTAATAAAGGAGAATTTGCATAATATTAGCCTCCGTGTCCTTAATAAAATCCAGATTTTCTGCCCAGCAGGCTGTGAAAAATCTAAATTCAGTTCAATTCATAGCCCAGTCAGTGGGTTCTTAGATGTATTGCCAACATTTTGTAGATGCTGGGTCCACACCTCTAAAGGCAGCAGGGTGTCAAGGCAACAAGATACATGGCAGCAGGAGACAAAGGCCCTGTTAGAAGCAGGCAGCGGAACCAGGTAGTAGAGAGGAGGCAGAAAGCGGCAGGTAGCAGGAAGCATATGCCCGGTTTGAAGCAGGCAGCAGGAATTAGGCAGGAAGAAGCAGGTAACGGGAAACTTACGCCTTGTCCATGGGCTGTCCGGTGAAATATGGACACTGGTAGGGCGTGAGGGAGTAAAATCCTTAAGTAGGTTCGTTTTGATTCAAATCTTGAATAAAAGTACCTTTAAGAAGCTTGAAGTAGGTCCTTTAGAAGCTTGAAGAAGGTCCTCACGCGCAGTTTTTATACCACCCTCGTCGCCAATTTATGTTGTGTCGTAGTAAAGAGTTCCAGAAGACTTGGTTAGGTTACAGATGATACGTTTATTCTTCTTATATGGTTAGATAGGATTTCCAGTAGATATGTAATCAAAACCCCACCAGGAGCATCCTCTCTGCTGCTCAGCCCAGGATCCAACTGACAGTCCACTCACAGCATACCAAACATTCCAATGACATCACATTCTACACTCACAGGCTGAACAGCAGAGGCAGAGAAACAGGGAAGATGTAAGGTAGAAACCTTACGTATAACAAGTAGATGCCTGTTAAGTAATACTCCAGAACAGCTTAATGGAGTAAGTTATTTATTAAGATTTCATGACAATACACCCAAAGCAGGAGTGCTCAGAGAGGCTAGTAATCAGGAACTGAATAACTGTCAGCTGCAACTGACAGGCAAACTATAACAGTAGAACTTCCAGCTGTCAACGTTCCAGCTGGTGACATCACTGCCATGCGAAAGGGAATGCACTCGCGGGGAAGAGGGAGAGGAGGGAGGGGGGAAGAAGAACAGGGGAAAAAGGAACATAACAATGTCAAACACGTTGGTGTAGTGTTACTTTTATGAAAAGAACAAAAAACAGACAAATTGGTGGCTGCGATTTTTGCTAGATGTGCCATGGAGGACACTAAACTCTGTACTCACAGATTGAAGAGTCAAAACCATTCAAGTGGATACCAGCTCTAAAACTCATCGTGTTATCTCCTTTTTATATTGGCTACATGTAAGAAAGTGCTAAATGTTACCAAGTCTAAAATACTATGTATGACGAGAATAAAAATAGTTTTTTTTAAAAGGTACTTATATCTTTACGGACATCACTTCACAGTAATCATTGAGCACAAAGATAAAGAAGGGAGCTCTCAAAATCCTTGTGTTTAACTTTGAAATCCTGTATTGGCAGGAAATACAACCAGGAACCTGAAATGAAATTGCAGTGCTCAGTATATTATAGACATTGGAATGGCGATACAATTAACACATGAAGGTCACCAAGGAAAGGTGCAAACCAAAGCTTTGTGTGCAAGAAAGACTGGTATCTGGGTCCTGATACTCTTTGACAACACGTCAAGCAGGTGTTACCCTCACCACACCTTTTTCACAACCAAATCCCAAGTGCCATAATGACTGATAAGGAATGTTGACATACAGGAACAAAGCTCAGTGCGGACTGCTCCACTTAAAATTACCAATATCTACCTAATGGTGGACATTTTGAAATCAACGTTGGCTACAAATACAATTCCTAGTGATATTTTGAAATCCCAGCATTGTATTAAAAGGCCCGTTACATGGAATCCTGAAAACTTTGAGAATTATGCCCAGGACTTGAGCAATGTAATTCAGAACAGTAGTGAGCAACTGTAGTTGACCGGTTGATGATATTAGGGCACAGGCACTCTGAGCAGATTATTGTTAAGATTTCCCCCCTACTGAGGACCTCCAACAATCCGATTATGGGATAGGTAATATTCGCACTGGGAATTGGCTTGACTGTGAATGTTGGATCACAAAAAAGGAATTCTCTCATGCCTTGAAAAGGCGCCACAATACTACTAATTCAGAGGAGATTTTTATTAGTTTCAGACGAGATTACAAAGAGCTGATCAGAGGGAAGCAGCAGAAGATGAGCCTTAAGATTTTGGAAAAGGTGAAACAAGCATTTATGTACAAGAACTCTAGGAACTTCAGGTCAATTATAAGATGGAGATTTATCCAGGGTAAGAATAAGCAGGCCAAGTAAATAGGGGTGCAGGATTGGGTTTCAAAAACTCTATGCTACTGAAATGCCTAAAATACAGAGGTTAATACTGCTTACCCAAACAGTAGTGGGGACTTTTCAAATGATGAGATAAAAGATGTTGTTTTGCAACAGAAGTCAAGCAATGCACTGGGTCCTGACCTTGTACATCTAGATCGCTACCAGGCCTTCCTTTCGGTATAGTTCCCAACTCTTGTTAGAAACTTCAATGCAGTCATGAGATCTGGTAGCTCCCCCAGATCATGGTGACAACTGTCCCAATATTTAAGAAAAGAGTTAGAATGGATCCATCAAGTTACCACCCAATATCACTATTAGATAGAATAGGCAAGATTTACGGAAGGCTGCTTGGCAACTGCCTTTAAAATCGGTTGACAGTGGGGGAATACTACCCGATAACCAGGCAGGGTTCAGAAAGAGCACTGGAAAGATTCATCAGGCCATGCATTTGTATTCTGTTTGTATAAAGAATGTTAGACAAATGAAAGTCCCTCTCTATCGAACGTTCATCAATTTAAAGTCAGCTTTTGACTCTGTAGATAAAGACTTATAATGACTGGCACTGCGGCCGCAGGGATTGCGCCAGTATTTGTGAACAGCCCTAGAAAGCCTACATAAAGCCACAGTAGCTCAGGCATTGTGTGGGCCTAAAGGGGAAACTACAGAATTGTTCGATCATCACAGGTGTGCACCAAGGGTGTGTTGGCTCGCCTGCCCTTTTCACTATTCTTTTAACAATGTAGGTCCATATCTAGATAATTTAAAGTCGGACAGCCGGAGACTTGGGAATGCAAGGATTTCTGTGTGTTTATTCGCGGATTATGTGGTTTTATTAACTCTCAACCAAATTCTTGATGCACAAGCTGGTTAAGGGCTTTTTGGACTATTGTTTGGTGAAACATTTGATTATCAATGTCACCAAAGTTATGATAATAGACCCAAGCTATGCTCTAAGATGTACCCTTTCCTTGAACAAAGACATCCTGGAGCAAGTGAATTAATTTTATTATCTCTGCTTAAGATACGATATCAAGCTGACTTGGAAACACCACAGGGATAAGGCAGTAGCAACACTAAAACAGGCAGTGGCAGCAGTGTTTATGTGCAGACAAAAGTTAAGGGGCAGTCTCTAAGTTCAATATTGCATGTATATAGAGCTATGGCAGTATCAGCAGTAAGACATGGAGCAGAAATCTGGGGTTACATACATGTATCCACAATCCAAAAAACTGAGAACACATTTTTAAGATCATTACTTTGCCTGGGACCGGATATGCTCCTAGGGGCACTTTATTCCGAGTTGGGTATTAAATCGATTTTGGACATTATTGCCCTTGCTCCTATAGTCTATTGGGTTTACGTGTATAGGAACAATAATGAAGGTATATATTTGAAATCCATTAGAAAGGTAGTTGACTACCCTGGACAATTTAGAATACCTTGGTGGGATCACGTTCAAACCACCAATGACTAAACCTGAGGACATTTATGAGAATCCTACTGTCATTAATGGTGAGACAGCCAATAGGATTAAGGGAGCCTACTGGCAGTATACATTTCAAAATGCCTACACCACTAGTAGGAGGGAATCCTTGTTACATAGATATCTAGACTATAACGCTCTCTCTGGGTTCCAACCCTATTGAGATGGCATATACCCGGAGGCAAAGAGCTTATTATATGTCAAGTTACGATTGGGGATTCTTCCAGTGAAAGCATATACTGCCAGATGGAGTAATGCCAGGGATAATGACAATGATAATTTCTGTGATTGTTCCAGTGGGTGAAAAGAATGATTCATTCACTTTATGCACAAGTGCAAAGGGCCAATGTAGAATATGGCTTACTTCCATATTCAACTCCTACAATGTACTGAACAAGTAAAATGCCCTAGATTTGTGCCATAGGACAGAACATCCAGCGATCTATCATACAGTTTCCATGAACATCTGGAGTACATGGATCTCGACTGGGAAGCTGAATACCAAAGAGAATTCCAGCGGATTCTAGTCTGTCACTATTTTAGTTGAGTGTGCATTAACATTGTGCTTTAGTCTTGCGAGTTATAATTCTGCCAAGCTATCTGAAAGGGGGGAGATTTGTGGATTGAGGGTTTATATTATTCTGCTTTAATGGATTGAATCTAGTGCTGGTTTTACATACATGTTGTATATATTTCTGTGATTTTGTAATGGGGTAAATTGCTAAGGCATATGCCGAGAACAATGCAATAAAATATGAATATTATTTCCAAACTTGAAAAACGTCAGCCATGCATGGCATTCCTTAAGAGATCAAAACCGACAACGGATGCGCGTTCAAATAAGCTGAATTTCAAGAGTACTTACAGAGACTGAATATCAAGCACAGGAGGATCACTCACCGATGGCAGCAAGGTAAAGATAAGGTAGAATGCTTCATAAGAACACTCAAGAAAAGTATGAAAATAGTGAGCTAAGATGGACACTGAATCAGCCATCTCCAATTTTCTCCACGTATAGCTCGATACTTCTCACTCCTTCACAAAGTGTGTCACTGTATCAATGCCATTCATTCAGCCAGCACCTGCGGAACACCAAATCCAAGCTATGAAGTGAACGCCAACCAACACTTTGCCACCCAAGAATATGTAAATGTAAATGTAAATGTATTTCGATTTATATAGCGCACGAATCACCCAGGGGTCTCAAGGCGCTTGCTTAGGGAACCCGTCCTGGTATTCCCCTGTGAGATACCCCGGCAGGGAATTCACAAGGTGAAAGCCAGGCATCCCGCCGCGAGGGGCCGTAGTGGAGATTAAGCAAGCTATTGCCCAGAGTCGCAGAGTGTGACCCCGTGAGTCGAGTAGGCACCGGAGCGAGAATTATCGAGTCCGTGGAATTTTTGAGCCCGAGACCCGCCGAGGCGGGGAATCGAACCCTGGTCCACGGCTGATCTCAGCTTCCGGGTCTGCCGCCTCTAACCACTGAGCCACGCTTCTCCAATAAAACGCAATGATGACAAAGTAACAACCACATCAGCAGAAAACAAAAGATAAAACATTACAATTACTTCTATCATCGAACTTGGTGATACAGTATTGATCCAAGATTGGCACATATGTAGAAAATGTTGCATGCCTTTCTAACACACTACCTTGACTGTGGCGGCAAAGGAGACAACACAATGTTCATCACTGCTAAAAGAGAAGATAGACTGACTAGGAATGAGGCATTCAGTTACATAGAATAGGACCCCAACAAGAGTGAAAGAACCGATCTGCTCAACTAATCTATGGCACTGTAGGAGACAAAAATTTAATGAACTGCCAACGAGGAAAAGGAGGTTGGAGAATCTGTAGCCACCTCCCAGCAGCAGTACTTCTGCCAAACCAAAGATTAACCTAGTGGGGAGATCATGGATGGAACAATCTCGGTTCTCAACTGTGCCCATACCTCAGCCCGTGGGACTATTAACTTGACTGAGTTGACCCATGTTTTACCCGAGTCACAGTTGTGCTTTTCTTTTACGTCACTCTGCCCAAATTCACAAACAAAAGTTTGCATCCTGCAAATTTTTCAATACCCGAGCAGAAAAAGCACATGCCCTCCAGACACTCCCAGGCTACCTCCATGCCCCAGGGCATCCCACCTGCACCCTCATGACATTACCTGACAGCTCTTTGAAACTTACTGCCATCAGTGTTAGAAGAACCGGAGAGGTGAGGCATTTGTTCACAGACACTCTTTTCACCTCTCACTTACAGCCCCTGATCAGATTCCAGGCCATAATACCCATGCTAGACTGCAAACATGCTTTGGTCTCTGCACAGCAGTGTGCATCCGAATTTTGAGGCTACTCACCATTTCACTTCACGCACCTTTCCATACTTACAGCTATGCAATACACAGCTAGTCCTCGCTTCACTTGAGGCAGGAGCCACATGCTCATTTCTGAGCTGACCTTGTTTTATTAGACAGGCATTTTCAGTATAACTAATATGAATGGTAGATATCTTGTGTTGCCTAACTGTTCCTTTAGAGAAATGTAAACAAAGTTAATAATATGCACGAATGCAGATACAGACTATCCTCAGCTCCAGTTGCAATTATAAAACAAGTGTCATTCATAAATGTTGTTTGCAAACCACTTAGTCCACCATTCCTAGGAGTCAGTCTGCTACATGTGATGCCTGGAAACATCATGCTGTAATCTTGCAGTCCTACCCTTGTCTTCTCACGTGTATTTGACATTTGCTTATCTTCAATACTGTGTAACCCGTAATAACTTCAGGTCTCAGGCTCTTGTCCACGATGGTCCAGTCTTCCCAAGGGATTGACCATCTCTCTCTTCTTCCAGAGGCTTCCTGCATGTTCATGTAACGTCTTCAAAGACTGTTAAAATATCGAAGCCAACTCTAAAGAACAGCGCACCGGTTGTGTTTAGGTTGGCCCAGTGACAACTGGTAAATTAGCAGTGGGTGCGTTCAGTAAATGTGTGCTTTTCTTTATTGGTGATGAACAGTACTCGCCAGTACACTGCAGTTCAAGTGGGACGCCATAAGACCACTAGCACAGAACAAATAGTCTTGTGGAGAACATACAATCAATGGTCTTGGGAGGAAACAAAACAAAGCTACATAACTACAGCTTATTACACCAGCTCTCCACAGTAAAGTTTTAAGCACTATCACATTACTTATTTTGCTCATTATTCTATGTATCTCACAAACAGTAATTGCAGACATTCACAAGTCAAGACACTGCACTTGTTCAAGTGCGCTTGGAAAAGTGCTCTAGTGTGGAGCATTTGTCCAAGGACTGACACCATAGGACGTTAGAGGTGGGTGAGTTGTTATGGGGGTGTTCAGTTTTTGTGCATTGTGTCCAGCCAACACTGCGTATAAATGAAATGGCTTGACAAACGTGTATTACGGTTGTAGACAGCAATGAAGTAGTTGGTTGCAGTTTAAAAGTGATTCTTCCTCATTCCATCGCCTTAGGGTGTTGGGCTTGTGAGCTGCATGGACAGATGTTTGGTGCCTTACATTCTGTATTGTAATGCTGTGCACACATTACGGCGGAAATTGTATTTAGACGGTTAAATTGGCCCCTTGGGTACAACTCTGAATATGAAAGTGTCTTTGGACTAAGGCCCGAGAGCGTACTTAGAGACGGTAGGGGTTGTTAGCTAGCATAGATGGGTATCTAAAGAACTGGTAAGTCATTCAGGGGATGTAGCATACACATAGGCTACAGGTCATAGGTCAAACTGGTGGTTCGATTAAATATTGAGATGCAATGTGTGTTTTCTTTTAGTGATTAATGGTAGTCTTATGCTTTACTGCCTTTTGTTTGAAAAGTTTGACGTGCAACAAAAACACTACAAAAAAAAGAGACGTTAGACCATGGGTACTCACAAACTTTCTCTCGGGGACCAAATTTACAGTGTGGTATGTGTCCGAGGGCCGCACCGGTAGGGGCGGGGTCAGTGGGGGAGGGGGCGAGGCTAGAGCAACAAAAAAAAAACGGTGACCATGAGGTTGATCACAGGTCCCTGCAGCGGACGCCTTCGTCCACTGAGCCACCAGATCCGGCATACACACATCTCTCTCTCTCTCTCTCTCTCTCTCTCCCTCTGTCTCACTCACTCTGACTGTCTCCCTCTCTCTCTCTCCCTCTCCCTCTCCCTCCCTCCCTCTCTGACTGTGTCTCTCTCTCTCTCTGTCTCCCTCTCGGTTTCCCTCTCCCTCTCTCGGTTTCCCTCTCCCTGTTTCCCTCTCCCTCACTCTATTTCCCTCTCCCTCACTCTGTCTCCCTCTCTCTCCTTCCCTCTCCCTCCTTCTCTTTGTCTCCCTCTCTTTCCTTCCCTCTCCCTCCTTCCCTCTGTCTCCCTCTCTCTCCTTTCCTCTCCCTCACTCGGAGGTCTCTCTCCCTCACTCTGTGTCCCTCACTCTCCTTCCCCCTGTGTCCCTCTCTCTCCTTCCCTCCGTCTCCCTCTCCCTCCGTTTGTCTCCCTCCCTCCCTCTCGATCTCCCTCCCTCCCTCTCCCTGTCTCCCTCCCTTTCCCTCCCTCTGCCTCCCTCCCTCCCTTTTCCACTCTGTTTCCTTCCCTTTCCCTCCCTCCTTCTCCCTCCCTCTGTCTCCCTCTCCCTCCCTTTTCCTCCCTCTGTTTTCCTCCCTCCCTCTGTCTCCCTCCTTCTCCCTCCCTTTGTCTCCCTCCCTCTCTCTCCCTCCCTCTGTCTCCCTATCCCTCCTTTCCCTACATCCCTTTCCCTACCTCTGTCTTCCTCCCTCTGTCTCCCTCCCCTCCCTCTGTCTCCCTCCCTCGCTCTCCCTCCCTTTCCCTCTCTCCCTCGCGCTCCCTCTGTCTGCCTCCGTCTCCCTCCCTTTCCCTCCCTCTCCCTCCGTTCCCCCCTCTCCCTCCCTTGCTCTTCCTCCCTTTCCCTCCTTCCCCCCTCTCCCTCTCCCTCCCTTTCCCTCGCTCGCTCTCCCTCTGTCTGCCTCAGTCTCCCTCCCTTTCCCTCCCTCCTTCTCCCTATCCCTCCCTCTGTCTCCCTCCCTCCCTCTTTCTGCCTCCCTTTCCCTCCCTCCCTCTTCCTCCCTCTCTCTTCCTCCCTCCCTTTCCCTCCCTCTCCTCTCCCACCCTCTCCCTCGCTCTCCCTCCCTTTCCCTCCCTCCCTCGCTCTCCCTCTGTCTGTCTCGGACTCCCTCCCTCCCTCTCTCTGACAACCTCTTCATCTCACCCTGCCTGTGTGTGCCCGGGCTGAGACGTCCTCTAGGGCACACACAGCCGCACCCAAGCACTTCACAGGTCTTTAAAAGACCATTTGGCATGTTAATGAAGCTTTGTTCACCTCTTAGCACCCTGCAGCCCCACTCTGACTATGGCGGGACTCGCCGCCCCCCACAGAGCAGCAGAGTCTCCGAGTCGCGCTCTGGTTGCAGACACACTAAAAAAATAAAAATTAAAACAATGGTACGATGTCTGCAAGAGGTCCGTGGGCTGCCAGGGAAGGCTTGCCAGGCCGCCAGCGGCCCGTACTAGGAGTACCCGTGCGTTAGACGTTATTGTCAGGGATAAGTGTTGAGGTGGTGAGGTTTTGTTAATGTTTGGAATGAATGGTAAGTGAGGATTCTAGGGGGAAGTGATAGTTAGAGAGATTCCTCTGGCTGCAAATCTAGGGATGTAGCTTAATTGGTGTGTAAGGAAAAGCATGTTGCAGTGTCCTGGCTTGTAACTGCTTCATCAGATTGTTTACAAGAATCGTGGGTGTGGTAGAAAAAAATTAAGCTATCATATATGAGAGCTGATTCCCTTACACATTGAAGTGCATCACCAATTGAGACTTATTTAACTAAAGTTGTGTTTACAATGTCCTCCATCCTGTATTAACGTGATCAACTTTATGTGGTAACTGTTGTTGTTCTTCGTGTTCCAAATAAAGAACTGCATAGCTCAAACTAATAAACTGAGAGATCCTCCAGGAGACCTTTTCGCTCTGTACCTAACCAAGGACGTTTCAACTGTCCTAAACTGTTGTCACATAATGTATCAATTGGACAGCAGAACTAATTCTGAGATTATCTGCAAATTCAATGTAGTTGCACAATGGGAGAATCTTCTAATTTATTTTCTAGTATATTGTTTCTTAATGCGCCATTCCTATTGGTGCATTTCCTGAGAATCGTGCACCCATGTAGAATGTATTAATGTCTTTGTCTAGAGTCCTAAAAAGGGCATGAAGATTTTTATGTGATGTTTACCCTTCCTCCCCACCTTAGAGGCTATGTCGGATTTCATTCAAGTTTCCAATGGCATTCTCTGTGTAATCTGCCTTTTAATTTGTATATAATGCATTGAAACAACAATACTTGTTTGTCATCCTTAGGAGAATGTCTATCACTTACTACTGTAAATAACTGAATTTATTTGAAGTGACGGCTCCAGGCTGGGAGAACCAAAATCAGTATTGGAAATACGCTGCTCCCAGTCCTAGCTGTTTGCGTGTCCTAGGAGTTGGATTCTGAAAGTATATTCCTCCATCCCATCCCATTCATACCAACATGTGGGAACAGAGGGAGAATTAGTGAAAAAATATTTAGGGAATTTACTTTTTTTACTGTATTGCATTCTGTCTGTTGTATTCTGTTGCTGCTCGCTCTGTTCCTTTTCTGTATTTGCATCTGTATTGTATTCTGTTGGTTGTATTCTGTTACTGCTCGCTCTGTTCCTTTTATGTATTTGCATCTTGCCAGGACGCCCCTTCGCTGGGGCAGCTGTGCGCCTAATAAAAGTTATTAACATAACATAACATAACATATTGTATTCTGTCTGTTGTATTCTGTTACTGCTCGCTCTGTTCCTTTTCTGTATTTGCATTTGTATTGTATTCTGTCTGCTGTATTCTGTCACTGCTGTTGTATCACTGGTGTAGTCTTCTTTCTGCTACTGTACTCCTTTTGTATTTCGTTTTCTCCCTGTACCCTTCCTAGCGTTCAGCCTTTTCCTGTCCCGCCGCTGCGTCCCCTGCGGCCCGCCCCCCTCGCTTGCCCAATCGCTCCCACCTCCGAGCTGCTCCTCCCTCCCACCTCCCATTCTTATGGCAGCCGATGCGCGGCCGCGTGCAGCGGCCTCAACGCTGCAAGACCGCCTGCGTCCAGTGCCAGACCCCATGGCCCCTGCGAACGCTACAGCGAACGCCACAACGCCCGCCGTCACTACGACGCCTGCACCCTCCACGCACTCAACGCCGGCCGATCATACACCTGCTTCCAGGCCACCCCGAAGCGCACCCATGGACCCTTCTCCTGCCGGAGCTGCAGCTTCACCAGCCTCCAAGCCGCCACTCCGCCCAGCGGGGTAGGACGCAACCACCTCAGATGCATACTACTCAACACCCGCTCCGCCCGCAAGCACGCCATCAAACTCTGGGACCTACCCGACTTACTCCCCGGACATCGCTTTCCTGACTGAGACCTGGATGAACTCCTTCTCCGCACCCGACTTACCTGATCAAACAATAGGAGTGAGTCACTTACTGGAATGGGATGACACTCGTCTAGAAGAGCAGCCGGAGGGAGATCTTTTACCCTGAAATCCCTTGGAGGACGCGGCAACCGCCGCTTGTGGAACGCGGCAACCACCGCCTGTGTAACGCGGCAGCTGCCGCTTATGGTACGCGGCAACCGCCGCCCGTGTAACGTGGCAACCACCGCCCGTGGAACACGGCAACCGCCGCCTGTGGAACGCGGCAGCCGCCGCTTATGGAACGCGGCAGCCGCCGCTTATGGTACGCGGCAACCGCCGCCCGTGTAACGTGGCAACCACCGCCTGTGGAACGCGGCAACCGCCGCCCGTGTAACGCGGCAACCACCACCTGTGTAAGGCGGGAGCCGCCGCTTGTGGAATGCGGCAGCAGCCGCTGGGAGAACGCGGCAACCGCCGCCTGTGCAACGCGGCTATCGCCGCCTAGATTTGGATGCGGCCGTTGCCGCCTGTGTAACGCGGCAGCCACCGCTTGTGGAACGCCGCAACCGCCGCCCGTGGAACGCGGCAGCCGCCGCCTATGGTACGCGGCAGCCGGCGCTTATGGTACGCGGCAGCCGTCGCCCATGTAACGTGGCAACCACCGCCTGTGGAACGCGGCAACCGCCACCCGTGTAACGCGGCAACCACCGCCTGTGTAACGCGGCAGCCGCCGCTTGTGGAACGTGGCAGCCGCCGCTTGTGGAACGTGGCAGCCGCCGCTTGTGGAACGCGGCAGCCGCCGCTTGTGGAACGCGGCAGCCGCCGCTGGGAGACCGCGGCAACCGCCACATAGATTTGGATGCGGACGTTGCCGCTTGTGAATCGCGCCAAACGCCGCCCGTGTAACGCGCCAACCGCCGCCTGTGTAACGCGTCAGCCGCCGCTTGTGGAACGCGGCAGCAGCTGCTGGGAGAACGCGGGTGCCGCCTGTGGAACGGGGCTATCGCCAGAGACCAGTGTGTGGCAGAAGAGAGCCAGAGAGGAGCATCAGCAGTCACAGCCGAAGCAAGCTGAAGCGAGCACGGACAAGGAAACGCCGAAACGCCTAAGCGCCATCACCATCGCCGAACTCAGGAGCCTGTAAGCTGCAGAAGCAGAAGCAGCGTGCCTGTGACACTGGCAGAGTTACCCTGAAAACGGAGCCAAGACCGATACCGAGCCGGGATTGCAGTGGCGAGGCAAGACAACTCGGCGAGGTGAGGAGAGGCGCGGCGAGGCGCTGCGAGGTGCATCGAACTTCTCTGCAAGCACCCTGTACCTTGCACTTTGCCTTCGGACAGCCTCCCCGTATATGGCACAAGTCAAACGGCAACAGCACACGGTACACGGCCCCCCAACCACGAGTGAGGGAGGGTGAGGGGGAGCCGAGCCGTGGAGGACCTTCGACGGCACTAAGCGGTGAGCTGGAGGAGCACAGCGCTTGGTCTGGGGGGGTTGGAGCTGTGACGGCTTACAGGCCGGGTTGTCGCACTCCGCCCAGCCTGTTTGTTAGAAACCACTGTGGCAGAGTGCTTCCTCGATCCTTGCCCGACCTTAGCCTTCGAACCGCCCTCCAGGCTTTCAATCTCCGGAGGGAATTCCCGCAAATCGCCTCGAAGGAGCAGTTAGAGTGGCACAGCGAACACAGTGAAAACAGCATGCCATAGGAGTAGCAGCGACTTGCACACACGTTAAGCCCCTGCAATGCAAGAGGAACTGTGACCTGTGGGGCAGAACAGGAGGGGAGGATCGAACCAGACCAAAGAGAGCCCAACAAGCCCTGCAGGGGGGGGGGCTCAGCGACTGTGAAAACTCGCAGGTACAAGTTGGGGCTCGTACCTTGGAGCAGCGCAGGTCTGAAAATATAAAGATGAGAACAAGAAACTCGACTGTTCTGCAACACCAAGAGAAACCTAGCCCTCACAAGTCAGCAAAACGCCTTAAGGAAAAAATGCTCTACCCCTCCGGCGGAGGGGCCTCAAACATGGGGACCAGCTATAAAGAACCGCAAGTCGAAGTGGAGGCGGAGGTAGAGGTAGAGGCGGATCACACGGGAGATCTGCCACCAGTACCACTCCGGGCAAACAACCTCCCACAAGGACAGACCGCACCTTTACACGTGCTAACGCCAGACAATGGCTTACTTTCCAGTAGCAATAGAAAAACAACTATCAATATTGTCAGAAATAGAGACATAAGAGACATTTTTCTCCCCACAACGCCTAACTGTGCGTACCAGGACTCAGACCAAGAGAAAGCCACAACTACTTCGGCCACAGCTGCCTCTTTCAATCATTCAGGAACCAACCTCCCTAGGAGCCCGGCAATCCTGTTATCACCAAAAATAATCATAGCACCGGGTGGCCCAATAGCCCAAACAATAACAATACCGACTCTGCATAGCAATAACGTCCGGCAAGATAGTACACCCCCTTTAACAATCCAACAGCCCCGGGACACGCCAAGGGACACTCAGGCCAACGGAGAGAAGGAAGATTCTCGGGCAATAGGGCCGACCAACACCAAGGGGGTAAGCGCAATCAGCGTTTCTGCTCTTAGTGTACACGCAGAACCATTCCAAACTTCAGCAACTTACTACCCTAACTTAGGTAGCCCCGGACCTAATCATAAAGGCATGAGACACAGCCAACAAGGTCAGGGGGTGGACCATACAACAGAGCGGCAGTCGGCCACATCGGATCATCACCTTGTACTAATTAATGATGTCTTGTCTTCAATGGTAAATGCTGCTATAATGCACGCCGACAAATTGGATGTCCAGATAAGCCTCCTTCACACAGTCGCTGGACTGATAGCAGGCATAGATTCCAAACTAGAAGACCTAATTTAGCTGATTTACCGTGCCCAGGCAAACACCACAGCTACATCTAAACCGCAGGACTGCAGATGCAGCCCTGTGCTGCTTAGCTTGGAAAAACTTCCAGGGATAATGAATACGCTCATTGAAGACCTAAAGATAGAAACCAGCAGGCATAGGAGCAATGACCCATCGAAGCTGATCAACAGTGACCACACTTCGCCTGGAACACAGCCGACTTTCCATCCCAACGGCAATGAACTCCAGCAGGATACCCTAAGGACGGAGGTAGAGCAACCAATTAGGGCACTAGAAACAACTACAGATGCGTGCAGCACCATTGCCAAAGAACAAGCAAACTTAAACACCATGCACGTGACAAGCCTAGACACCGGCCATTTATCTCGGAAAAACAAGAAAAAACTAAAAAAGCTGAACAAACAAAGAAAAAGCAACTCTAATCAAAATGGCTCAATTAGGCTGTGGTTATTGCCGGAAACCAAGGAGACTCCTCCTTACAGCAAGAACACCTTCGAGTCCAACACCCCCCAAAGCCACCAACTCCAGACGGGAAAGTCATTATGCCAATTAACTCAGGCAAAACCAATCTCGAATCAACCATTGGTGACCACATAAAAGAGGGCATAGGCCAATGGCCCAAAGCTTGGGATAGAAGCGATGCAAAGATCAGCGAGCGCTCTAACCAACACGACGAACAGATAACTCGGGATGGCAGCCACGCCTCGCCAGGATCCCAGGTACCATATCCAGAGAGTCTCCCGCTGACTAAAGCGGTGGACAAAGCCTTGCAGAGTAAAGCCAAAATCTCAACAAAGGAAGTCAACCAGGGCGTAGGCAGAAGGGACTCTCAAGACTCCATTAAGACTGCAGCATACGGAGTAAGGGAAGCATTATCAACGACATTAAAAACGGACAACACAGACCATTGGTCGATAGCCATCACAAACCATGCAGAGGATGACGCAAATGTTTTGGCACAGAAACTCTCACATGACCTAAATCGTCAAGACTCATCTGCAAATGGAAAACATAAGAACCAGACCCCCTACACACAGGACGATCGGAAACTATGCCTCCACCCGGAATACGCCTCGCAGGGCAAATGGGACATACTTAATCGTAGTAACATACTAAAACTTTTCGCCAACATCCCAGGCCTGGAAAGTATAAAGTCATCAGACATTGAAACTGTTTCCTTCCTCACTCAAGGACCAGGCGACACCAATGAACCCACAGAACTGCTCTTCTCCAACCCAGACATGGCTCACACACTAAAAAGAAATAAGAAAGTATTGGAAGACTGGGGCATAAAGATCACGAATCGGCCGGCGACAAAATACCCTATGCCGCTGAAACATTGCCACTTGAAGCAACCAAACGCCGCTCGGATCCCTGATACACTAAGGAAGACTCCGTTTGTGAAGAAATCAAATTCACATTTAAAAACACTCTCCATACTTCACAGGAGCTATAGTGGAACAAACACAAAATTACCAAGTGATGGGTTAATCAAGGTCACCACAATCCCGGGCAAAGGCACCCGGTGCTGCTCAATAGAAAACAATCCCGTTGAAGACTGGTCTTGGGTGCCCAGGGCCTTAAATCACAGCTCCTAACCCTTGCACCCTCGCAATCAAGAATAGACCACTCTACCGGCAGGCAGAATTACCAGGTACAAAAAAAATGGAGATAATTGGTAGACAGAGCTCGACTATTATGTCCTGGAATGTAGCAGGGATAGCAAACTTATTACAACATCCGGCGATACACCCGTTCACGAAGGAATGGACGTAATCTGCATTCAAGAAACGTGGGCTATTAACCCAGTATCAATAAGGGGATTCGCAGACTATCACAAACCAGCTGTTAAGGAGAACATCTTTGGTAGACCGTCAGGATTAATCACAATATACATCAGGCTCTCTTGGAAGATACAATTTAGGGAAATAAAAACATCATCAAACTCGTACATGGCCGGCATCCTGAAAGGCCTCTCATCAAGTGAGGGCCCTTTTACCCGACTGTTAATCAACGTTTACTACAACCCTCACGGATCGTGAGCAAAGGACAAGCTTTCCCAGTTAATAGCCGATATTGAAAATCTCCTCCTACAATTTGCCCATATGGAATTAATAATTCTCGGGGACTTCAATACTCATAACATTGGGGTAAAGTCTGCCGAAAGCAACAATTCTCCAGCCACGGAAGCATTTAATGCCCTCTTGCTTGCCTATCAGCTATCATCAGCCCACTCCTTACTCCTAAAGGATACTCCAGGAGCCCTCTGCCCGCCAACGTATAACAATCACACTACAATTGATTACATCCTATTAAGCAGACGGCTACATAAGCTAATGACAGGGTACAAAGTGGTACAACGCAAGGAAAGTCACCATGCGGCTTTAATAACCACTTGAAACTCCACAGCAAGCAACCACTACATGTTAAAACAAATCGGATCAACAAATAGCGTCGAACTGCATACTATGGTGAGTAGGATTAAATGGGGCACGGCTCCCATTCACAAGTTCGAGGAATGGAAAAAAGCATGGGTGGATGGGACACTAAATGAAACAAATAGGGGAACAATTGAAGAATGGGATCTCCTCGCTCATAACTTAGTACTACACCTACCAGGAGGAAAAACAAATAAAACAAAAACCATATCCTAAGCACAATCTTGGCTACATCGCTGCTATCAGAGAAAGTGCGAAACAAGTACGAACCAAACGATGGGTATACCTGAAGACTGGCTCAACTCAGGACAAAAAACTCCTTCAAGAAACAGCAAAATTACACTTGAAACAAGTTTGGGCCGCAAAACGGGATCAAATTGAGGCAAAATGGCTAAAGATTTTTGGATTACTGAGCCCAAGCAAATCACAAGAGTTCTGGCAATACCTCAACACCTTAAATCAAGGAAGCACACAGAGGGAGAATTCAATTGATTCTGATACTTGGACAGCCCACGTGAGAACCTTGTACAGCCAGCTCAACTATATCAAACATAGATCTGGATAACGCAACTCAACTGACCAACTCCACCAACCTAACAAAAATCATGAAGCAGCCGACCCTTTCAGAAAAAAACTTAGTTAACACAATTCTAAACAAGCATTAGAAATGCAATCGGGCTCGGATTTATTTGAGTTTGAGCTAATGGCATTGTAAATGCCAATGTCTTTTTGCCATGTGTTATGGAGTGTGTGCATGTGGTGTGTAGTGGAAGTATGTTGGTTGAATTGTAATTTTACCAATGGTGGCATGCTGTGCTTTATATGAATATGTTTAAAAGTAAAGTGTACCATACTGCGATTGCTTGGTGGAAAAGTGCACTGCCGGCTGGAGGTGTGTGTGCCTGGTGGAAGGGTGCACTGACGGCTGGTGGGTGTGCGCTCGGTAAAAGCGTGCACAGATGGATGATGGTTGTTGGTGTTTGTGCATGGTGAAAGCATTCATTGACGGCTGGGGGTGTGTTGTTGTGTGTGTTGTTTTCTGTGTGCTGGTGAGTGTGTGGTGGTGAGTCTGTGGGGGTGAGCCTGGGGAGTGAGTGTGGTGGTGAGTGTGTTGTGTTGAGTGGTGACAAGTGTGTGGTGTTGAGAGACTGAGGTGTGTGGTTTGTGTGTGCGTTATGTGTGTGTGGTGTATGTGTGTGTGGTGTTTTCTGCACACTCATATGCACCGCCACTCTGCACCGCCACTCTGCACCCCCACTCTGCACCGCCACTCTGCACCGCCACTCTGCACCCCCACTCTGCACCGCCACTCTGCACTCTGCACCGCCACTCTGCACCGCCACTCTGCACTCTGCACCGCCACTCTGCACCGCCACTCTGCACCGCCACTCTGCACCGCCACTCTGCACCGCCGCACCGCCGCACCGCCACTCTGCACCGCCACTCTGCACCGCCACTCTGCACTCTGCACCGCCACTCTGCACTCTGCACCGCCACTCTGCACCGCCGCACCGCCACTCTGCACCGCCACTCTGCACCGCCACTCTGCACTCTGCACCGCCACTCTGCACCGCCACTCTGCACCGCCACTCTGCACTCTGCACTCTGCACCGCCACTCTGCACTCTGCACCGCCACTCTGCACCGCCACTCTGCACCGCCACTCTGCACCGCCACTCTGCACCGCCACTCTGCACTCTGCACCGCCACTCTGCACCGCCACTCTGCACCGCCACTCTGCACCGCTGCACCGCCACTCTGCACCGCCACTCTGCACCGCCACTCTGCACCGCCACTCTGCACTCTGCACCGCCACTCTGCGCCGCCACTCTGCGCCGCCGCACCGCCACTCTGCACCGCCACTCTGCACCGCCGCACCGCCACTCTGCACCGCCACTCTGCACCGCCACTCTGCACCGCCACTCTGCACCGCCACTCTGCACCGCCACTCTGCACTCTGCACCGCCACTCTGCACTCTGCACCGCCACTCTGCACCGCCACTCTGCACCGCCACTCTGCACTCTGCACCGCCACTCTGCACCGCCACTCTGCACCGCCACTCTGCACCACCACTCTGCACCCCCACTCTGCACCCCCAATCTGCACTCTGCACCCCCACTCTGCACTCTGCACCCCCAATCTGCACTCTGCACCGCCACTCTGCACCTGCACCGCCACTCTGCACCGCCACTCTGCACCGCCACTCTGCACTTTGGACCGCCACTCTGCACCGCCACTCTGCACCGCCACTCTGCACCGCCACTCTGCACCGCCACTCTGCACCGCCACTCTGCACCGCCACTCTGCACCGCCACTCTGCACCGCCACTCTGCACCGCCACTCTGCACTCTGCACCGCCACTTTGCACCGCCACTCTGCACCGCCACTCTGCACTCTGCACCGCCACTCTGCACCGCCACTTTGCACCGCCACTCTGCACCGCCACTCTGCACTCTGCACCGCCACTCTGCACCGCCACTCTGCACTCTGCACCGCCACTCTGCACCGCCACTCTGCACTCTGCACTCTGCACCGCCACTCTGCACCGCCACTCTGCACCGCCGCAACGCCACTCTGCACCGCCACTCTGCACCGCCACTCTGCACCGCCGCAATGCCACTCTGCACCGCCACTCTGCACCGCCACTCTGCACCGCCACTCTGCACCGCTGCACCGCCACTCTGCACCGCCACTCTGCACCGCCACTCTGCACTCTGCACCGCCACTCTGCACCGCCACTCTGCACCGCCACTCTGCACTCTGCACCGCCACTCTGCACTCTGCACCGCCACTCTGCACCGCCACTCTGCACTCTGCACCGCCACTCTGCACTCTGCACCGCCACTCTGCACCGCCACTCTGCACCGCCACTCCGCACCGCCACTCTGCACCGCCACTCTGCACCGCCACTCTGCACCCCCACTCTGCACCCCCACTCTGCACCCCCACTCTGCACCGCCACTCCACACTCTGCACCGCCACTCTGCACCGCCACTCTGCACTCTGCACCGCCACTCTGCACTCTCAAACTGCACTCTCAACTCTCAATCTCCACTCTGCACTCTCAAACACCACTCTCAATCTGCACTCTCATACTGCACTCTCATACTGCACTCTCATACTGCACTCTCAAACTGCACTCTCAAACTGCACTCTCAAACTGCACTCTCAATCTGCACTCTCAACTCTCAATCTGCACTCTCAACTCTCAAACTGCACTCTCACAATTGTCATATACACGTATGTGAGTGTGACAGGAGCAAGGCGGTCATGTTTTCTGCCCCCAAGACCACTGTAATCAGATGCTTTACTGTCTGCTAGAATAGTGCAACTACTCCATATAAACAGTCCTGAAGAATTCCAGTTAGACTTCTGAAAGGGGAAACCTGTTGACAGACAGCCTTTAGAGCGAAAGACAGTTCCCCCCAGCTAATCCCAGATTTGCTGCTTTTATGAACACTACACATAAACTTTGAGAATGCTATTAGGCTTTCAACGTCTTGCCCCTTATTAAAAAAATATTATACTATGCCACTTGTAGTATGTCATTGCTCTGCATTGTGCTGCTTTGGCATTTCATCTTGAAAAAATACTTTTGGATTGTCTTAAAATATGTAAAAAAAAGCATTTGCAATGCAATAGGTCTCGCATTTGCGAGAGTTTGAGCTATTGCCATTGTAAATGACAATGCCTTTTATTTATCTGTTTTGATAATTAACACATAGATAAAAGGCGTTGTCATTTACAAAGCCAATAGCGCAAACTCTTGCGAATGCTTTCACACTAACAGATTTCAGGAGATGAACATCTGAATGTGAATTTGGTGCAAACAGCATTTGTGTCCTTGCACAAAGAGGGAGATAGCAGATTTCGGTTACAACTGCATATAATACGATAACACATAGCTTTGCTCGATTATTTAGGCTTCGAGTGTAATGCTTAAGGGGATCATCCCTACAAACTGTGGAGAGCAAATAAAGTGCAAGAAAACGACGGCTTTTTCATACTTTTCTGATTGACTCGTTTATAATGTTTCTCATATTGAAACAATATCCGTTATCGAATATTTGAAACAAATCCACACGTGCAAAATGCACGAACACTAACTTCGCAGATGTGTTGCTGTCAACTGACCATGTGATACTTCCAGTCCGTGTATGATTTTTTTGAGCCAACACCGCTTTGCATTTTGGAACTTGTGGTTTCCTTTTAACCGGAAATAGTATTGACTTATAAATACCAGCATGAGAAATGCTGTTTGCTCAAAAAGCAGCTGAAGGTGCTACGCAAGACTTCGAGTCACTTGGGAACTGAAGTAAAGAATAAACTAAATTTAATGTTAAACCAAACACCAGTATGCGTTGTGACAACTCATGGTAACTTACCCCACAAAGCGTAGGCGTGCATGCATGTCCTTTTCAGAATGTATGCTACACATGTTGAAGGACTCCACTGTGTGAGGAGAGGTGTGCAGGCATGTAGAGAACCACGCTGCATGCCTTCAGCCGCTCTGAACACCCTTCAGGGGGGAGCAAGTATGAACAAGTGAAGTATGGACACAACTGTCCAAACATCGCAATTAATTATTAAAGAAGGGGGCTCGCCCACCGCCCACTTAGGATAGGTTATACATTTGTATTGGGCGCACTCATAATATGAGCGGTCTCAAACACATTTTTTAAATGAAAAAGAGTCTCCTTTTAGAGTAAACACACAAATCTAAAAAAAAAAGGTCCAACAATTTACACATTGACTTATTAAATATTGAGAGAAACTGTGTTTGTAAATTAGAAATGCTTTGTCTTGATGCTCTACAGAAATCTGTAAAAACGTGTTCAGTTTCCAATCGCAGGCAGGAGACATCAGTTCACTGCATGTTGTGAATGTCACTAGCCGGAGAGAGAGAGACAAGAATTACAGCTGTATTAGTGAGCTAACATCCGCTGCAAACCTGTGTGCAATCTCAAAACCTATGGCTTTAGGAGTGTATATATAGTACATTTTACCTGCAATGTAATTTGCATTTATAAAAGCGCTATCCACTTCGCCAGAGCACACCCCCTAACAGCACACTTCTGTGTAAAACAGGGAACGCTTGTCCTATGCGCTCAGGGAAACAAAGGAAAGAAGGGGTTAAGTATGGGTGTATGGTGGGAGGGTGACAAGCACAACCACTTTGAAAAAAAGCCCAAGCATCGTCAGGGGCTACTAAAAGAAGCCCAAGCCCCACAATCTGGAAAAAGGGTTAAAAGAAGCGATTTATAGAATAAACAATAAAAAACAAAATACACATGTAGTTATAGGCAGCACGTCGTCCTCTACTCCAGGGGACTCAGGCAGGTTCATACAGGCGTGGAGGAGGGGGCGTGATGTCCAGGAGTAGCCTATCACACAGAAAGAGGTGCTGTGTGCGAATAAATCAAACATTTAAAAAAGAAGAAGCTGCTTGCAAGCAGAGACGTTGTTAGTGCATCTCACTCGTGTGCAAAGTAAGCAGCGATAAGGGAGGGGGGTGGATAACGGGTCAAGCTGCGAATCAGGAGGGGGTTGGGCGACAGCATGCGACACCAGAAAGCACAGAAATATTATTATATAACAATATTAGAAACGCTGACTTCTTCAGAGCGGTGCAGTGCAGGGGTCAGATGAAGCGCGGCGCTGGCTGTGTGAATAGGAAGGCTTTCTTTGGCAGAGCGCTAATGAAAAGAAACAAGGCTGCCATTTACGTATGTAAATAATGAGACCAGATTGTTTTTAATTAAGACAGCGCCCGCTTTGCAGGCGTTCGTGCAGCGGGGAAGGGAAGGGGGGAACGGAGCGTATTTAAAATTTAAAGCGCAATGCTCCGTTAAAAAAGCACAGTGAGAGTAGCTCAGTAAGAAAAGAAAACAAGAACTGGAGCCGTAGCCGGGGGCCGGTGACCAGAACCGTCACCGCCGCCGCCGCCACAGCCCACCACAGCCCGGCGGCAAAGGAGAGAGCGGAGTGCAGCAAGCGGTAAGCGGAGATCGTATCATCACTCGTCCCCGCCACAACCACCGCTAACTGTCCGCCGCGGCCGTTCTCCCGCCAAGCAAGCCAAGGGGTGCAACTCGGTGAGCAGTGAACGGCCCCCCACCTGTAGCTACCTGTAGCTGCCGGCAGCATCACAGAAAACGAAGCTGCGCGCAATGAGCGCTGCAGATTTGTGAACGCGCCCGGCCATCTGGATTCACTAACGGAGGCACCCTGACAGCTCCTAATTATAAATAATGTACTTCTTTGCGCGAGCACGCACGAAATATGCCTCAAAATGGCGGAACAAAACTACATTTACCCTATCACTTCAAGCCTATTACAAAGAAAACACAAGGAAGACGAATCACTGGCCACATGACATAAAACGCTAAGGAATGTCTGGAATTTCTCTCTCCAAGGCCCTCTTCTTCTTTTTTTTCTCCTTTAACATTAGTTCTCTAACTCCTCCCCTTTCAGGGGAAGGAGTCCGAGCCCTAAAAAACAAAATCAGACCCAACGGGGCGCCAGGACTTAATGGCCTGCCAGGCTCCTTATTCAGGCAAGATACAGACTTTTGGACTGAAAACATGACCGCGCTATTTGCCGAATGACGGGGAATGTCCCGGACTCCTGGCGAGGATCGTTACTGCATCCTATTCATAAGAAAGGGCCGAAATCCAACACCCAAAACTACCGCATGATCGCCCTGCTTGACATTGAGGGAAAGGCCTACGCAAGTACTTTACTAGCGGACCTTTCAAACTGGGTTAGCAAGGAGGGCCTTCTGCCCTTTTACCAAACAGGGTTCAGACCAGGAGCCTTAACAGTGGATAACATCATAGCGCTCTCTTATCTAACATACAAGGCTGTGGCACGAAAATCTCTCCCCATCTTTGCCTGTTTCATTGACTATACGGCGGCCTTTGATGGTGTTGACCGTTCTATCCTTTGGCAGAAATTGAAAAGCTGGAACATCGACCCTCTTTTATTAAAAGCCATCATATCATTATACGCAAGAACGTGGGTTAGAATCAAACTCTCAAACTCAGTAGCCACAGAGAAAATTGATACCAATCGCGGACTGAAGCAAGAATGCATTTCAGATTCGATGCTATTCAACTTATATACTGCAGATATGGGCAAAGCTCTGATCGGAGCATCGCTAGCAACACCGCGGCTCGGTCATACTAAGATTCAATTACTGCAGTACGCCGATGATCTGGTATTATTAGATCATACCAAAATCGGGCTGCAAAAAGCTCCAACGTCCCTGGGCAATTACAACGCAAAGAACAAACTGATCGTGAATGCAGCCAAATCAAAAATAATAATATTTGGGCCTTTTCCGGAAAAAAAAAACTGACTAAATGGAGGATAGGAAAGCTGACTTTGGACTGTATACAACAATACAATTATCTGGGAGTTTGGCTCAGAAAGACAGGGCGCCCAGGAGTACACCTGGACAAAATACAGGCAAAAGGGAAATGCATCTCATACGCCCTCGGGAAGCTGCATGCAACCTTACACAGCCCCACAACAACAGCAATACAAAGAGTACTAAGAGCGAAGCTAATTCCATCATTGAACTATGCACAACAGGCTTTCCCAGGAAAACTATCTAGCGCCCTGGAAAATATCCACTGCTCGGCTTATAAAAAGCTATTCAATTTACCCACCTGCACCAGAAACACCTTAGTGCGGCTCGAATTCGGCCTGACAACAAAAATTCGAAGAACTGGCCTCAATGAGCAAATATTTTTACCTTACCACTGCGGCACCAGAGAACTCTCTGAAATCTAGTATAAAGAACATTTTTCTGGAAGCAGGAAACCCGTGGTCAAACAGCCTCTCCTCCGCCTAAGAAGCTTTGAATCTTACAGTGGATAACTGGGATCCCGAATTAATCAACTATGCTGCCATTAAAAGCGCAACAAAAAGACAGGTTCAACTCAACTGACCTGGAAGCATTGGAAGCAAGAGGCTTCCATGAGTCCCTAAAACTTCCGCAGATAGCACAGACTTCAAAACTCCACTTTACCCAAGCTGTGGGTAAACAAGCAGTAAACAGGATATTAGCATTCAGACTACACCCTCTTCCCCTTAAAGACCTCTACCCTACCAGGTCACCTGAGATAAGGCACTCGGAGTTTCGTCTATGCAAATACAAACAAGAAAGTTTTGCACACATTCTATTTTGTTGTCCGGGGCTGTCCTCTGAGCGCAATCTTTACCTAAAGCCAATCCTACTTAGACAAGGTATTAGTTCGATAAAGGAGGCCGTCTACCATCTATTCACAATGGAAACAGTGAAAGATATGGCTGTGTTTAGCAAATTCATCCAACAGTCACGCCAGAAACTGACGGCCCCCAACAGCTAGGCCATTTGCCTGGAACAATGATTCTCAAACCATCGAGACTTACCAGTCCACGTAGAAACGGACTAACGAACGCAGGTTTTAATTATGTTTACGTTTTATCCATTTTAAGTTTCCCCCTTTCCCTTTGCTTGACAACAATGTTTTAGTATAGTTTGATGTCTTATTTAATGGTTTTGAGTAACCACAAATAAAGTTTTATTAATTCACTCATTCATTCATTCACCCGACATCGCCATAGCCATCCCGGACGGCTACAAGATTCCCCGCTGGGACCGCACCAACGGAACAGGAGGGGAATCGCCATCGTCCACAGAAACACCCTCAGACTCTCGACCAGCACCAACGACACCCTCAACTCCGCCAACACCTGCACTTCCAGATCCACATTGACCCGAACACCACCCTCAGAGGAACCCTCATCTACAGAACCCCCAGACCCCGGCCACAGTTCAGTGACTCCATCGCCGACTTAGTCAGCATGCACACCCTTGCATCCACGGACTACATACTCCTCGAAGACCTGAACTTCCATCTCAAGAACACCAACGACAGCAACTCCACCGCCCTGCTCGACAACCTCCGACAAACAGCTCGTCGTAACTCCCACCCACTCCGCTGGACACACGCTCGACCCCATCTTCTCCGCCAGCAACCACGTCACCTTCAGCCACAACACCGTACTCCACTGGACCGACCACCGCTGCATCCACTTCACCTTCAAAAAAAAACACCACGCCCCACCACACACAACGGGGCCCCCGCCGCAGCTGGAGCAAAATCACTGAAGACCAGCTAAGCGCCACCCTCGCCCAAAACCACCGACACGGCCGCCTGCAACCTCAGGCAATGGATCAACAACTGCGTCAACACTCTCGCCCCAATCAAGAAACCCTGAAACAGATGCACCGACTGAAAAGCCAGCTGGCTCACTGTCGACCTCCAGGCATCCAAGCAGACTTGCTGAAGGCGCAAGAAGAAGTGGCACCACAAAAAGACATCGGACAACAATGCAGCTCACAAGAGCACCATCCGCAGACACCACCAACTCATCCAAACCACCAAAAGGACCTCCTTCATGTAACGCATCGACAACAACGCACACAACAGCAAAGAGCTCTTCAAAATCGTGTAGGAACTCTCCAACCCCAGCTCCAACTCCAACGACATTGCCATCGCAAGACCTCTGCGACTCCCTAGCCACCTTCTTCCACCGCAAGATCGCAGACATCCACGATAGCTACAACAACCAGGCCCCCCCCCCCGACAGCCAAGACACCCCAGACTCACCGCCCCCAGCCACACCGACCCCCTGCCTTCCTAGACCCACGTCAACGACGACGAAACCATCAAAATCATGAACACCATCCACTTCTGCTCACCATCAGCCCTCTGCCCGCACCACATCTTTAACAAAGCCAGCTCCACCATTGCACCCCATCTTTGCAAGATCGTCAACAACTTCTTCAAGACCGCCACCTTCCCGGAGAGCTGGAAGCATGCTGAGATCAACGCCTTACTCAAGAAACCTAAGGCGGACCCTAAGAACCTCAAGAACTTCCGGCTCATCTCCCCACTCCCGTCCCCAGC
Source organism: Lissotriton helveticus (assembly GCF_964261635.1). Classification (NCBI taxonomy): domain Eukaryota; kingdom Metazoa; phylum Chordata; class Amphibia; order Caudata; family Salamandridae; genus Lissotriton; species Lissotriton helveticus. Next base: position 1,090,348,043 of record NC_136068.1, read on the forward strand.
TAAAGTCATCGAGAAGATAGTCAACAGGCAACTGACCTACTTCCTCGAAGAGAACAACATCCTGGACCTGTCCAATCCGGATTCCGCAGCAACCACAGCACCAAAACAGCCCTCATCGCCGCCACCGACGACATTAGGACCCTGCTGGACAACGGAGAAACCGCGGCCCTCATCCTCCTGGACCTTTCGGCTGCCTTCGACACCATCTGCCACCACACCCAGAGTGTCCGCCTCCCTCCATTCCGATCTAAAGACACCAAGATCATCTGCGGCATACCCCAAGGATCGTCCCTCAGTCCTACACTCTGCAATGTCTACATGGCACCGCTCACCAACATCGTCCAATCGCACGACCTCAACATCATCTCATACGCCAACGACATCCAGCTGATCCTCTCCCTCACCAAGGCCCCAACCACTGCCAAAACTAACCTCCACGAATTAATGAAGGCCGTCGCCGAATGGATGAAGAACAGCCGCCTGAAACTGAACTCGGACAAGACTGAGGTCCTCATCCTCGGATCCACCCCCTCTGCCTGGGACGAATCCTGGTGGCCAGTCGTGCTGGGAGCTGCACCCACGCACGCAACCTGGGGTTCATCCTGGACTCTGCACTGTCAATGACCCAGCAAGTCAACGCCGTCTCCTCCTCCTGCTTTAACACCCTCGGCATCTTCCGCAAGATCTACAGATGGATCCCCACCGGAACCAGAAGGTCAGTCACCCAGGCCCTCGTCAGCAGCAGACTGGACTACGGCAACGCTCTCTACGCGGGAACCACAGCCAAACTCCTGAAACGACTACAACGCATTCAGAACACCTCCGCACACCTCATCCTCAACATCCCCCGCCACATCACAACTCACCTGAGAGACCTGCACTGGCTCTCCGTCAACAAGAGGATCACCTTCGAGCTCCTCACCCACGCTCACAAAGCACTCCTCAACACCGGACCAGCATACCTCAACGAACAACTCACCCTCTACACCTCAAACCGCCAGCTCCGCGGACCTAGCCCTTGCCACCGTCCCCCGCATCCAACGAGCAACCATCAGCGGCAGATCCTTCTCCCACTTCGCCGCCAAGACATAGAACACCCTCTCCATCCACCTGCGGCAGACCCCGGACCTGCTGACCTTCAAGAGACGTCTCAAGACCTGGCTGTTCGAGCAGTGTTCCCCCCTCCCCCCCGCCTTGAGACCCTAACAGGTGAGTAGTGCGCTTTACAAATGCATAGATTGACTATTTCGATTAAATACTCCCAATTTCATCTTACTTTTGCCATTTAAGAACTGGGTGTTATGCTGAGTGAGATAAAAATAATCTGATTGTGCCTAGAAATAGTAAAACTAAATCTGGGCGTGATGGAGAGTAAGGTAGAGTGAATGTGATGTTTAAAACTTTGGCTTACAGGACCTGGGTCTGAGTAAGGTGGAGAGAATGTGATGATTAGGGTATTGCTATTTGAGCCAGGCAGATATTTACAGTTGGATGAAGGATAAATCCACGGTAAAAACCTGTGCTGTCGAATCTTCACGTTTGGGCTTGGACTTCTTGTGAGGACGGACACACACCTTCCTACCCTCTTAAATCTGATCTGTCAGATACATTCCACTTAATGGGTACCTCCTCGCTCCCCATATCTCATCACTTCTTAGAAGCTGGCTCCCACGTGTTCAAAATGTAAATGTGGCTAAGAACGACGGATACAATAAAGCCGACAACCATAGTACTAAAATACTGGAACAAAAATGCTTACCTTCTGCAAAAAGCTCAGCCTGTCCAACACCGCCATAGCTGAATGCCGGGAAACCTTCCAATCAGAGAAGGACATAGAAAAAGTACAACCATTCAGAAAAGCTCACTGGAACCCGGAACTAATATTTTCCAATTAGAAGAAACAAACACGACGGTGGCCAATCGCAGGCAACGTTCTGCCCTGTGGAAATGTAGCTTTCCAATTAAAGCGTAGGAACTAAACGAGCATCTACGCTACTACCTATGACACAGTCATCCAATCAAATAGAAGAACACATTTACGGACAATGAGAAGAACCAATCAATAACTAGCTGAAAGAAATAAAACAAGCACCGGCAAAAAAACATAAAAGTAAAAAAATGTATCTAAATGTAGAATATCAAATTGCCCAGTATTACTAAGCAATTAGAAGTCTGTAATCTGGAATGAAGAATCTATAAAAAACAGTGTACCCAATCACAATATCCGCTACACAAGCTCTCGGAAATGTACGACGGGCTCCCTTTACGCACCTAAGTATCTCTGTCCTTATTTTTAGTAGGAGGACGCAGACAACTTCTAAAACAATGATATGTACGTTGAAACTCTCTTATTGGAACCAGGGAAGCCTTCTCGAACTCGCATACAAGTATCAGACAGACCGGTCCTTACGTTGAGGGGGAGGGGGGTGTTTAGCGAGAGGAGAGAGCGAGAAAGAGAGAGATCTGTTGTCTCCCTTGAAACAAAACACTGCGGGAAAAATACTGCTAGTCGATGGGGCGTTTACAGATTGAGCCGCCGACTTGGAATTCGAGAAAGTAGGGGAGAGTCTCGGCATCGGTTTATCATCCTGTGATTCTGAGCACCTTGATTTACCTAATCTTGTAACAACAAAATAATAATAATCTGGGTTTCTGTAATGTAAAGCATACATGCCAACCCTCCCGATTCAGGCGTGAGACTACCGATTTGAAGGCTAGTCTCCCGCCTCCCGATTCCTGCAAGCAAAAACCCGATTCCTCGGGGTTTGTTGACAGGGCGTTTGTGTGAAGTGCTAATTTTTCCAGCAATAGTCAAAGTGGCCATGCAGGGGCTCTCGATGGGGTGAAAAAACAACAAAGGGTCATTAACAAGGCAATAGTCTTTTGAAGACCTGTGAAGTAGGGGGGGGGGGGCGTGTGTGTGCACAGGAAGCTGTTTTCGGCTGGGGTGTCACACAGGGGCGGGGGGGGGGGGGGGGACAACACTTGCATCACCCTCTCAGCCTGCCATTGCGCTCCATGCTTGTAAAAGGTAAGAAAAAAAACGTACATTTGTGTTTCAAATGTCCAATCCTGCAGCAGCACACTTCCAAAGCCCATACACGCCAGTAACCCGATTTGAAGCCCCATTCTCCCGATTTTTTAAAAAAAATCTCCCTCTTTGCTCTTCTGAAATGTTGGCATGTATGGTAAAGCGCAGCTATCCTGCCACATTAGGTCACTGTTCTGTAAACTGGATTGCATCCTTGCTGTGAAGTGTGGGAAATGTAACAATTAAAGTAAGGAACTCATATTGAGATGTGCACCATGTAATGGCCACCAATTTTAGCATATTTGCAGTTTGTCTACATAGTATGTCTACCCCCAAATCACACCGGCCCCCCCTAACACCACTTCCGGTCTGATTTCTGTTCACCTCTTCTCTTGAATGAGGCGAGTTCACACTCCTCAAAAGCGAGATGAAAGGAAAGCTAATAAGAGGAATACATTCTTAAGTGGCTAAAATGTCATGCAAGGAAAATAAATGAGGTGGGATAGATAACATGCTATTTTAAAATTCTATAAAATAGCTGCAAGGACAAATATTCTCAGATAAATTTGCTTATTTTCTTATGTTTCACAGTGACACTGAAACACTTGTTTCCCGCTTCTTAGTTCAATCAATCAATCAATCAAGGACATTTATAGAGCGCACTACTTACCCGGAGGGTCTCAAGGCGCTTTGGGGGGGGGGGGGGGGGGGGGGTGCTGCTACTGCTCGAACAGCCAGGTCTTGAGCTTCTTCCTGAAGGAGAGGTGGTCTTGGGTCAGGCGCAGGTCGGGAGGGAGGGAGTTCCAGGTCTTGGCGGCCAGGTGGGAGAAGGACCTTCCTCCTGTTGTCGTTCTTCGGATGCGGGGGACGGCGGCGAGGGCGTGACTGGCTGATCGGAGATGGCGTTTGGGAGCGTAGAAGTTGATGCGGTTGTTGAGGTAGCTCGGGCCTTGATCGTGTAGGGCTTTGTGTGCGTGGGTGAGGAGACGGAAGGTGATTCTCTTGTTGACGGGGAGCCAGTGCAGGTCTCTCAGATGTCCGGAGATGTGGCTGCGTCGGGGGATGTCGAGGATGAGTCTGGCTGAGGCGTTCTGGATCCGCTGGAGTCTCTTCTGGAGCTTGGCGGTGGTTCCGGCGTAGAGGGCGTTGCCGTAGTCCAGTCGGCTGGTGACGAGGGCCTGGGTGACCGTCTTCCTGGTCTCGGTGGGGATCCACCGGAAGATCTTCCGTAGCATGCGCAGGATGTTGAAGCATGACGAGGAGACGGCGTTGACTTGTCTGGTCATGGAGAGGGAGGAGTCCAGGATGAAGCCCAGGTTGCGTGCGTGGTCTGTCGGTGTGGGTGCGGTGCCCAGGGCGGGGGGCCACCAGGAGTCGTCCCAGGCGGAGGGCGAGGAGCCCAGGATGAGGACTTCCGTCTTGTCTGAGTTCAGTTTCAGGCGGCTGGTCGTCATCCACTCGGCTACATCTTTCATCCCTTCGTGAAGGTTGGCTCTGGAAGCGGCGGGGTCGTTGGTCAGTGAGAGGATCAGCTGGGTGTCATCGGCATAGGAGATGATGTTCAGGTTGTGTTGGCGTGCGATGGGCGCGAGGGGGCTCATGTAGACGTTGAAGAGGGTGGGGCTCAGCGAGGATCCTTGAGGGACGCCGCAGATGACTTCGGTGGCCTCTGACTTGTACGGTGGTAGACGGACTCTCTGTGTTCTTCCGTCGAGGAAGGAGACGATCCATTCCAGTGCCTTCTCCTGAATTCCGACGTTGCTGAGGCGCTGCACTAGGGTGCGGTGGCAGACAGTGTCGAATGCCGCGGAGAGGTCTAGGAGGATGAGGGCCGCTGTTTCTCCGTTGTCCATCAGGGCTCGGATGTCATCGGTGGCAGCGATGAGGGCGGTCTCGGTGCTGTGGTTGGCTCGGAAGCCAGACTGTGAGGGGTCGAGGGATCCATTCGTCTCGAGGAAGGCGGCCAGCTGTTTGTTGACGGTCTTCTCGATGACTTTGGCTGGAAACGGGAGGAGCGAGATGGGGCGGTAGTTCTTGAGTTCGGTGGGGTCCGCTGTTGGTTTCTTTAGTAGAGCGCTGAGTTCGGCGTGCTTCCAGCTCTCCGGGAAGGTGGCGGTGTCGAAGGAGGTGTTGACGATGTCCCGCAGGTGGGGTGCGATGACAGCGTCGGCCTTGTTGAAGACGTGGTGAGGGCAGGGGTCGGTCGGAGATCCGGAGTGGATGGAGTTCATCATGCGGACGGTGTCATCGGTGCTGATCGGTGCAGTTTACTTATTGCATATAGTTGCAAGGTTTGTACATTTGATCTGAATAATTTGTTTATAGCGTACAGAATTTAAAAGAATTAAAATTGTTTTTGTTTGGCTGTGTATTTATTCTGTCTCTTATTAGCAAAAGGCAGGCTCCAAGAATCTCTTCTCACAACTCAGATGCCGATTATGATCTCGTCCGGAAAGCATTCCGACCAAATTGGTTCTGGAATGTTTCTGAAGACCGACCACAAGCTTCCCCAATGACGGATTACGATGCATTGCATGTTAAACTTCCACAGAGTTGTTCGGAACGCAATCTGTCCGACCGAATTGTCTGGAAACAAACCCAATGTGACTGACTCGTTTGAAAACCATGAAGAATAGTGTAGTGTTGTTTCTTCCCACAGAATATACGCAGACACTGGTTTATGTAAGAGCTTCTTTATTTCCTTCCTTCCTCATCCAGGGCTACAGGCTAACTGCCCCCTTGGTCTCCCAGCTCCTCCCTTTCCGCCCGCCCTCGTCCCTCACTCGGGCCGGTCCTAGTGCCTGACCAGTTTGGTCACTGGGCACTTTGCATCAACGTCATTACATCTACCCCCTCTGTGAATAAAAGAAAACAAAATTATATACACCACAGCAAACAGCAAATTATTTTTCTTTAGAATTCTTCAATAAAGCGAGACGGTTTCGTGATCACACGTCTGGGGCGTGACTGGAGGTTGGGACTGTCGCGCTCATTTTCATCGGCAATCTCCATCAATAACTGACTGTGAGTTGGCAGTGTCTCTGGGTCTCCCGGCTCCAGTTTCGGTTCGGTCGGTAGCTCTTTGACATTGGGTCCGCACTTTTTGAAGTAGGTCACATTCCTAGTAAGTCTTTTTCCATCGGTCTCTGCAGTGATCATGGTTCCTTTTTGTTATATCACTTTGAGTGGAACCTCATGGTATCTGCAATCAGTCTTTCTGTGCTGCTCTTGTCGTGCCAGCACCCAGTCTACCTCTTGGATTTGAGGGGTAGTAGCATGACGTCGCTCATCGGCATAGTCCTTCATTTTTTCCTTCTTTATCTTGTCTCTGGCCGCGATCTCCTCATGGTCAGACTCGAGATACAGTTCGTGCGCTGCCATATTCATCATTGGTATTCTGGTGTGCACTGGGCGTCCTAGCATGAGAGTGGCAGGACATTTGCCTGTGGTGGAATGAGGCGTATTTCGGTACGCTCGCAATACCTCGTCGAGTGCGGTCTGAAGGCTCTTTCCGGTGAGTTCTGCTTGCTGGATGGTCTTCTTGATCGTGGCCATGAAGCGTTCGATCATTCCGTTGGCCTGTGGCCATAGTGGTGTGATCTTGCGGTGTGTGAAGTTGAGGTGCTGAGCAAAATCAGCAAAGTCATGGCTGTTGAATGGAGGCCCATTGTCTGACTTCACCACTAGGGGAATGCCCCATGCGGCAACGACCTCCTCTAGGATCGGTATGGCACTCGATGCTCTCGTGGATGTGCACAGTTGTGCAATGGGGAATCTGGAGTATTCGTCCATGATGACCAGGACGTATTGGCCCGATTTGATTGGCCCAAAGTAGTCAATTGCAATGTGTTGCCAGAGACCCTACCCAGTAGTGGAGACATTTGTAGTGGTGCAGGGGGATCCGGACGACTCACCAGTTGACATTGCGGACATTCCTTCAGGGTCGTCTCCACCATCAGGTCTAGTGTTGGGAACCAGACTCTTTCACGGAGTGCTCTTTTTGTGGCTACTATGCCCGGGTGTCCCTCATGCGCTAGGTTGATGACCCCTTGTCTGAGTTGTCGTGGTATCACTATTCTGGTGTCTCGTAAGAGGAGACCATTTGCTGCTATCGACAGTTCTTCGTGGACATGTTTGAATGCCGCCATCTCTTGGTTGTTTTGTCCATTGCTTGGCGTGTGTCTCCAGCTGCTAGTTTGGATCAGCCGTTTCACCTCTTGCAGGGTGGCATCCGTTTGCATCGCTTCACAAATGGCCTCTAGGGGAACAGCCGGAGGCCTCGCTTGGTTCACTACGAATTGAATGTATTCATCCGCAATTGATTGTTCTAATTTGTTGGATCTGATGGGGTGTTGGGACATGTAGTCTGCAGGGTTTGCATCTTTTCCTGGCTTGTGAATTATGGTATAGGTGTACTCTTGGAGCCGTAGGCCCCATCGCTCTATTCTCAGCGGCATTTTTGCTCGCGGATTTCCAAATATTGTGATCAAGGCTTGGTGGTCAGTTATCAGTGTAAAATGCTATCCAAAAATGAAAATGTGGAAGTGTTCACATCCCAAGTTATATTATGTCCTGCTCTTGTTATGTTTGGTGTTTCTCCAGAGTTTCATGGGCTGGCAAAAAATTTACTTTTCTAAGGTATTTTGTTGGCTAGGAGGGAAATATGTAGGAGATGGAAGGATCCGCTACCTCCTACCTTGCTGGACTGGCGCACTTCTGTGCTACAAACATCGAAGTTGGACCTCTTAAGATCAGGCAACTCACGCAAGAGAAATTTCTGGTTGTTACTAAATTGGTAATGGTTCGTTAATCGATCATGTTTTTTTTTGGGGGGGGGGGGTTTCCCCCATGGTCCAATGATTACGCTGCTTGGCACCTTTTTCCACGTTTGTTTATACCCAATAAAATTGACATCGGTATAAGATTGGGTATATGAATGCAGCATGTGACCCTGACGGTTGTTCCAACGTGGTGTAGTTGGAGTTTGGCATTACTTACTGAGGGGCAACCTGTGCTGCTCCACTTAGAGCCCCTACCAGTCTATCTGTGACAGTAAGTTCATCTCCACGTGCTACTATTTGGTCACCAAGGGCGAAATATGAGGACAAAAAAAAAAAATCACAATATTCCCATAACTTTTAACATTGGATTTTCATGACTTTTATTTTAATAAACACAGACTTGAGTATATATTTTACAGAATTTTATCTAGATTCATTAGTAGAGAAATTTATATTGTAAAGATCTTATTAGACAAGCACATTCTAAACCTTATTTAATATATTTTAAGCAAAGAAAATTGAAAAATACGAATTACCAATTTGCCATAGGAAGATGACTGAACTGCATAGAACAGGTTCCCAAGCTGACTGTCTTTCTAACCTCCTCGATGTCTCCCTCCTTACAAAGAATCTCCGCGACAGATCTCGTTTCTTTTCACCAACAAAGTTTTAAAGTCCAAATTATTTCAAAGTCTCTTGCACCAGAAAAATTGTCCAAACCGACAGCATGTCATGGTGCGAAAATAAAAACCCACAGAACCAACCTAATCCTCATTTGCACAAGCTCTTTTATACCCTTTTCACTAACTATCTAAACCCAAATTGAAACTTTTAGGCTCCACACTCATTTCTCACTGGTCCATTAGAGGGGTGGTGATGATCCTCATGTCCTCCTTGCTTAAACCCGTTCATAAAATTGCAAAGTCATATCGAAGTTTCTCATGACTTAATGTTCACATTTGTACTTGTCTATCATTTTGTATCCGTTCCAAACATTCAGGTTTCAAAACGCCTTCATTTCCTAGACTTTTAAATTCAGGCAACTTAGGCAAAACTGCCGTTCATAGGCCATGCTCGCCTTGACATCTCTTGCTCCGGGCATAGGCCATACACTCGTGACTTGTCATCTTATTGCGCATGCGTGGGGGCCATCTTTGGATTTCATTTCCACCATCGCGTTTAAAAAGCCACTTTCGGACTAGGCTGCGCAGGCCAAAATGGGAACTAATATAAAAACAAACACAGCAGAAATTAGATATAGAAATTAAGACCTTCTCTTTACCTCCCACCGTTCTAATTTTTCCCATGTTAAGTGTTACCTAGCGAAGGAAACATATATGCGATTTTTACTTACCACCCACACACTCGCCTCCACGGACTACATCCTCCTCGGGGACCTGAATTTTCACCTCGAGAACAACAACAACGCCAACTCCGCCACCCTGATCGACAACCTCGCCAGCCTCAGACAACTCGTCACTGCACCCACCCACGCCGCTTGCCGCACGCTGGACCCCGTCTTCTCGACAGGCACCCACGTCACCTTCGACCACACCACCGAACTCCACTGGACCGACCACCGCTGAATCCATTTCACCTTCAATAAACCAACCACGCACCACCGCACCCAACAGCTCCCTCGCCGCTGCTGGAGCAAAGTCACCGAAGACCAGCTGATCACCACCCTAATCCAAAACCCACCCACCGACCTGTGAGGAAGGGCAGGGTTGGGAAACTAAGTATCCCAACGGCGACATAACGCGATGGAGTCCTTACCGACCTGATGAGGGTGAAGACGCCCATATGTCAGAGACTCTTTTCCCCGCCTCAGCTTCCGCCATAACTAAGACTCTTTCACCCGCCCCACAGCGCGCCGGACTTGAACCGGAACTGGTTTCCCCGGAAGGCGGACCTCCACAAACAGGCCAATCAGAGAGCCTGTACCAAGGTCACGACGAGCAGAAAAACCCGGAAGAAACAACAATCGGCACGCCTACTGAAACCGGACTTGCAACGCCGAGAGGAGACGCCGACAGCATCACGGACATCAGCGACGGAGTCCATGACGCCGCTAGAAGAGCCAAGGATGCCGCCACCACGCTGAAGGACAAGGAGGAGCCTCCATTGGAAGAACTAGAGGATCCTGACATCTGGTCCGAAGAATGGTGGACACCGGGGGCTACGTACGAGCCGCCACAACTCAGGAGAGTTGTGGCAGACAGCGGTACGTAGCGGAGACCTCGCGCCCAGGGAGGGAACTGGGGTGGGAGAGATTGGGAGGCTGGGAGGCAGGGAGGGAAACAGGCATTATTGTTTAGTATTATCCTTCTGTCCCTCTAGCATAATACCCCACCCCTTTCTTTAGGCCTCGCCTGACAGTCGTGTAACAATCCCTTATTGAGACAGACACCCCTCCATCACTTTTTTCTGTTTGACCTTGCACACGGTGTGGTGACGGATTCAGTAAACTTCCCAAACCAGAACCAAACAGTGACCGCTGTTCTCTTTTCTTTTGAGTGAATTCGGTACCCCAAGGAAAACCCACCACAGAGGAAATCACGAATCCTGGGACCACCTGACACCATACCAGAAGAAGCCCCTTGGAAAATATCATGTTGAACTTTCTTTTGACTGTTATTCCCCAAAGACTCTTACTTCATAGATCACCTTATTCACTAAGAGCGTTACCCAACCTAAATAAAACCTACACTATTCAACCCATACGGCCTCCTCGCTTCTGTTTCCGACCTTCCCTCCGACATTTGGTGTCAGAAGTGGGATCGGAGGAAATGGAGGCGTAGTTAAAAAAATGGCGGAAGGCCACGATCGTCTTGAGAAAATTATGGCCCAATTCCTAGAAACCGCGGAAAGCGAGAGAGAAGCATTACACAAAACCCTTGCAGGACAAAGCCAAACTCAGGAAACCACCATAGGCAAACTCGCAGATGTATCTTGGGACTACAATTAGAGCGAGAAGGTCAAAAAAGAGCACAATCCTAGAGCACATGTAAAGAAAAAGACCAATAAGTCTTGAACTTGTAGTGTCCACAACACTTAAGCTGTCTGTATTAAATGTTTTCAGTCTTTGGACAAGACAATGGAGAGGAAAAGGGATTCAAATTTTTATTTTCTTTATTTGTAGATCCATAAAATCAAAGTTGATAGGAAACAGCCGACACGTGTTTCGTCAGTACTAACAATAAGTACTATGACTTTTTCAGGGCTGTTAGATAAAACAAAAATATATACATGACAATACATAGGTGAATAAATAACAATATAAAAAGACATCATATACGGGCCTGAAACTCAACAATAAAGAATATTTTTCTGAGTCGGGGTGATGTGAGCCAGTGGAGCACACTACACACGTAACTGCAGGCTGCTGAAATGTGAAACAAAAAGGTCACAAACTGAGTTGCAGTACCTTAAAAGAACAAGCATTTACAATGCAATGGTCTCGGCATTATTAATTGTAGAGCTATTGCCATTGCTCATGACATTTTTTTTTAAATACAGATGACAATGGCCTTCATAGAGGATGTAACACGCGCACCACATAGAATGTATACGTCTATGTGAAAGTCAGCTTGTGTGAAAGCACACTGCATAAAGCTAGGGCATCTTACTATGAAATACATGCCGCTATGTATGCACCAGTCATCCTTTCAGGGTTACAATTATCCGTATCAGAGTCCAGCTCTCATCACTAACGACAGAAACAATAGGCAGCTCGTGAATTCCTTGTAGTTCAGACATTCCTCTGTGAGAGTTAATAAACGAGCTATTGGCATTGTAAATGACAATGCCTTTCGTTTATGTTTTGGGTTTTAAAACATAAATACAAGGCATTGTTAGTTACAATACTAATAGCTTAAACTATACCAACAGAAAAGGCGTTTCAGATATATTCAGGTCAAAGAGCAAACACCCCGACTGGCGCAGATGAAAGCACCTTAGAATAATGAACAGCAACTTCACCTGAAAGCAGACATCGTTTGTCACAAAATGAAGGGACAGGAGTTGTTAATAAAACGCACAAACAGCAGCTGCTCTTCACACAGTTGTGATGGTGCTTTTATTGGCAGCACTGGCAGGGGCAATAGGTGGTACATTCTGCAGTAGCCTCCTGACGAGGGCCATTGCAGTTATTGTTTTTAGAAATTAAGCACTGTCCGACTGTGATAGTCAACAAGCTGCGCCCTACTGTAAAACTGCACATTCCCCGTTCTACTTTACAACCTAGGCTCTGCAGTAAAGCTGTAAACCTCTACCCTTCCCATAGCCAACACAAATAATGCCCAGCCCCCATAGCACAGTGTCTGGACACACTCTGCAACTAAGGCACAAGAGGCAGTAAAATAGCAAATGAAAAAAAAACATGGGGAATAGCAAGGCAGGAAAGACAAGGAATCTTGAAAAAGAAAAAGAAAAACTTAAATTGTGCAGACAGTGGTAACAAGACGGAACAGGAAAAATATGATAAGAAATTGTGGTGGACTGTATGGTGGGGCGGGATAATAGTTTACTTCAAATGTGGGTAATATGCATTGAAACATGGGGCAAAGTGTGCACTTTGTGACAGGATACTCACTACACAAGGGGCGCGTGCACTATAAATCCGTTTGATACGAGGTCCGCCATTCACTGATGTGCCGAGAAGTGAACTATGTGTCTGATGTGAGGGTGGCACTCACTGCAGTGCAGGGAACAGTCAAATGAGGGAGCACTTCAACAACCTCTTTTCATTCAGTCACAGAGATTCGTCCCCACAGACAGAAAACGTGACTGTCAGTAATAAAAAACGAGATGCGATCTGCGCGCGCATTCCAAAACGAAACGAAACCTAGCGTGGGGGCGGGACTTCCGTCTTGTGCGCGAAGCCCGCGCCCACGGAGTTCCTGGTCAAGAGCAGTGCGTGATGCGGGGCTCCCATGCCGGAGAGCCCCGCAGAGGCGACAGAACACACTGGCGGTAAGTGGGCCTTGGGGGGCGCTCGTGTGTGTGAGTGTGTGTGCGCGTGTGTGCGTGTATGTTCGCTCCTGTGTGTGTGTCTCTGTGTGCGACGGCAGGGGGAGGGGGGAGTGTTTCTATCTGTGTGTCTGTCTCCGCTCGGAATGTGTACTGCACTGCCTGCGTTTTCCATGTGCCACCAGCCACTCCGTCCTCCTTGGTCTGGAGTCTGACTCTCACAGCCCCCAAAGAACATGTATTTATGGCAGCCACTCAATACGACCGTTCTGAGGGTGCAAAAAGCCGATCGGTACCAGCAAACTCTGCCCGCCATTCGCCCAACAAATCAATCAGTGCGCCCGGCCGGCCATGTCCGCTCGTGTTTGTGCGACGGCAGGGGGAGGGGGGAGTGTTTCTATCTGTGTGTCTGTCTCCGCTCGGAATGTGTACTGCACTGCCTGCGTTTTCCATGTGCCACCAGCCACTCCGTCCTCCTTAGTCTGGAGTCTGACTCTCACAGCCCCCAAAGAACATGTATTTATGGCAGCCACTCAATACGACCGTTCTGAGGGTGCAAAAAGCCGATCGGTACCAGCAAACTCTGCCCGCCATTCGCCCAACAAATCAATCAGTGCGCCCGGCCGTCCATGTCCGCTCGTGTTTGTGCTTCCCAGGAGACAGCCAGGCCGAGCGCGGCGCGTGCCAGTCAGCGCGTGCCACTTTCAAATCGCCTCCAAGGCGATGCGCGCGGCCAGGACTGTCTCCTGGGAAGCTCACATGCCGACAATAGGGGCTCGGCGGAGACGCGCTTCGCGCGGCTAGCCGAGACCTAAAAAAGGGGGAAGGTCTGTTAAGCTAATAGCCATGGAGCTTACCTGCAGCCTTGCCTCGAAGGAGTATAGAGGCTGAAAGAAAATTGTACAAAAAGCCAATTGTAATAATCCAAAATAATGTGAAAACGACCATTAACTGACGCAGCGCAACCTAATGAACCAGTGGGAGAGAGACCTACCGATATTATCACGGATGGCCCCACATGATAACGAAGTCGGCAAAACAGTCTGCTGACGCGAAGAGCCGCGTTATAAATGCATAAAGTTAGGAACGCCGCAAATCACTAGCCGGCGTGGAGCAGCCATAGTAGTAAAAATAGGACTGATACATATGTATGGATACAAAAGCGAAGCTTGAAAGAAGCCAGTCAAAGTAGCCACGATATTGGAGTGAATAAACGTGATGAAAATGAAAAGAGAGTCCTGTTAAACAGTCACTACCACTGAGTAATTTAAGGCTATGTTCACAACGAACCGTAATGCTGCTAAAAGAATCACTATGCACCGCTGGCAGTAAGGCAACAAAAATAAAATACACTAAACCGTGAATGCAGCGGGAGTCGACGAACAACTGGCAGTAAAGCAGCAGCAAAAAATGGATATAATAAACCGTGAATGTAGTAGGAGTCGACGAACAATCCAAAATAGATAAAATGAGTAACGAGAAATATATGATAAATGATACTATTAATATTGGCTACATGTAGTGAGCCCAGTATGATAATAATAATCCCAAATACAAAAATCAATTTTGAGATGTGCTGACAACCAGTAAAACAAAACAACAAACAGAAAAGTAGATGTTTAAAAAGAGTTACTTTAGAAATTTTGAGCATGAATAATAATATTAGACTCGAAGAAAAATTAGAGAACCCCATAAGATGGTGAGAGGAGAGATAAGGAAAGTCCTGTATTTAGACCACAATTGTCAGGCATTGAACGTTAATGCATTCCGCAGTGCTCAAGAGACAAGTAGAACGTGACTAAAGTTCCAGCCGGAACTGTCACATCAATGTGTACAAAAGATAAATGGGACTACTCCATATCAGGAACTAAAAAAATGTATACAAGAGCGAATGGGCATTGACGACGAGACGTATAGGATGCGACTCTGTCAAATAAAAGAAGGACCCCAAGAAAACCCCAGGGCTTTGTGTTACCGCATAAAGGACATTGCTGACCGATGGCTCAAACCCTTAACGTCAACGAAGGAGGTCATACTCGAGAAAATATACCTGGAACAATTTCTTAGTTCCTTACACCCCCCCATCCAAAAATGGGTTCGGCAACATACAGACCTAAACTTAGAAAAAGCGGTAGAAGTAGCAGCTGCCTATTTTCGAGCACAAGAAGTACAAAAGGGAAAAGAAGATGGTACTTGGAAACAACCTGTAGGTCATTTAGCAAGGAATCCCCGACCCCCTAAGTTACTAAGGAAACCTGAGACTGTAACAGTAGTCCCTAATCCTGCAATGCCTATACCCCGACCTGCCCCTCCTTTGGGACCCCAATGCTACCACTGTGGTACCTTTGGTCATATAGTCTGAGTATGCCCCCAAAAAGACGAACCCATAGAAATGGGGTATGTGAGAACTCTGTATTGTCAAACAGAAGGGGACCCAGCTCAATTTCACAGACACATAGCCATTAACGGGGAACCAAGAAAGGCCCTAATTGATACGGGAAGTCGCCAAACCTTAGTAAGACCCCAAGTTATACCAGGTGGGCCTCCTACCACCACGGGTGTTGTTAACATCCAATGTATTCATGGAGATTGTACAACCTATCCGATGGCTAATGTTAACGTTCAACATACACCCACCAGAAGTCCGGTAAACATGCGAGTAGGACTCCTTCCCCATCTACCAGAGCCAGTGCTCCTTGGCACTGACTATCCCCATACACAAAACCTACTCCCTGGCCCCACATCAGATCCGACAGAATGGAGAGAAGAGGCACCATTCTTTCATGAGATAGATCCCGGGTGGGAACAAGGAAAAGACAGGAAAAGTAAGCAACAGAGAAGAAGGGAAAAAAGAAAGGGGAAACCGGTTCTGTTAACCCAGTCAGATGACACACTATGGAGTCACAATCGTAATTTTCATACAGCTCAAAGAGAAGAAAACACCCTACAGGAAGCATGGAGACAAGCTACCTATCAGGAAGATCCATTACAAGTAGGTCCCCAGTTCTTTACCAAGAGGGGTTTGTTATATAGAAAAGGGGGAAAATCTATGCCAGTCCAATTGTTAGTGCCCCTTCCCTACAGAGAGAAAGTTTTATATTTAGCCCACAGCCATCTACTGGGTGGTCAATTTGGAGGAGATAAGATAGAGAAGGCTATCCTGGACAGATTTTATTGACCAGGCATTTATCAACAGGTCAGACGATATTGCCGTGAATGTGCAGTATGTAAAAAAACTAGCCATTACATCCCGCCTCGTGTGCCCTTGAACCCTTTGCCTGTTATTGATGTACCCTTCACTAGGGTGGGAATGGACATAATAGGACCTCTTTTACCTTCACGTAGTGGTTGCCGCTACGTGTTAGTATTAGTTGACTACGCCACCAGATTCCCCGAAGCCATCGCACTTAGACAACCTAATACAACAACAGATAGACAGGGGAGAGGGGTTGGCCTAACGGCTAAGGCGCTCGACCTCGGACCTGGAGATCTGGGTTCGAGTCTCGGTAACGACGCCAAAAACCTCCTGTGATTCTGGGCAAATCACTTAATCTCCCCGTGCCTAAAAAAAATGAAAGTGTGTCCTCATGTAACGTAACTAGTGCTATGTAAAGCGCTCTGATACCTGATTCGGTTCGGGTCTAGTTCGCGCTATATAAAACTCTGCAAAATAAAATATATAAAAAATAGCTAAAGCCATGATCAACATCTTTTCACGTGTAGGTTTCCCTGAGGAAATAATCACTGAGCAGGGCACCCCTTTTACCTCCAAATTGATGAAGCAAGTATGCCAGGAGCTAAATATAAACAGATCCGTACCGCCGCTTACCATCCTCAGACGGACGGATTGGTGGAACGCTATAACGCCACATTAAAAACCACCCTTAGAAAGTTACTCCATTTGGAAGCCCGCAAGTGGGAAGACATGCTTTCCCTCGCCCTATTTGCTATCAGATGTAGCCAGCAAAAGAGTCTGGGATATTCACCATTTGAATTATTGTATGGTAGACCACCACGTACCCTCTTGGATATGGCCTGAGAAGAGTGGGAAGAGGACGCTGACACCTCTAAACCTTTGCCAGAGTGTGTAGTCAATCTTAAAACCCACTGAACCAGGTATGGGAAATAGTGAAAACAAACCTTGAACAAGCCCAATCTGCCCAAAAGTAACAGTATGATAAGGTCACTAAGAACCGATCTCTCCAGGTAGGAGACCAGGTCCTCCTGTTACGCCCTACATTGGAACACAAGCTACTGAGCCAGTGGCAGGGACCCTTTAAAGTTATTGACAGGGTAACACCGGTCACCTATAAAATAGAAATGGATCCCTCTGGTAATACCACTCAAATCTATCATTTCAATCTATTGAAAAAGTAGGAAGGTCCTAAGCCTGTCCTAATTGTAGATCCAGCCCCCACTTTAGTAGACCAAAGCATAGATGCGGATCTGCCTGACAACATTAGCCAAGATCTAAAAGCAACTTTACAACCAGTACAAGAAGTATTTTCTTTAGTCCCAGGTAGAACTAGTTTAGTAGAGCATGAAATACACACAATACCTGGTAAAACAGTACGTCTGAGGCCATAGAGGATCCCCGAGGCCAGGAGAGAGGCCATCGAACAAGAGGTACTACAAATGTTAAAATTGGACATTATTGAACCCTCTAAAAGCGAATGGAGTTCCCCTATAGTATTGGTGCCGAAACCCGATGGGTCCATTCGCTTCTGTATTGACTTTAGGGATGTAAATAAGGTGTCCCAGTTTGACGCATACCCCCTCCCTAGAGTCGGTGAAATGATAGAGAGGCTCGGAAAGGCCCAGTACATTAGCACCCTCGACCTTTGTAAAGGGTATTGGCAGGTGCCCCTAAAACCCCAAGACTGAGAAAAAATGGCCTTTTGTACCCCTATTGGCCTGTACCATTTTAAGGTATTGGCCTTTGGGCTACACGGAGCCCCAGCAACGTTTCAGAGGCTCATGAATACAATGCTACAGGGTCATAGTCAATATGCGGCCACTTACTTGGATGACATTATCATCTATAGTAATTCCTGGGAAGAACACCTTCAACAAACTTGGGGAGACGGTGGCCTGACCATCAATCCAGCCAAAAGCAGACTTGCTACCAGTTCTGTAAAATACCTGGGCTTTCTCCTAGGAGAGGAATGTATTAGACCACAGGAAGAAAAGGTAGCGGCCATTTCCCAGGTACCCTTTCCGAAGGCCAAAAAAGATCTAAGGGCATTCCTAGGTCTTCTTGGATATTACAGGAGGTTTATTCCTCATTTCTCACAGATTGCCAGTCCTTTAACGGACCTACTCAAGAAAACTATACCCACAGAGAAGCATCTGAAAAATCCCTTCCCCACAGAGCTAAGAGCCTTTCAAAAACTGAAACTTCTCATCACCTCCCGTCCCTTTCTCTTAAATCTTAACTATGAGAAGCCTTTTATTTTACAAACAGATGCATCAGACAGTGGTATTGGCGCAGTCTTGTCCCAAATAGACGAAGAACAACAAGAAAGACCAATCATTTTTATTAGCCGCAAATTATATCCCAGAGAAACCCGATATGCGGTGATTGAAAAAGAGGCCCTAGCCATTAAATGGGCAGTAGAAGCACTCCGCTATTATCTTGATGGTAGGGATTTTCTTCTATATACAGATTATGCCCCCATTGAGTGGCTCTTCCAGAACAAAGGACATAACCCCAGAATCCTACGATGGTTCTTAGCTCTTCAACCTTTTAGGTACACCGTACACCACCGGAAAGGAAAAGACCACGCTAATGCAGATTTCCTTTCTAGATACCCTCAAGATCCTTTTCTTGTAAACAAGAAAGATAGGGTAGGGGAATGTGAGGAAGGGCAGGGTCGGGAAACTAAGTATCCCAACGGCGACATAACGCAATGGAGTCCTTACCGACCTGATGAGGGTGAAGACGCCCATATGTCAGAGACTCTTTTCCCCCCCTCAGCTTCTGAAACCGGACTTGCAACGCCGAGAGGAGACGCCGACAGCATCACGGACATCAGCGACGGAGTCCAGGACGCCGCTAGAAGAGCCAAAGACGCAGTCACCACGCAGAAGGACAAGGAGGAGCCTCCATTGGAAGAACCAGAGGATCCTGACATCTGGTCCAAAGACTGGTGGACACCGGGGGACACGCACGAGCCGCCACAACTCAGGAGAGTTGTGGCAGACAGCGATACGTAGCAGAGACCTCGCCCCAGGGAGGGAACTGGGGTGGGAGAGATTGGGAGGCTGGGAGGCAGGGAGGGAAACAGGCATTATTGTTTAGTGTTATCCTTCTGTCCCTCTAGCATAATACCCCACCCCTTTCTTTAGGCCTCGCCTGACAGTCGTGTAACAATCCCTAATTGAGACAGACACCCCTCCTTCACTTTTTTCAGTTTGACCTTGCACACGGTGTGGTGACGGATTCAGTAAACTTCCCAAACCAGAACCAAACAGTGACCGCTGTTCTCTTCTCTTTTGAGTGAATTCGGTACCCCGAGGAAAACCCACCACAGAGGAAATCACGAATCCTGGGACCACCTGACACCATACCAGAAGACCCCTGGAAAATATCGTGTTGAACTTTCTTTTGACTGTTATTCCCCAAAGACTCTTACTTCATAGCTCACCTTATCCAACCTAAATAAAACCTACACTATTCAACCCATACGGCCTCCTCGCTTCTGTTTCCGACCATCCCTCCAGCACGACCCCACCAACCCAGACACCGCAGCCCGCATCCTCAGACAGTGGATCGACGACTGCGCCAACACCCTCGCCCCACTCAAGAAACCCTCCAACAATCACGCCAGCAAGAGAGCCACCTGGTTCACCGAAGAGCTGCAGACCTCCAAACGCGCATGCCGGAAACTAGAGAAGATATGGCTCCACGAACGCACTCCAGACAACCACGCAGCCCACAAGGATGCCACCCGCAGACATCACCACCTCATCAGATTAGCCAAGAGATCCTCCTTCAAAGATCGCCTGGATAACAACGCACACGACAGCAAAGAGCTTTTCAGCATCTTACAGGAACTCTCCAACCCCAGTGCCAACGCCAACGACATACCGCCCTCACAAGAACTGTGCAACTCACTGGCCATCTTCTTCTACCGCAAGATCGCTGACATCCATGACAGCTTCAACACCATGACTGCCCCGACTACGCCAGACCCCACCTCCCCTGTGAACACCACCAGCGTCAACCGCCTGACCTCCTGGTTCAACGTCACCGACGACGAGACAAGCAAGGTCATGAACTCCATCCACTCAGGATCTCTGTCAGACCCGTGCCCACACCACGTATTCAACAAAGCAGACGCTGCCATCGCACCCCAACTACGGAAGGTCATCAACATCTCCTTCGAAACAGCGACATTCCCGGAAAGCTGGCAACACGCCGAAATCAACGCCCTCCTCAAGAAGCCCAAGGCGGACCCCAAGGAACTCAAGAACTTCCGGCCCATCTCCCTGCTCCCGTTCCCGGCGAAGGTCATCGAGAAAATCGTCAACATGCAACTGGCCTGCCACCTGGAAGACAACAACATCTTTGACCCATCCCTGTCCGGGTTTAGACAAAACCACAGCACCGAGACAGCCCTCATCGCTGCCACAGACGACATCAGGCGCCAACTAGACAACGGCAAAACATCAGCCCTCATCCTCCTGGACCTGTCAGCCGCCTTCGACACGGTCTGCAATCGCACTCTAAAGACACGCCTCCTAGAAGCCATAATCCAAGAGAAGGCCCTTGACTGGACCACGTCCTTCCTCTCCGGCAGAACCCAGAGCGTCCGCCTCCCGCCCTTCCGATCCGAGTCCACCGACATCATCTGTGGCATCCCCCAGAGCTCATCCCTCAGCCCGACGCTGTTCAACATCTACATGGCCCCCTCGCACAAGTGGCCCGCCAACACGACCTCAATATCATCTCCTACGCTGACGACACCCAGCTCATCCTCTCCCTCACCAAGGACCTGCACACCGCCAAAACCAACCTCCACGAGGGAATGAAGGCCGTCTCAGACTAGATGAGGAACCACCGTCTGAAGCTGAACTCGGACAAGACGGAGGTACTCATCCTCGGACCCACCCCCTCAGCCTGGGACGACTCCTGGTGGCCAACCACACTGGGAACAGCACCGACACCCACCGACCATGCACGCAACCTAGGATTCATCCTCAACTCCTCCCTCTCCATGTCTAAACAGGTCAACGCAGTCTCCTCCTCCTGCTACAACACCCTCCGCATGCTCCGCAGGATCTACAAGTGGATCCCGACCGAAACAAGAACGGTGACACAGGCCCTCGTCAGGAGCAGATTGGACCACGGCAACACACTCTACGCAGGAATCCCAGCCAAACACCTATGACGATTACAACGCATACAAAGCACCTCCGCCCGACTGATCGTCAATGTCCCCCGCCGCAGCCACATCACCCCCCACCTGAGAGAACTACTCTGGCTCCCCGTCGACAAGAGGATCACCTTCAAGCTCCTCACCCATGCACACAAAGCACTCCACAATGCCGGACCAGCCTACCTGAACAGCAGACTCAGCTTCTACACCCCCACCTGCCAGCTCCGCTCCGCCAGCCTCGCCCTCGCCACTGTTCTCCGCATCCAACGAACAACCTCCGGCGGCAGATCCTTCTCCTACCTCGCCGCCAAGACCTGGAACACCCTCCCTAACCACCTACGGCAGACCCAAGACCTACTAGCCTTCAGAAGACTCCTCAAGACCTGGCTCTTCGAGCAGTAGCGGCACCCGTTCCCCTCAGCGCTTTGAGACCCTCACGGGTAAGTAGCGTGCTTTACAAGTACTCTGATTGATTGATTGATTGATTGACCACCTGCATTTTTTTGCCTCAAACAAATCTACCATAAGCACAAAACACATGCGTTTATTCAGTTATATCTATCTCATCATAACTCTATATTAGTTTGACTTATTGTTTTTATTAGCAAATTAGAGTGTTGCAGAACAGCAGTCAGTGTTTCCCACGTGTTGTGTCTAAATCAGGTGCATTTCGTTGATTAGTTTACATGCTTCACACAATTAATACTATTACGGTTATGAGAGAAGAATTTTACAAGGGGTACAAAAAATGTTCTTTCTCCCCTGCTCCATCAGTTGTAATCACAGCAAACACTCCTCATCACACACAGCCCAACAGGCCCACCTGGAATATGCTTTTCTCACAGTGAGTGGAAAAGTACTAGGAAGATGACGGACACTGGGGTCTGGTCTTTGGAGCACAAGGCTCTGATGGGTGTTGCAGTCAAGTCAACAACAGGCACCAGTGTCAGACATCTTGATAGTAGACTTACATCTATGTCAGGTAGCCAGTGGGGAAAAATTAGCTTTTTGGGCTGTGTGGGAAGAGGAGTGTGAAGAGGAGTGTTTACACTGACCGCATCTCCCATCAGGCCCTGCCCTACACAGACCCTCCCTCACAGCTCAAACAGTACAGCTGGGACTGTGCATCCCTGATGGTGAGTGTAAATGTACTGGCAAGATGGCTGACACTGAGGACTGGTGTGAGGAGCACAAAGCCATGATGGGAGCTGTGGTCAACTTAGACACCAGGCACAAGTGTCACACATCTTGCCCTCATTGTCAGGACACCACACTTCCTGGTGGCCTGGTTGGGAAGGTGTGTATAGAACAGATCCTGATGGAAGATGTAATGACATCAAACACTCCTCCTCCCAACCAGCACAAACAGCTCATCTGGACCAATGGCTACCTGACAGTGAATGGAAGTGCACCAACAAGATGGCTGTCACATTTCCATGATGTTTGGTGCACAGGGCCTTGATGGGAGTTGGCTCCAAGTTCAACACCATGTAGCTGTGTCAGCCATCTTGCAAGTACACTTCCCCAGACTGTCAGATACCCATAGTCCCAGATGAGCTATTTGAGATGGGTGAGAGGAGGAGTGTTTTCTGTACCTACAACTCTTATCGGGCCTGAGCCCACACACACACCTTCCCACACAGCTCAAACATCACACCAGATAGAGTGGTGATCAGACAATGAGGGAATACTATCAAGATGTCCGACACTGGTGCCTGGTGTCAGAGTTGACTACAAATCACATCTTGGCCTTGTGCTCCAAACACCAGTTGCCAGTATCAGCCATCTTGCCAGTATATTTCCACTCACTATCAGGGACAGCATTGTCCTGGGTCCGCTATTTGTGCTGGCTGGGAAGGTGTGTGGAGAACAAGGCATGATGGGAGTTGAAGTCAGTGCAAACACTCCTCCTCACACCCAGACCAACAAGCTCACATAGAACTGAGCTTCCTTGACAGTCAATGAGAAGGTACTGGCAAGATGTCTGGCAGTGCGGACTTCTGTTTGCGGCTCAAAGCACTGTTGGGAGTTGTGGATAAATCAGACGCCAGTCACCGGTGTCGGACACCTCAGCAGCACATTGCCATTCACTGCCAGGAAAGCAGAGTCTAAGGTAAGATATTTAGGATGGGTAGGAAGCTGTGTGGAGGACAGAGCCTGATGGGAGGTGTATTCAGGGCAAACACTCTCCTCCCAACCAGCACAAACAGTCCACCAGGAATCATGCTTGCCTGATAGTGAGTGGAAATGTGCTGACAAAATGGCTGACACTGGGGACTGGGGTCTGGACGACTACTCCCAGCTGGGAGTTGTGGACAAATAGGCACCAGTCAGCAGTGTCAGACAACTTGCAAGTATTTTCACACTCGCTGTCAGGGAAACTGAGTTTTTGGTAGGCTTTTGCTGCTGGGCGGGAAGGTGTGTGTGTGGGACAAGGCATGATGAGACTTGTAGCTATTGCAAATACTCATCGTCACAGCCAGCCCTGCTAACTCTTCTGTGTCTATGCTTACCTCACAGTGAGGGGAAGTGTACTGGCAGGATGGCTAACACTGCTGTATGGTGTTGAACTTGAAGCCAACTCCCATCAAGGCCCTGTGCACCAAATAATCATGCAACTGTGTCAGCCGTCTTGTTATTACACCTCCATTCTCTGTCAGGTAGCCATTGGCCCAGATTAGCTGGTTGTGCTGGTTGGGAGGAGTGTTTGCCCTGAATACATCTCCCATCAGGCTCAGGCCTCCACACACCTTCCTACCCATCGCAAATAGCTTACCTGGGACTCTGCTTTCCTGGCAGTGAGTGTCAATGTGCTGCCAGGATGGCTGACACTGCTGTATTGTGTCTGGAGCAGAAGGCCTTGATGTGTGTTGCAGTAAAGTAAAAAAACAGACCCCAGTGTCAGACATCCTGCTGGAACATTTTGCACCCCTGTGAGGTAAGCATTGTTCAATCCAGGATGTTCGAGCTGGGTGGGCGGTGTACGTAGGACAGGGCCTGATGCGAGTTGTAGCCATTGCATATACTCCTCCTCCCATCCAGCCCAGGTAACTCCTCTGGACCTATTACTACCCTACATTGTGGGGAAGTGGACTAGCAAGATGGCTGACACTGCTGCCTGGTGTCTGGAGCAGAAGGCCTTGTTGGGTGTTGCAGTCAAATCAAACAACAGGCACCAGTGTCTGCCATTTTGTCAGTACATTTCCACTCACTGTCGGGTAAGCATGGTTCCTGGTGGGCTGTTTAGGCTGGGTGGTAAAAGGAGTGTTAGCCCTGATAACATTTCCCAGCAGGCCTTGTTCTACACACACACAATCCACCCAGAACAAACAGCCCACCTGGAACTCTGCTCACCTGATAGTGAGTAGAAATGTACTGACAAAATGGCTGACACTGGGGTTTGTTGTACAAGGCCATGATGGGATTTGTGGTCTGACAATAGGCACCAGTGTCTGATATCTTGATAGTACATTGCCACTCACTGTAAGGTAGGCATAGTTTCAGGTGGTCTGTTTGGGTTGGCTGGGAAGGTGTGTGGAGGACAGGGCCTGATGGGAGATGTACTCAGTGCAAACACTACTTATTCCAAACAGCACAACATTCACATGTGGAACTAAGCTTTCCTGACAGTGAGTGGATATGTACTAGTAAGAAAGATGACCCTGGGGACTGCTGTGTGGATCGCAATGCCCTGTTGGGATGTGTGGCCAAATTAGACACCAGGCACAAGTGTCACACATCTTGATAATACATTTCCAATCACTGTTAGGAAACCATTCTGCCTTGTGGTCTGTTGTCTCTGGGTGGGAAGGGAGTGTGAAGGACAGAGCCTGGTGGGAGGGCTGGCAAACACTCCTACACCCACCCAGCACAAGCACTTAATCTAAGCCTATGGCTACCTGACAGTGAATGGAAGTGCACTAGCAAGATTCCAGACACTGGTGCATGGTGTTTGGGGCATAAGGCCTTGTTAGGATTTGGATTCAAGTTTAACACCATGCACCAGTGTCGGCATCCTTACTAGTACACTTCCCCTCACTGCCAGTGAGCCATAGTCTCAGAGGAGTTAGCTGGGCTTGGTGGGAGGAGGAGTATTTGAAAAAGCTACAACTCAAATCAGGCACTATCCAACATACACCTTCCTACCCACCACAAACAGCCCAATCGGAACTAAGCTTACCCACAGTGTTTCAAAATGTACTAGCAGAATGCATGACACTGAGCACTGGTGTCTGCCTTTACTACAAATAACAACAGGGACTTGTCTTCAAAGCACCTATGTCAGCCATCTTTGTCAGTACATATCTACTCACTCGAAGGAAAGTATAGTTCCAGGGGAGCTGTTTGTGAACGGTGGAAAGAGTGTGTGTAGTGCAGGGCCTGTTGGGAGATATAGCCATTGCAAACACTCCTCCTCCCACCCAGCCCTACAAGGCCACTATGAACCATGCTTACCTGACAGTGGGTGGAAATTTAAGGACAAAATGGCTGACTCTGGGGACTGGTGTTTGGAGAACCAGGCCATGAGGGGAGTTGTTGTAAAGTCAGGCACCAGTGCCCAGTGTCGGGCAGCCTGCAGGGACATTCTGAAACACTGTGAGGTAAGCTTAAGTCCTGTTGGGATGTTTGCGCTAGGCAGGAAGGTGTATGTAGGACCGGCCCTGACAGGAGTCAGAAGAACAGCAAACACTCCTACATACACACACATCACAACCACTTCATCGGGCTATGTCTACCTCACATTGAGTTCATGTGTACTAGTAAGATGGCAGACAATGGGGACTGCTGTCGGAACTTATCACAACTGCCACATTTACCTTTGGGCTACAATCAGCAGCCATCAGTGACAAATATCTTTCAAGTACACTTACCAACATTGTCTGGACAACACTCTTCCCGGTGGGTCTGGGTGTTAGGAGGGTGTAAACTTCACAATTAGAGCCCAAGCACTCAAACCTCAGTTTATCATAGTTCTTTACCACAAAATGTCAGAAAGCAGAGTTTGCGAACTCATCTGACTATGGAGTCAATGTACAAAACACATTATCTGTGTGGGCACAAAGCTAAGCAGTCCGACATTTTGCTCCTCACAGCCGTTCACGTGTATAATGAGATGAGAACAAGAAGCACCCTTCTCACACATTTCTGGGTAAATTAACAGACTGTGAGTGTGTAGGCAGCCACACCAATGTGACTCCTAAAGACATACACTAAGCCCAGGACACAGACCGAAAAAAATACCTACATTGGGAGAGAAAGAGTATGTATCTCATAGTGAAAGTAAAGATGTGGACAGCACCAACCCACCTGTGTCATTCCAAGGGTGTCAGGAACAAGTCACTGTCTTTAGAATTGTAATGTGAACTAAACAGATGTCCATTTATGCACATAACTGGACATGTCTATCAATCCCCATCTTGTCCGAAATGCATTGTTCTCCAAAAAAAATAGGCCAGCATCATGGATGAAGGAGACTAATCTATCTACATTAACTCATCATTAGGTTCAGTAGCTTATGTACTGTGTATGATTTGAGGAGTAGTGGACATTCACATCAATCATTGTGTTATTTCTGTACCCACAGGGTTAGCTGGGAACACCACTAGAACCAACCAGGACAGCCAGTCCCAGACTCTGGTCGACCAGGAGCTCTCTAGCGTCGATGTCTCTCATGCAACTTCGGACGATGAGGAACGGCCTGGCCCATCAGGTTTGGGTCCCCCACAGCACCAGCAGCGGCGACATCAGAATCCTCTGCGAACACTCCCGCCTCAGCTGACAACACCCAGCTGACCCCTAACCTCACTGATACAGCAGCCCAGGAGACCACCGACAGCACAGCAACACGGTGCACTCTGGAGTTGGCAGACAACAACACCTGTATCAACAATGAAGGAGGCTCAGTGTTGACTGTGCCAGCACCAACTGGTCCTGCTTGGGTGGGTAGGAGTGGTGGGAGGGGCTGTGGGGACCTGCTCCATCATGCAGCTGGTGCTGCCGATGAAGAGCACCCAGACTTCTCCATGATCCTCCACGCATTTGAGGGTTGCCAAGGAGATTTTGGCCAGGTCGTTGAGATCCTCAAGAACAGTGAACATCAGCAGGCAGCTCAGAATCAACGACTGGACATGTTCATGTCCAAAATGGATGACATGATTGCAGTACACAGGGACATTGTCACCTGCCTCCGCCAGATTGCCAACAACATGTCCACACTGCCCTGTGTGCCCACAACATCCAGTGCATCAAATGTCTGTACCAGCCACAGGGAGCGATGTGGACCCCAGCACTGCTGCTGCCTGCAGCTGAGGGTCCCCCCCGCAAAACGTGAGAAGGGTCGTCCGAAGAAAAATCCTTGAGAGACAGATGGCTATGCATCACCCCCTGGAAGTGTCCAACCTGCTCCTGATACTCTCCATTGTGTGCCAAGCGTTCACTTTGTTGAACTGTCCCACATTGGCTGAAGGGTCTAAGTTGGATTATGGACTCAAATAACTGTGTATCTAGTTTGGAAGACTTCATCTGCAAACCCTACCATCTCCTATCTGCACCTTGTTTTTTAGTTTTTTGTTGAGCACTCCACCATGGTGTGGGATGATATCATTATGTCATGCACTAAAATACATCATTTTGCACAAAATACTTGTCCATGTTGTGACTTTGAATCCTAAATGTACAAATTGAAATGATGCACAAAATCACAAAGACGAAAGTGTCAACAACATTGGTAACAAATCACTTAAAAAATGTGAACTACTGGCTTGTCAGTAAATGTACCTTGTCACAGTATGATAGATTGACACAACCAGAATATCACACAACCTGTAGTACATGGTACAGATTCAATGGAAGTCTATTGCTTAAAAAACTTTCACCAATTGCAAGCACAATCAACTACCATTGTCAGCAAACAAGATCATCATGGGATATGTTTTGTTTTAGAATAACAGACAAGGCACACCTCAATGTGGAGCACAGGTTTATTCTCCTGATGCGACCTGGCGCCTTAACCCAAAGTCAAATCACATCACACAGTAACAAAATGCTCACAAGTAAAGATACATGACCATTAGTTCAAAAGAAGTATGTGCAAGTGATTTCCACAACAGTTCAAGGTTGGTGTATGTCACAACATCATGGATCTGGTGAGGTCACAACTCTGCAGTTGACATAGCAAAGTACCCTGGTAAGGAGTAACATAGAACAGAGTCAGGAACCCAGGACTAAGGTAGTTAAATTTTGCAAACTATGTCATCTGAAGCACAAGATTCACAGAGTGGACACTAGCTAGGATTCACAGTAACACCGTGCGTGTTAAGTTGTCCATTTCAAAAACCCATCTCACAAAAAATCTCAGGACAGTTTCCAGACACTCACAAGGAAACTGGTGTATATGCAATGTGCACACCAGCAACACAACAACAAACAATTGGGGATAGTCACCTTCTCTCATTGCATACTTACACTGATGTGAAAACATTGTGGATAAGCTTTTGTCTCAAATCCATGCCATCATCACCACTGTCATGTCCCTGTCCAAAATCTTCTCTCTGGCAGCTGCTGGTCTCCGTCATCCTGTATGAGAGGTATTTCCTTCCATATAGAGAGGTTGTGGAGCATGCAGCAAGCTGCGATGATCTTGCACACCTTCAATGGGGCATATTGGAGGGATCCTCCCCTCCGATTCAGACAGTGGACTCTTGTCTTCAGGAGGCGGAAAGTCCACTATACGACTCGCCGGTTCCTACCATGGGCCTCATTAAACTGCACTCCTGCAGGGGTGACTGGGTTACTAAATGGTGTCAGTAACCAAAGCTGGTTGGGGTACCCAGAGTTTCTTACATTTAACACTGAAAAAAGATTCAGTTGTCAGATAACAGAGCACTAGCTGACATACAATCAACACACACCACAACATACACATGCACATCACCTACCAACAAGCCAAGCACGGTCAGGTTGCAGCCGAGTTATCAAATGGAGGATGAGGCTGTTCCTCATGATATACGCATCATGTGCCGAGCCAGGGAAATGTGCACAGACTTGGAAGATGGACATGTCAGCCAAACATACCACCTTAACATTGATGTAGTGATAATGTTTTCTGTTGTGATATACCACCTTATTTGCCCGCGGTGGGACCAATGCAACGTGGGTTCCATCAATAGAGCCAATAACATGAGGTATCTGTCCAAAGGCTTAGAATTCCCTCTTGATGTCTGACAACTCTCTTTATGTACTGGTCCAGGTAACGAAGCAATGCCTCCAAAACATCACAAAGGACATGACTGAACATGGTTTGTAATATTCCACCAGAGGTTGCAACTGTATATTAGAATGAACCTGTGGCAAAGAAATGTAATGCTGCCATAACCTTCACTTTGGGCGTCAGTGCAGTTGGATATGTGCGACCAGGCTGCCAATGAGGTGACAAATGCTCAGACAACTGTTCAATTATTGGCCTGGTAAATCGATATCCTGATCACATCACGTTCTTCCATGGCCTGGAGGTCTGGAAAGGGCCTGTGCACTGGAGGTCGCCTGTGATACCTATGTGTACAGTGTAAACACAGTTGGTGTTAGGTCACACTGTACAAAGCAACATGCATTGAGACAAACAGAACATAACATCTGAACATAACTGAAACTACTGAACCTTGGAAATACACATTTCAGTTAAAAAGGCTGACCTTAGATACATATCACAGCATTAGAACCCTCCCAGACATGTTACCAAGGTATGGTGACATAGCAACTCGAGTGCTGTGGTTTAAACATCTCTAGTGCCCATCACCATTCATCTGATCAAGCATCACATACTCCACAACTCCCCACAAAATAAGCTAAAATGTAGGTTTGCAAGAACAATTACATGGTTAAAAGTTTCCTACAATAAGATAATGCCAGAGATGTGTGACTCCTGATAAACACAGCGTCTCACACTGTGAATCATGCACCCCACTGTCACAGGGTGTACACTGTCATGCTTTCATGTCGGAATCGCACATACAATCACATACACAAAACATGTACAATTTTGGAGTTACAAATATATGTAA
Organism: Lissotriton helveticus; assembly: GCF_964261635.1. NCBI lineage: Eukaryota > Metazoa > Chordata > Amphibia > Caudata > Salamandridae > Lissotriton > Lissotriton helveticus. The sequence continues at coordinate 1,090,378,266 of NC_136068.1, forward strand.
GAACATCAACCACTTAAGTCTGGGACACAAAGATACACTATTAATTCACATTACAAACACAAGCTGATGTGGCTGAATGATGTCATGGTCTACTCATCCAAAGGTAAATATTTTATTCATGAATTACAGACTGAAATCACACCGATGGCACAATGGGTCACACAGTCTCCAAACGCAATGAATTTGTCAGGAATGGACTTGTACATCAACAAAAAGTCATTGGCACTGTGACCAAGCCTAGGAGGCTAAATGGATTACTTTTGCTTCATGTTGGTATTAGCCTCTAAATCAGTGTCATGTACCCCTCAAGGTTAGCTCCTCATGTGTGAACTATTCATTTAACCGCTACCGCGGTTTTCCGCGGTACGCGGAAATTTAAAAAAATGGCTTGATCGTGACAAAGCCAGCTCGTCATCCGCGCACCGCAGGTAACGTTGATGACGAGCTGGCTTTGTCATCAGCATCGAAGGGGTTAAAGGTCCATTTCATTAAGAAAAAACTGCATCCACTCATGTAATGCACATAAATACAACAATCACATAAGTATCTGCCTTGCTAACCGATTATTCAAAGGACGCAGTAGCAGCATCCTAACTGATTCACACACAGCCATTGGCTGCAAGTTGTGATGGTGACAGACGCGGGTGAGTATTTAAAGGATGCGGTAGCCGCATCAGAACCAATTCAGACACAGCCATTTGCTGCAAGTTGTAATGGTCAAAGACACGGGTGAGTATTCAATGGATGTGGTAGCCTCATCTGAACCGATTCTGACACAGCCATTGGCTGCAAGTAGTTATGGGGACAGACACGGGTAAGTATTCAAAGGACGCAGTAGCCGCATCCTAACAGATTCTGACACAGCCATTGGTGGCAAGATATTATAGGGACAGGTGCGGGTGAGTATTCAAAGGATGTGGTAGCCGCATCCGAACTGATTCGGACACAGCCATTGCCTGCAAGTTGTGTTGGAGGCATACGCTTGTGAGTATTCAAAGGACGCACTAGACGCATACAAACCGATTCAGACACAGCCATTAGCTGCAGGTTGTTATGGTGACAGAAGCGGATGAGTATTCAAAGGACGCGATAGCTGCATCCGAACTGATCCGGACACAGCTATTGGCTGCAAGTTGTTATGGTGAAAGACACGCGTTACGGCTCATAGCGTGGAAACCGACTTAGTAACCGCCCATCACCAAAGTATCAAAGTCACTTGCGATCCGGTGATGAGTTTTTGAACGTTGTGGTAGGCGTGTCGTCTGCAAGCAATGTCATGCATTGGACTGATTCGGAAACTGCGATCGCAAACCTATCACTTTGAACGCATGGAATTAAGACCGCCTCTGCTGTTTGTATATAAGTCTGAAGGTTCCCTAGAGACTTCACTTGCCTGCACTACCTGCACTATTCCTACACCTCCCCATCTCTCTGATGCTGTGTACACACCCTCTGGGAGCTACTATGGCACGTCCAGTGGTCAGGGCCCCAGCTTTCATAGAGGAGAAGAACCAGTCTCTTTTGGACACACTCCTGCCACTGTACAGCCAGCTGGATGGCAAACCAGAGGAGAAGGTGCGTGAGGATCACACTGCATTTTCATTGGACATGTGCAATTACCATGCACTACTAATAGTAGGAATCTCATAGGCAAGCATGTAAACTGTTTTTGTAAGTGTAAAGGTGTGTAGATAACTGTACTGGGCAGGTACACTGCCGTAGAAATGTGTCTACTGGGGTACACCTCTTATCACTGTTCTCATGGGATGGAGTTATCATTGAACACATGACAACTGCACATAATGCCAACTGCCTACCACTTAGGCATTGTTGCCAATCTGACCATGACCTAAGTGTGCAAGTGTCTGACTCAGAAACATGTTGTATGTGAAGTTAGCGTCTGTCACCATGTCATCCTTACAGGTCAACTCCCATGAGAAGGCCAAGATGTGGAGGACCATCGCCCGAAAGGTACGTCCCTTGGGGTTGGAGATCCAGCGCGTCAATCATTGCTACAAGAGGTGGCAGGACCTTCGTGGCTGGACCAAGAAGATTGCTGAAATCCAGCTGGTCTTGTCACTTCCAGGCACAAGGGTTGGGTGCCGAACTCCGACCCCTCCCCCCATGCTACGCATCCTAGTGGTGGTCTTCCCTGACCTGGAGGGGCTGTTGAAAGTATTGTGTAGTTCCTTAGTTCCTATAAGAAATAAAAAGGATCTGCGTGTTTGAACAACATACACTGTAGGATTGGTGTCAGACAAACTCTGATCACCCGTACTGGGTATGTTGGCCTTTTGTACCAACTAGCTCACAGTGCCACTAGAATCTCCTCTTACCAAGGAGAGAATAGTTCTTGACAACCCTCGAACATGACAACTCTGATCCCTCAGGACCGTGGAAACAATATACTACCTTTCGCTCAGTCACTCGTGCTTACTTAGTCTGTCTCAGAGAAATACACAAAATAAACAGGCTGGGCGTTTTCAATAAGAATTTATTGAATAGTTGTTATTCTGGTGTGAAATAGATGAGCTGCAACAACCGCTAGGCAGTATAAGATATAAATGATTAGCAGTACGATAAAGGTAAATAGATGGTATAGCGCTACCATTTTACAATAATCATGAATAAATACGTATATATAAAACACATGATAAAAGATGCACACTCCTACGATGCTTCCCTAACTAGATGTGTCAGGATTGAATTGTCGAGACCCCTCAGCCCTGGTCAGTTAGGAGGTGGTCCTAGGAAAAAGATATTAAATTACCCTTGGAGTCGGCTGCGCCGATTCTCCTGTTAGGTAGGATTCTTACATGTAGGTTTTCCTTAGAGGTCTTAATGGCTGCTCTTCAGGGTTCCCTCTTTCCCCCTTTGTTGGTTAGCGTTCGAGTGTTTGGCAGGTAATTTTGCAGGCAGGTGTTCGCGCTCGCAGCATACGGACGTTAGTCTAGGTCCGCGCTTCAATAATTTTCCAGGAATTAGCTTTGGGGAGGCTAAAAGTCGTGTCTCCTTCTGGAATACTGCATTACACCAGTCAATGCTCGAGCAGCAGTTTTTGGCATTGCTGATGTATTCCTGAGGCGTCGGCTCCACCTGGTGAGCTTTATATTTCCCCCGAAGATTCAGCTTCAATCTCGCAAGTAAGTCATTGCGGGCACTCCTTTGTTTACTGCCTAGTAGTTCAGTGTTGGGCAGGCTGGAGTGCATTTAGTTATAATTAGTTCTTGAAGTTGGTGTCCAGTCCTTCAGAAATTCGTCGTGGGACAGAGTTTTCAGTTTGCACAGAGACAGTTTGTTTAAGGCTGGTTTTCAGTTACATTAAGACTATTTTGGTGCCTTCACCTTTCGAACTTGAGAGAACCTAACCTTTTGGTTTCTTGGAGTAGTTTGGATAAAGGGTCACTGAGTAATTCAAGTTCCAAGCCTAGCAGGCACTTTTGGCTACTAGCTCTCATTTTGAAGTAGAATTCTCAGCTCCATTTGTAAGTAACAATATATATATATATATATTTTGCTTACCATCCATTTCTTTTTTCTTCAGTCGCCCAGTTCAGAGTGTCAGCTGTTAAGGACCAATATAGTAATTTTTTAGTTTGTTCTTCTACTTCATATTTTTGGTCCAAGAGAGAAGCAAATCACTGCGCAGAAAGAGGTAGGAGACACGACTAGGATAGAGTTGGGAGATCTGAAGTGGAATTGTAGTTTAGTTCTTAGAATTGGATAATTGTTGTGTTTTGTATTACAGATGCCTCGCAAAGTGAGAAGGAAGAATCACTAACTTAGTAGCCGAGGTGCAAGCAGTGGAGTCTCTCTTTTATCCCATCCCCTTTTCCCCCTCTCTACTGGTGGTGAACTTTGTTCGTTCTCAGTGGAGTGTGGGAGTCTAGGAAAAAATAATCTGCTCCTGTGGAAGGTCAAGTTTTAAGGTGCGTGGTACTCGACAGATTGAAGTGCCATACTTAAAACTTCCACCCGGGCAGAATGGCTGAGGGTTTTGATGTTAAGGCCTTAGTGGCAGTTTTGGAAGGGATACAAAAGCAGCTTAGTGAAACTATAGAAGATAATAAGAGCTTGCAGGATGTTAATGTTAATGTTAAATGGACTTGTAAAGCGCACAGCTGCCCCAGCCAAGGGGCGTCCCGGCGCTAGCTGCATGAAGCTGGGCGGAAGGAGAAGTTTGTATTGACATAATAGAGATATTGCGATACAAAAGGGGATGATGGACGGAGCGTTTGAGCAAATCAAACACTCACCCCCAGTCAACTGATCTGGGTTTAATCCATCACCATTCTTTAGCCCACTCAGCCACCCCATTTCAGACATGGCTATATGCAAATCAGTCTGACCCTGTGCCTCATGGGAACAGTCCAGCCCGAACTGCCAAGCCATGTCTTCCATGGACCGGAAACAAGCATCCTGGGACCGGTTTCGGATTCATAATCCTCATCAGCCAGGCTATCTTGAATCCAGTGGCCAAGTGAGCAAGGGACTCACGTCTGAGCATACCCTGCCACACTTAGGGCAAACAAAGCGATACAAAAGGGGATGATGGACGGAGCGTTTGAGCAAATCAAACACTCACCCCCAGTCAACTGATCTGGGTTTAATCCATCACCATTCTTTAGCCCACTCAGCCACCCCATTTCAGACATGGCTATATGCAAATCAGTCTGACCCTGTGCCTCATGGGAACAGTCCAGCCCGAACTGCCAAGCCATGTCTTCCATGGACCGGAAACAAGCATCCTGGGACCGGTTTCGGATTCATAATCCTCATCAGCCAGGCTATCTTGAATCCAGTGGCCAAGTGAGCAAGGGACTCACGTCTGAGCATACCCTGCCACACTTAGGGCAAACAAAGCGATACAAAAGGGGATGATGGACGGAGCGTTTGAGCAAATCAAACACTCACCCCCAGTCAACTGATCTGGGTTTAATCCATCACCATTCTTTAGCCCACTCAGCCACCCCATTTCAGACATGGCTATATGCAAATCAGTCTGACCCTGTGCCTCATGGGAACAGTCCAGCCCGAACTGCCAAGCCACGTCTTCTATGGACCGGAAACAAGCATCCTGGGACCGGTTTCGGATTCATAATCCTCATCCGCCAGGCTATCTTGAATCCAGTGGCCAAGTGAGCAAGGGACTCACGTCTGAGCATACCCTGCCACACTTAGGGCGAACAAAGCGATACAAAAGGGGATGATGGACGGAGCGTTTGAGCAAATCAAACACTCACCCCTAGTCAACTGATCTGGGTTTAATCCATCACCATTCTTTAGCCCACTCAGCCACCCCATTTCAGACATGGCTATATGCAAATCAGTCTGACCCTGTGCCTCATGGGAACAGTCCAGCCCGAACTGCCAAGCCATGTCTTCCATGGACCGGAAACAAGCATCCTGGGACCGGTTTCGGATTCATAATCCTCATCAGCCAGGCTATCTTGAATCCAGTGGCCAAGTGAGCAAGGGACTCACGTCTGAGCATACCCTGCCACACTTAGGGCAAACAAAGCGATACAAAAGGGGATGATGGACGGAGCGTTTGAGCAAATCAAACACTCACCCCCAGTCAACTGATCTGGGTTTAATCCATCACCATTCTTTAGCCCACTCAGCCACCCCATTTCAGACATGGCTATATGCAAATCAGTCTGACCCTGTGCCTCATGGGAACAGTCCAGCCCGAACTGCCAAGCCATGTCTTCCATGGACCGGAAACAAGCATCCTGGGACCGGTTTCGGATTCATAATCCTCATCCGCCAGGCTATCTTGAATCCAGTGGCCAAGTGAGCAAGGGACTCACGTCTGAGCATACCCTGCCACACTTAGGGCGAACAAAGCGATACAAAAGGGGATGATGGACGGAGCGTTTGAGCAAATCAAACACTCACCCCCAGTCAACTGATCTGGGTTTAATCCATCACCATTCTTTAGCCCATTCAGCCACCCCATTTCAGACATGGCTATATGCAAATCAGTCTGACCCTGTGCCTCATGGGAACAGTCCAGCCCGAACTGCCAAGCCATGTCTTCCATGGACCGGAAACAAGCATCCTGGGACCGGTTTCGGATTCATAATCCTCATCAGCCAGGCTATCTTGAATCCAGTGGCCAAGTGAGCAAGGGACTCACGTCTGAGCATACCCTGCCACACTTAGGGCGAACAAAGCGATACAAAAGGGGATGATGGATGGAGCGTTTGAGCAAATCAAACACTCACCCCCAGTCAACTGATCTGGGTTTAATCCATCACCATTCTTTAGCCCACTCAGCCACCCCATTTCAGACATGGCTATATGCAAATCAGTCTGACCCTGTGCCTCAAGGGAACAGTCCAGCCCGAACTGCCAAGCCATGTCTTCCATGGACCGGAAACAAGCATCCTGGGACCGGTTTCGGATTCATAATCCTCATCAGCCAGGCTATCTTGAATCCAGTGGCCAAGTGAGCAAGGGACTCACGTCTGAGCATACCCTGCCACACTTAGGGCGAACAAAGCGATACAAAAGGGGATGATGGACGGAGCGTTTGAGCAAATCAAACACTCACCCCAGTCAACTGATCTGGGTTTAATCCATCACCATTCTTTAGCCCACTCAGCCACCCCATTTCAGACATGGCTATATGCAAATCAGTCTGACCCTGTGCCTCAAGGGAACAGTCCAGCCCGAACTGCCAAGCCATGTCTTCCATGGACCGGAAACAAGCATCCTGGGACCGGTTTCGGATTCATAATCCTCATCAGCCAGGCTATCTTGAATCCAGTGGCCAAGTGAGCAAGGGACTCACGTCTGAGCATACCCTGCCACACTTAGGGCGAACAAAGCGATACAAAAGGGGATGATGGACGGAGCGTTTGAGCAAATCAAACACTCACCCCCAGTCAACTGATCTGGGTTTAATCCATCACCATTCTTTAGCCCACTCAGCCACCCCATTTCAGACATGGCTATATGCAAATCAGTCTGACCCTGTGCCTCATGGGAACAGTCCAGCCCGAACTGCCAAGCCATGTCTTCCATGGACCGGAAACAAGCATCCTGGGACCGGTTTCGGATTCATAATCCTCATCAGCCAGGCTATCTTGAATCCAGTGGCCAAGTGAGCAAGGGACTCACGTCTGAGCATACCCTGCCACACGTAGGGCGAACAAAGCGATACAAAAGGGGATGATGGACGGAGCGTTTGAGCAAATCAAACACTCACCCCCAGTCAACTGATCTGGGTTTAATCCATCACCATTCTTTAGCCCACTCAGCCACCCCATTTCAGACATGGCTATATGCAAATCAGTCTGACCCTGTGCCTCATGGGAACAGTCCAGCCCGAACTGCCAAGCCATGTCTTCCATGGACCGGAAACAAGCATCCTGGGACCGGTTTCGGATTCATAATCCTCATCAGCCAGGCTATCTTGAATCCAGTGGCCAAGTGAGCAAGGGACTCACGTCTGAGCATACCCTGCCACACTTAGGGCGAACAAAGCGATACAAAAGGGGATGATGGACGGAGCGTTTGAGCAAATCAAACACTCACCCCCAGTCAACTGATCTGGGTTTAATCCATCACCATTCTTTAGCCCACTCAGCCACCCCATTTCAGACATGGCTATATGCAAATCAGTCTGACCCTGTGCCTCATGGGAACAGTCCAGCCCGAACTGCCAAGCCACGTCTTCCATGGACCGGAAACAAGCATCCTGGGACCGGTTTCGGATTCATAATCCTCATCCGCCAGGCTATCTTGAATCCAGTGGCCAAGTGAGCAAGGGACTCACGTCTGAGCATACCCTGCCACACTTAGGGCGAACAAAGCGATACAAAAGGGGATGATGGACGGAGCGTTTGAGCAAATCAAACACTCACCCCCAGTCAACTGATCTGGGTTTAATCCATCACCATTCTTTAGCCCACTCAGCCACCCCATTTCAGACATGGCTATATGCAAATCAGTCTGACCCTGTGCCTCATGGGAACAGTCCAGCCCGAACTGCCAAGCCATGTCTTCCATGGACCGGAAACAAGCATCCTGGGACCGGTTTCGGATTCATAATCCTCATCAGCCAGGCTATCTTGAATCCAGTGGCCAAGTGAGCAAGGGACTCACGTCTGAGCATACCCTGCCACACTTAGGGCGAACAAAGCGATACAAAAGGGGATGATGGACGGAGCGTTTGAGCAAATCAAACACTTACCCCCAGTCAACTGATCTGGGTTTAATCCATCACCATTCTTTAACCCACTCAGCCACCCCATTTCAGACATGGCTATATGCAAATCAGTCTGACCCTGTGCCTCATGGGAACAGTCCAGCCCGAACTGCCAAGCCATGTCTTCCATGGACCGGAAACAAGCATCCTGGGACCGGTTTCGGATTCATAATCCTCATCAGCCAGGCTATCTTGAATCCAGTGGCCAAGTGAGCAAGGGACTCACGTCTGAGCATACCCTGCCACACTTAGGGAAAACAAAGCGATACAAAAGGGGATGATGGACGGAGCGTTTGAGCAAATCAAACACTCACCCCCAGTCAACTGATCTGGGTTTAATCCATCACCATTCTTTAGCCCACTCAGCCACCCCATTTCAGACATGGCTATATGCAAATCAGTCTGACCCTGTGCCTCATGGGAACAGTCCAGCCCGAACTGCCAAGCCATGTCTTCCATGGACCGGAAACAAGCATCCTGGGACCGGTTTCGGATTCATAATCCTCATCCGCCAGGCTATCTTGAATCCAGTGGCCAAGTGAGCAAGGGACTCACGTCTGAGCATACCCTGCCACACTTAGGGCGAACAAAGCGATACAAAAGGGGATGATGGACGGAGCGTTTGAGCAAATCAAACACTCACCCCCAGTCAACTGATCTGGGTTTAATCCATCACCATTCTTTAGCCCACTCAGCCACCCCATTTCAGACATGGCTATATGCAAATCAGTCTGACCCTGTGCCTCATGGGAACAGTCCAGCCCGAACTGCCAAGCCATGTCTTCCATGGACCGGAAACAAGCATCCTGGGACCGGTTTCGGATTCATAATCCTCATCAGCCAGGCTATCTTGAATCCAGTGGCCAAGTGAGCAAGGGACTCACGTCTGAGCATACCCTGCCACACTTAGGGCGAACAAAGCGATACAAAAGGGGATGATGGACGGAGCGTTTGAGCAAATCAAACACTCACCCCCAGTCAACTGATCTGGGTTTAATCCATCACCATTCTTTAGCCCACTCAGCCACCCCATTTCAGACATGGCTATATGCAAATCAGTCTGACCCTGTGCCTCATGGGAACAGTCCAGCCCGAACTGCCAAGCCATGTCTTCCATGGACCGGAAACAAGCATCCTGGGACCGGTTTCGGATTCATAATCCTCATCAGCCAGGCTATCTTGAATCCAGTGGCCAAGTGAGCAAGGGACTCACGTCTGAGCATACCCTGCCACATTTATGGCGAACAAAGCGGTAGGACCGGTCCTAGGAAGCTTGTTTCCGGTCCAGGGAAGGCATGGCTTGGCAGTTCGGGCTGGACTGTTCCCATGAGGCACAGGGTCAGACTGATTTGCATATGGCCTTGTCTGAACTGGGGTGGCAGAGTGGGCTAAAGAACGGTGATGGATTAAACCCAGATCTGTTGACTGGGTGTGAGTGTTTGATTGATTCAGATGCTCCGTCCATCACCACCCCCTTTTGTACCGCTTTTGGCCGCCATAAGTGTGGCAGGGTATGCTCAGACGTGAGTCCCTTGCTCACTTTGCCACTGGATTCAAGCAAGCCGGGCTGAAGACGGCTGGAATGCCAGAAACCGGTCCTCGGAAGCTTGTTTCCGGTCCAGGGAAGACATGGCTTGGCAGTTCGGGCTGGACTGTTCCCATGAGGCACAGGGTCAGACTGATTTGCATATAGCCATGTCTGAACTGGGGTGGCAGAGTGGGCTAAAGAACGGTGATGGATTAAACCCAGATCTTTTGACTGGGTGTGAGTGTTTGATTGATTCAGATGCTCCGTCCATCACCACCCCCTTTTGTACCATAATAGAGATATTGCACACTAACAGAAAAGATGAGTCTTTATGGCTTTCCTGAAGGGTAGCAGGTCTTCTATTCCTCGTATTTGAATTGGAAGTTCATTCCAGAGCTTTGCCGCGAGGTATCTGAATGAGCGGCCGCCCATCCTGATTAATTTAATGCGGGACACTACGGCTAGATTCTGTCCCTCAGAGCGCAGCGTGCGTCGGGGAACGTAGGATGAGAGAAGTGGACAGAGCATGGGGGGGAGCAGTTTTAAGGATTTTAAATGCAAGGCATAGGGTTTTAAAGTGAATCCTCTTTTCCACGGGAAGCCAGTGGAGTTTTGTGAGGGCAGTGGTCACCGACTTATGGCGAGGGAGGCCGGTCAGAGCACTGGCGGCAGCGTTCTGGACTAGCTGGAGTCTAGATTTCTCTGCTATGTTTTCCCCTAACAGGAGGGAGCTAGCGTAGTCCAGCCTCAAAAGGATTGCTGACTGAACCACTAGTTGGCGGGCTCGGTGGTCGAAAAATTTCAAAATCGGCCTGAGGTTGCGTAAAATTCCAAAACAGGTGGCCGCCACTTTCTTGGTATGGTGGGTAAAATTCAGGGCAGATCCCACCCAGACTCCCAGGTTTTTTACACGGTCTTTATACTCGGGTGGTTGGCCGAGGGTCTCTGGCCACCAGCAGTTCCCCCAGGCAGTTGTCTCTTTGCCCACCAACAAAACTCCGTTTTGCCGGCGTTGAGTTGGAGGTAGTTCGCCGTCATCCAGCCGGTGATGTCTATGAGAGTCTGTTTGAAATTCTGTGCACTAAGACCACTTTCATTTTTCAGTGCCACCACTAGCTGGGTATCGTCAGCGTAAGACACAATTGACAGTCCATGATTCCTGGCTACTTCTGCCAGAGGTTGGACGTACACATTGAACAGAGTAGGGCTGAGAGCCGACCCCTGGGGCACACCCTGCTCAATGGGGCATTCTTTAGAAAGAAAAGGAGGTGTGGAGACTCTGAAAGATCTGCCTGACAAAAAAGGTTTGAACCAGCTGAGAGCCTGCCCTGTGACCCCTATCTCCTCCAGCCTGAACAGCAGAATCTCGTGTGACACCGTATCGAAGGCAGCACTGAGATCTAAAAGAATCAGTGCTGCCGTCCCGCCAAAATCTAATATGGTACGGAGATGTTCTGTCACACTTAAGAGAGCTGTCTTGGTACTGTGACCGGCGCGGAAGCCATGTTGGGACCTGTCCAGAATGGAATTAGACGTCAGATATTTGGTCAAGGTGGAATTAACATGGGCTTCCGCTACTTTGGCTGGCCAGGGGAGGAGTGATATAGGTCTGAAGTTTTCAGGTAAGGTAGGGTCTAGCGTGGGCTTTTTTATGATGGGTGTCACCCAGGCTTGCTTCCATCTTGTGGGTATATTGGCAGTGGAAAAGGACAGGTTTACAATGTCTCTAAGGGGGCCAAGTGCAGTCCAGTCTGACTCTCTAAATAATTCAGGTTTCAGGGGGTCTGCGGGTGAACCTGACTTAATTTTATTACAGAGTTTGAGGAAATCTTCTTGGCTGAGTGCCGGGATATTAGAAAGATTGGGCCTGTTCGGATCGACTGAAGGAATGAGGTGGGGAGTCGCTGGGAAGGTACAATAGATTTTCTTGATTTTGTCCATAAAAAAAGACGCCATGTTATCACAAAATGTAGGAGACGTATTGGAGTTGTCTATCGTTTTCTTAGCGCTGAGCTCTTTTAGTATTCTAAAAATGGTTTTGGAGGCATTATGACTGTTCTTAATCTCAGTGGTGTAATACGCCGCTCGAGTCCTACAAATATTGCGGTGGTAACTTTTTTGTAATTGGACGTAGAGGGCTTTGAGTGCCGGATCATATTCTCTCCTCCATCTTCGTTCAGCTTATTTACACTCTTTTTTTTGTGAGGAGAGCTCTTCGTTGAACCAAGGGCTGGATTCATGGAAGCGCGCCTTGATCCATTTGGCTGGTATCAGGGTGTCCAAAGCTTTACTAATCCACTCGTAAAACTGGTCATAACCTTGATCAGGGTCCTCGCTAGGTTGAGGAGGATTCTTTGTGAGGAGTGCGTGGAAGTCTTCGAGACGAAGCTTCCTCCACGGTCTTTTCAGGACTTGCTGGGCGGGTTTTAAGTTGGGGTCATCACTGAGAGGTATAGTCATAATCACCAAACAGTGGTCAGACCAGGTCATAGGGATAGGGGGTTCGACACTCACATTGATCATATTCGAAAAGATGGGGTTTAAGAGATGCCCGCCGCTGTGTGTGGGACCACTCACAAGTTGGCAGAGCTGAAGGGCGGGGAGGTCGGCTAGCAAGGTATTGATCTTAGTGTCAGCGGTAAGATCAAAAGGTCAAGTCAGCAGACTAGTTTCTTCAGGCAGCGTTTTGATGAGTTCATGTCAGGGTCCAGTCCAATGTCCAAAGAGCAAAATCCCCAAACTTTTTCCCCTTCCCCTTCAGCTACAGAACTGACCACACAAGTTATCCATGCCATGTCACCAACCATACCCTTAGCGCCCCCGAAAGATTTACTGGGGATCCAAACAAGGCACAAGTGTTCATCACACAATGCTCCTTACATTTTTTGTGCAAGCCCATTATTTTTAAGGAGGATCAATCTAGGGTGGCCTTTTTATTGTCTTACCTGAGTGGTGATGCAGCGGCGTGGTCAATGTCAATCGTCAACAGCAATGATCCCATATTGCATAATTTCGAAGCATTTTAAGCGGAGTTCCTGCGGATTTTTGATCGTAGATCTATTTCCCAGACCACCGACAATGAGCTCTTAGAGTAAAAACAATCGGGATTTGATAGCCTATCTGGCACAACAAGTTAATTGTGGAGTCCCAATGGCCCGTAACCAAGCGAGGAGCAATTTTTTACAGGGGTCTCAAAGATGAACTGAAGGATGGGTTGTCACAGATTCCCAAGAGACCAACTGAGGTGTCAGAGTTAATTGATTTAGTTTTGCAGATATACCAATGGCAGAATGATGGGAAAAAGCGAACGTCGTAGGGAAGTCAGATCATTTCCACCCCGTTTTGATCGAATGATGACCGAACCAGTTAAACAAAATGAGACGGCGATCGCTGAGGAGCCCATTCAGATTGGATCAGTAAGCGGTCCGTTAACCAAGGAAGAGAGAGAAAAGCGTAGAGCAGTTAAGTTGTGCATGTATTGTGGAGGTTCTGGGCATTTTGTCAAGGACTGTCTGAAGAAACTAAGGGTCAATGCATGGGTAAAAGACATGCCCCGCCAGTAAAGGGACTTGCTTTGGTGGGTGCGTCAGAAAAGACAACTCCAGATTCTCAATTGGTGGCCAACACGTTGCAATCTGCTGCCCGCATGTAATCATTCCCAGTCGAATCAAGTTTAGCAACATCAGTGTTGAGGAAATCTCCGTGATGATCGACTCCGGGGCGACAGGACATTTTTGTGATATCAAGTTTGCCCAGACCTTGGGCATCCAGTTTGTTAAGAAAGCAAAGCCAGAAGCAGTGCGAGCAGTGGATGGAACCAATCTGTCTTCAGGGCCCATTGTTTTGTAAACAGAGGAAGTAATTGTGGAAGGTCCAGGTTTGCATCAAAGTTATTTGAAATTCAGTCTTATTGATGCCCCACAGTTTCAGCTGATTTTGGGTCTTCCTTGGTTGACCGAACATAATCCTAGAATATACTGGGCTAAGAGAACCATTGATCTCAAATCAGCTTATTGCAAGGAGCATTGCTTCCATTCTCGAGCCGCTGTAAACCCTTCTTCCCAACCGTCTCTTCTAGCTGAGACCCCCAAGGTGATTTGTACAGTGGCAGTTCCAGAGATCCCTGTGGAGTATCAAGAACTGAAGGCGGTATTTGATGAAATTGAAGCAGAAAAGCTACCTCCTCACCGGGAGTATGATTGTAAAATAGAACTGGAGCCGGGGGCTTCTCTCCCATACAGCCGAATGTATGCTCTTTCCGAAAACGAGAATAATCATTTGAAAGAGTACTTAGATCGATATTTGGCAAATGGGTTTATCAGGCCCTCCCAGTCTCCAGTCTCTTCCCCACTTTTTTTATTCCAAAGAAGGATGGTACTTTGAAAACTTGCATCGATTACCGCGCCTTGAATGCAGTCACTAAGAAAAATCGTTATCCGCTCCCTTTGATTTCTGAGTTACTGGATCAAGTGAAGAATGCTTGTGGGTACACAAAATTGGATCTCAGAGAAGCCTACCATCTGGTCAGAATGGCTGAAGGAGAAGAATGGAAGACAGCTTTTCGAACACGGTTTGGCCTGTTTGAGTATCAGGTCATGCCATTTGGCCTGTGCAATGCCGCCGCTGCCTTTCAGCATTTTGTCTATGATGTACTTCAAGAATTCTTAGACCGGTGTGCAGTGATCTATATCGACGATATTCTAATTTTTTCATCCAATCAGGAAGACCACGTTCGTCAGGTGCGGGCGATCTTGCAAAGACTGATTGATCATCACCTGTTTGTAAAGTTGGAGAAATGTGTTTCTGGGATTTGTGCTGTCCCCTGAAGGAGTCTCTATGGATGATTCCAAAGTGCAAGCAATCAAGGATTGGCCACCGCTGCAAAATGTGAAAGAAATCCAAAACTTCCTGGGGTTCGCCAATTTTTACCGACGATTAATTGTCAACTTCTCTGGAAAAGTAGCCCCCATTACTCGGCTTTTAAGGAAGAAGGAGAAGTTTGATTGGAGTCCTGATACTGCGAAGGCATTTCAAGAGCTAAAAGATTTATTCACCTCTGTTCCAATCTTACAGCATCCGAATCCAGAAGAGCCTTTCTTTGTCGAAACTGATGCTTCCAATTTAGCGATTGGAGGCATCTTGTCACAAAGACACAAAACCACCGGTCAGTTACACCCGGTAGCCTACAGGTCCTGGAAGTTAACGGCAGCAGAAGTCAACTATTCCATTGCTGATAAAGAGTTGCTTGCTGTAAACGATGCTTTTCAGGAATGGAGGCATTATCTGCTATGGGCTAGACATGAGATTACTGTTTTTACTGACCATCGAAATTTACAGTTTCTGAAATCAGCTCGCACATTGACTCCTCGGCAATTGAGATGGTCCTTTTTCTTTGCTGACTACAATTTTGTGTTAACCTACAAGCCAGGCACCATTAATGGAAAGGCGGATGCCTTGTCTCGTCTGGATGTTGGAGATCAAGAAGAGAAAAAAGAGATGGGACACATTATTCCAACTGAGAAGATCGTTGCAACCATCTGGTTTCCTGAACTAGAAGATAAGATCAGAGAATCAATGTCGGAAGAAGAAATGTTTGCTTGGAGTCAGGAAGAGATCGGTAGAGAAATCAAAGATGGTAAACCTTTCCATCAGGAGCACTGGTTTGCCCCAAGTAGAGACCTACAAGGGAAAATTATGGAACAATTTCATGATGAACCAATGGCCGGTCATAAAGGAGCGAAGAAGACTTCTGAATTGATAAGACGAGAATTTTGGTGGCCAGATCTAGACACTCAGGTGAGACAATATGTGGCCTACTGTGAGCAGTGTGTAAAGTGGAAGGCTTCCAGGCAGGCGCCTCAAGGTTTACTTTTACCCTTGCCAATTGCTCCTTGTCCTTGGCATACAGTTTACATGAATTTTATAGTGGATCTTCCTTCTAGTCAAGGGTTTTCCACAATCTGGGTGGTGGTGGATCAATTCTCACAGATGAGTCATTACATTCCTCCAAAGTCTCTTACCACAGCAGTGCAATTGGCTACCCTCTTCACTCAACACGTTGTCAAGGCCCATGGTATTTCCAAGTTGGTCATCTCAGATCGAGGCCCTCATTCATCTCTCGTTTCTGGAAGGCCTTTTTGGAGATATTAGGAGTAGACTCTAGGTTGTATTCCAGTTTCCACCCTGAAACCGATGGCCAGACAGAAAGGGTCAATCAGATTTAGAGCAGTTTTTGCGTCTTTATTTGATGGATCATGAAGGGGAGTAGCCAGATTTGATCTAGGTGGCTGAATTTGCATATAATAATGCAGTTCACTCGTCTACTGGGTACTTCCTATTCTATTTAAATTTTGGCAGGCATCCAAACATGTTAATGGGAAAATCGGAGAGTGATGTTCCAGCAGTAGAGGAGGTAGTGAGGCCTTTCAAACAGCCACACGAAATTTGGTAAGAGCCAAAGGAGTGCATAAGAAATAAGCAGATAAGGGAAAAAGAGATAATCCAGTGTTTGAAGCTGGAAATGAGGTCTGGGTTTCCACTAGGAACATGAGATTGAAAGGCAATTGGAAATTTCAACCCCGATTTGTTGGTCCCTATACTGTGGAAAAGATGTTGAATCCAGTTAGTGTTAAGATCAGGCTTCCTGCTAAATCCAAGGTACATCCAGTATTTCATGTTTCGCTAGTCAAGAGAAATCCATCAGATTTAAGGAAGGTAAATCCCCCAGATCCAATTCTAGTTCAGTCAGGAGAAGAGTTTGAGGTGAAACGCATTATTGATTCCAAGTTGAAGAGAGGGAAGGTTTTCTATTTGGTGGATTGGAAGGGGTTTGGACCAGAGGATAGATCTTGGGAGCCAGCGTCCAATGCACATGCCTCTAGATTGGGGCGAGAGTTTCATAGGGCACATCCTCAGCAACCCAAGAAGAGAGGAGGAGGGGTTTTGGTGGGAGGTACTCTCAGGTTTGGATTGTTGAGACCCCTCAGCCTTGGTCAGTTAGGAGGTGGTCCTAGGAAAAAGATATCAAATTACCCTTGGAGTCGGCTGCGCCGATTCTCCTGTTAGGTAGGATTCTTACCTGTAGGTTTTCCTTAGAGGTCTTAATGGCTGCCCTTCAGGGTTCCCTCTTTACCCCTTTGTTGGTTAGCGCTCTAGTGTTTGGCAGGTAATTTTGCAGGCAGGTGTTCGCGCTCATGCTTAATGCACTCTGCGCACTTCAACGGTAATTTTGAAGCATACTGACGTTAGTCTAGGTCCGCGCTTCAATAATTTTCCAGGATTTAGCTTTGGGGAGGCAAGAAGTCGTGGCTCCTTCTGGAATACTTTGTTTCACCAAGTTAATGCTCGAGCAGCAGTTTTTGGCATTGCTGGTGTATTCCTGAGGCGTCAGCGCCACCTGGTGAGCTTTATATTTCTCCAGAAGATTCAGCTTCAACCTCGTATGTAAGTCATTGCGGGGAACCAGCGCACTCCTTTGTTTACTGCCTAGTAGTTCAGTGTTAGGCAGGCTGGAGTGCATTTAGTTATTATTAGTTCTTGAAGTTGGTGTCCAGTCCTTCAGAAATTAGTCGTGGGACAGAGTCTTCAGTTTGCACAGAGACAGTTTGCTTAAGGCTGGTTTTCAGTTACGTTAAGACTATTTTGGTGCCTTCACCTTTCGAACTTGAGAGAGCCCGACCTTTTGGTTTCTTGGAGTAGTTTGGATAAAGAGTCACTGAGTAATTCAAGTTCCAAGCCTAGCAGGCACTTTTGGCTACTAGCTCTCATTTTGAAGTAGAATTCTCAGTTCCATTTGTAAGTAACAATATCCATCCTTACTAATATTATAAAGAGAGAGCCCAAACCTTTGAGGCGGGTAATCTCAGTAACCACAGCACCAATCAAAACACCCAATACAGCGTTGGAAAGGGCAGTTGCAGCAGAAGGACATAGGCTATGCAGAGGGATAAAAAAATGTATTAAAAAAATTGCAAAAAACTAAATCATCCAGAAGGCCGAGGGCCAAAATAACATCAAACAGGAAATGATGTAATAATGTGACTCACTATATTGAGACTGAGAGCCTGGAGCCAAATTGATCGTGAACAAGGGATATGCTATCCCGAAACGCGTAGATTTGTGCCTGCCTTCTTGAGAAACTCCATGCTGTGAGGATTAAATAAAAAAAGCACATAAGTGAAGACAAACACGAGTTCGTCCCATTTTTCTCCTAGCAGGGGCAATTGGTTGTGGATTTAAATGCAGCGTGGTTCTGCCGCGGGGATTTACGAACCGGCGAGAGAGCACTGCAAATTCTGGCGAAAAGGAACCGAGGGGTATCAATATATATATATATATATATATATTCACTGAAAAAACCATAGGTTATAGACCATATATAGTTAGGAATTAGCATTTAAAAAACCTTATTTTACTCACACAAAACCAATGAAATTCCATATATAGTTAGTTGTACTAACTATATATCGCGCACCCGCAATCCACTGCTGATCATGTCACATATTACATCATTCATGACATGGTCAGTGACATCACTGATGACATCACTGATGACATCTCAAATGACATCACTGATGACATCACTGATGACATCTCAAATGACATCACTGATGACATCACTGATGACATCACTGATGACATCTCAAATGACATCACTGATGACATCTCAAATGACATCACTGATGACATCACTGATGACATCTCATTTGACATTACTGATCACATCACTGATGACATCATTCATGTGATAATACGATGAACCTCTTCAGACTCTAATATAACCTTAGATACACTCAGTGAAAACAGACACTCACAGACTGTCACTCATCCATGGAGTTACTCACACACCTAGTCAGTCATGCAAAGAATCAATCACACCTCCATTTCCTCAACTATACAGTTATACACACCTTACTTATTCAAACATATACTAACACATATTTACTCACTTATACAATCCTGGATACAAGTTCACAATGATTCATACAGCCACTCACACATTCACTGGCTCTTATGCACAGTTATTTATATATGTCAACTCTCACATGTACTGTGTTTTACATATGTACTTACTTTGACATGTAGCACTGAGATATCCATTCACTCACCAATGCACTCATGCACACAGTCAACCGCCCATACAGATGTTTCCACATGCACTTTTGAACCCATACACCTAGTGAATCAACTGCTCACACATCTATGCAGAGAGTCATACACCTCCCAGCCACCCATACACACTCTCAGTCTCCCATACAAATACTTGGGCAACCAATCAATAACCCATATAGTTAATCATATAGCTACTGATCAACACATGCAGCAGTTTACAGAACAACAGACATAATGATGCACAAATTAAGACAGTTTAGTCACTAACCCATGCACTCAGTGAGACACATTTAATCACTCACTCATACAGTCAGTCATGCACCTACTAAATCCTTTGTTCAGACACTTATACATCCACTCATTCTTCAATATGTAAGACATATTTTAACTTTACAAAAACATACAGTCACTGGATGTTGTCATCAGTGATGTCATCAGTGATGTCATTTGAGATGTCATCAGTGATGTCATCAGTGATGTCATTTGAGATGTCATCAGTGATGTCATCAGTGATGTCACTGACCATGTCATGAATGATGTAATATGTGACATGATCAGCAGTGGATTGCGGGTGCGCGATATATAGTTAGTACAACTAACTATATATGGAATTTCATTGGTTTTGTGTGAGTAAAATAAGGTTTTTTAAATGCTAATTCCTAACTATATATGGTCTATAACCTATGGTTTTTTCAGTGAATTTTCAAGGTTTTGTAAATGCTAATTCCTAACTATATATGGTCTATAACCTATGGTTTTTTCAGTGAATTTCATTGGTTTTTTAAAAGCTAATATCTATAGCTGTAAAATGTATTCTTCTTTAAATCCAAAAATATATTTTATATGTTTATTAATAATTTTTTTTAAATATATTTTTTTGTTTCGCTCCCGGTCCGCGAACCGGAAAGCTTTCCGTTAGCTCAAATTGATGCCGCGACCCGGTCCGCGAACCGGTAAGAAATCAACATAGTGACGGTATCGCGTTGCCGCGTAATGCGTCTTGTGACGTACCGCGTTAGCGCACCCGGAAGTGCCCCGGGGCGCGGACCGAGGCGTGAAACGCAGCTCCCCGGAAGCGATCCGCGGCGCGTCGCGAAAGCGCGACGTATCGCGTTGCCGCGTAATGCGTCTTGTGACGTACCGCGTTAGCGCACCCGGAAGTGCCCCGGGGCGCGGACCGAGGCGCGAAGCGCAGCGACCCGGAAGCTAACCGGGGCGCGTTCCGCAGCGCGTAACATGAGCGTGAGAGGTCATGTGACTTGTTAATAAAACTTTTCATTGGTTCATTTCACTTTTGGTTTCATAATGATGTAAGGCTAGGTCAGGTGACCTAAAAATAACACTTTTCATTGGTTTAGAACTATTTTTTTTCCCAAATGATGAAAGCCCCCACCTTTTTTCTCACTCTGACTTTCAACTTTGAGAAAGGAAGACCTGATCATTTGCTCTGATTAAAAAATGGCTTCAATAGTAGCTTCAGCTTCTGCACCCCCACCACCACCGCCACCATCTCCTCATAGGAAGAGAGGACCACCTGCACAGTTTATTGGAGACACAGAGGAGGAAGAGGAAGAACAAGACGGAGAGGAAGAAGAGGGACCACGATTTGTCAAAGAGTTACCCCGGGTATCTCATCGCAAAGTTAGCTTTATCTGGCAATTTTTTTCCATTCCACCAGGAGAGAAAAAAGTCAATGCACGCTATGCTACGTGCCTTATCTGCCAAGAAAAGTTATCCCGGGGCACTAATAAAAAATACAGTTATGGAAATCACATGATGCACCGACATATGCAGAGGTGGCATCCAAACAACTATAGTCGTGCAGAGATGCGTGAACTACAACAGAACCCCCCAACTTCGGTGACAAGAACATCTACTGATATCTCTCTCACATTTGGAGAGGCCAACGAAACAGTGCCAAATATTCAAAACAATTTTGTCCATATGAAGCTGACATGCTTATATTGTGGCACTTTAATTTCATGCGCAAACATGAGTCTGAAATTAATTAATTTGGCTTTCGAGAAACACCGATGCTCCAAACGCAGCAAGTTTTAATTTTTTTTTTTGCTCCTGTTGAGCCTTTTTCAATGCCTCTTTCTGTTCTTTCCCTTTGAAAAAAAACAAAAAAAACAAATAAGTGTTCAAAAAATACAAAAAAAACAAATAATGTTCAAAAAAGAAAAAAAAAATATAAAACAACAAAAATATTAAAAAAAAAGTTCTTTTCAGAACTACCTCCCCGTTATTAAAAAATTGCTAGAATGTTTAGCACTCTGGCAAGCTCTATTTCTTTTGGTTCGCTTCCCGGTTAGCTTCCCGGTACGCAGACCGGGAGCTAACCAAAAAAATAAAAAAATAAAAAATAGAGTAAGTATAAGGAAAGTAAACAGAGAGTGATGTTAAAAGAAAGACAGCTATAGGGACTAAAGAAGAGATACTGTTTAATAGATCTATTTACCGAAGAAAAGACGGAAGAGGGTATAATTGTGAAAAACAAAATAGATAACGAAGTGAAAGAAAAAAAAAGAGAGTATAACATTAACAAAGAAGAGTTTCTTGGAGAATGTGAGTGAATGTTCAAAATAAGATTAAAACATGAAGAATAACAGAGAGAAAAAATAGAAAACAGAAAACAAAAAATAACAGAAAAAGATTAATTGAAACAGCAAAGAAATGTAAGTAACATAGAGCCATATCATCAACATATGCAATAAAAGTTTTGCAGCTTTTATTGGCAGAAATGTGTCGCTAAAGCTGCTTTTGCGGCAGAAAACTGCCACTAAAACCACTTTTGCACCAGTTTTCTGCCAATAAAAAGAGCAATAATTTTATTGGCTGTGTTCATAATATGCCCCTTAGTGTGCTTCAACTACACAGAGAAAGCATTATGAACAAGTAGTGAAAAAGTGATCAGTCAAAGACACCAAGAGTAATAGAGACGGAGTGAGTGAACAAGAGTGAGGAACTATGAGAAGAGAGGGACTGAGAAAAAGAGTGGAAGGAGTTGAGTAAGTAGGTAATAGAGAAAGGAATGAGGAAAGTAGCAAAGGCAGGAAACTGAGGGTTAAAGAAATGAAGCAGTGGAACTAATAGTAGGTGAATGTGATAGAAATGTAACAAAAAGAGTACAAAACATTTACCTTATAATTGTCGTTAACTTACTCACTTTTTGTTTTTATACTTTCAATCTGTGAAAGAGAGAACAAACATTTGAAAAATATTAAGGACATTTTACACCCTCATAGATTACAAGCTATGTTCAATGAAAATGACGACATTTCAGACAGTGAAATGTTAGAAATGTTATTAAATTTTGAAACACAATCACAATAATAAATAATTGCTTAAAAAATAAAAAAAAATAAAAAATAATCAACAAAACCAACAATCAATTAACATACAGTATTTGAAAAGTCTATCATTCATTTTTCATTGCAGTACGCTGCCCAGAACGCTTCCCGGATCGCGGACAGGGCGCTACCCACGCAAAAAAACAAAAAATTTTTTTTTTTTTCTTTTGCCCCGCGGGCCCTTTTAAAACCTCCACATTAAACCTAGGGGGTCAGGGAGGATCTAGTATGCCCCCTTATGGTTATTTCCCCCTTTGTTTTGGCCTCCTCTTGTCTCTCAATCCTACCGAGAGACAAGATGGCGGCCGCTCCGGACTGTTTAGAATGTTGACAGACACCGGAGAGCCAATCAGCTTCGCTACGCGAAGTTCCGGTACGCGTAAGGTCCGCGAACCGGGGCGCTGCCCGGTCCGCTGTTACAGATATATATCTTTTTTTAAACGTTAATTTCTCAAAATCCACTGGAGCACATATATTGAGACCTACAAAAGGCACATCGGGCTACCAGTCCCTACAATTTTGCCAAGTCTCGTGCAAATCCATTCAGCCGTTCGGGCTAAAAGTGAGGCCAACCGCCCTATGGAAAACTCAATGTTAAAAACACGTTTTGGGACCCCCCTTTTTTCTCGGCCCCCCCTGGACGAAACCCCCCCAAATTTTCAGGGGCTGCTCAGAAACAAAATGTTCCATTTTCCAGAAAATTTCAGCCAATTCCGTCCACAAACGCCAAAGTTATTAGACATAGAATTTTCAAAAATCCCATAGGGAAAAAATCCTAACTATATATACCTACTGGCGACCGCCAGTAGGTAATATATATATATATATATATATATATATATATATATATATATATATATATATATATATAATATATATATATATATCCATATCCATACTAATATTAAAAAGAGAGAGCACAAACCGTTGAGGCGGGTAATCTCAGTAACCACAGCACCAATCACAACACCCAATACAGCGTTGGAAAGGGCAGTTGCAGCAGAAGGACATAGGCTATGCAGACGGCCACCATATATATTTAAAAGGTAAAAGAACCGTGCCAGCAAAGTAGTCCCTTGTGGGCGTGTCTGCGTTCTGCTGTGGGCGTGTGCTGGGGGCGTGACAAACACTGGGGACGTGTGGTACGTTCCGCCCTTCATGCCATGTGAGTCGTAATTGCGCCGCATCAAGGGGCACGCTGGGGCCATGACAAACGCTGTGGGCGTGTGTCCGCCCTTCATGCCATGTGAAGCGCCAATTACGCAATTGCGCCGCATCAAGGGGCACGCTGGGGGCATGACAAACGCTGGGGGCGTATGCTACGTTCCGCACTTCATGCCATCTGGGTCGTACATTAATCAGATCGTCTGCTGTGGCCGTGTGCTGGGGGCGTCACAAAGGCGTTCACCTTGAAGCGTGGTAAGTCACCATTCGCAAGTCTCCCTTGGGGGACTGCCCATTGTCTCACACATACTGGGGGTGCCAAATGCAGTGTGTGCCTTGGCCTGGGTGCGTCTGAAAGGGCCGAACGCAGTGTGTGGCTTGGCCTGGGTGCGTCTAAAAAGCACTCGGGGCTGAAGAGCGTCGGTGTAGGTTATAAAAAAATAAGAACAGCGGGAAACAATCATTCAAGACTCACACAATTCTAATTGTTAGACGGTCGCCGCTGGCCCTCAAGCGGGGGCACAGGACACTAAACGTGTCTACGGGAACAATTACTGCAGCCTCTCATGCGCACTGTTACTGAACTATCACATTAAACCAAATTACACGCGCCTGCTAATATCAGCCAGGGCTGTAGCCGGCTCAGGCGGCGGATCACTACACTAATTACATGCGCCTGATAACATGAACCAGGGCTGCAGCTGGGCCTCAAGCGGGGGGACACGCGCCTGCTAACATCAACCAGGGCTGCAGCTGGGCCTGAAGCGGGGGAACACACGAATGACCGTATCTGAATACACACATTACACACATTCTATTTCATACCCGGACAACGTCGGGACGGGCTGCTAGTATATATATTTTGCCTACCATCCATTTTTTTTTCTTCAGTCACCCATTTCAGAGTGTCAGCTGTTAAGGACCAATATAGTCATTTTTTAGTTTGTTCTTATACTTCATTTTTTGGTCCAAGAGAGAAGCAATTCACTGCGCAGAAAGAGGTAGGAGACATGACTGTGGTAGAGGTGGGAGATCTGAAGTGGAATTGTAGTTTAGTTCTTAGAATTGGATAATTTTTGTGTTTTGTATTACAGATGCCCCGCAAAGTGAGAAGGAAGAATCACTAACTAAGTTGCCGAGGTGCAAGCAATGGAGTCTCTCTTTTATCCCATCCCCTTTTTTCCCTCTCTACTGGTGCTGAACTATGTTCGTTCTCAGTGGAGTGTGGGAGTCTGGGAAGAAATCATCTGCTCCTGTGGAAGGTCAAGTTTTAAGGTGCGTGGTACTCGGCAAGATGTACATAAATGTACCTAGCCTGTGTGTAGGCATTAAGCCAAGAATCCCTCTAGGATTTAGTCAACCCCCTTACCTGAAGTGAGAGACTGTGGGACCCCGTCCTGGTCTCGAGTTGGATACCCCACGAGGGATGTTAGACCACTGCGAGCTGGAGTGTCTGCATGCAGGAACCTCAGCGTCTTTTGTCAGTGTGTTGGCCAGGAAGTCCGGTCTCCTCTGTCTTATCTTAGCAAGATGTGATGCATTTATACCCACAAGTCTCACTAGGGGTCCTACCTTGCTTGCTGTATTACTGTGTCGGCATAAGGATGAAATGGGCATGAACTTTGTACATAGATTTTATACAGGAGATGGTCGTCTTACTGTGCTTCCAAGAATTGTCATGCATAATTTATGAGATTTCAAACTAGGGAAAAGCCGCGTTTTGAATGCAGTGTAATATCTAGGTAAAAAGTCACTCCCTGTAAACCTTGACAAGTGTAATGTAGGGAGAGAATATAGGTGAAGGGTAATGAGATTACCAGGGCCTATATTATGATACCTATATGGAACATAACACCCACTCCTCTTCCGAATGGATGACATAATTAAATTCTAACCCCTTCGCTGCCCCTTCCCCTTCCCCTTAGGCCTTTTCAACCACTGTGCTAAGATTTTTTTTTGGCTATTTGGGGTAGTGTGTGCTTGGGCCCCTGTAACTTTTCTTCCAACATCATGGGGATTCTAAAGGTATCCAGGGTTTGTGGATTCCCCTGGAGGTGTTCCAGAAATTAGCAAAAATACAGCAACATTTTGTTTTTTGGGGGGAAAATTGAAAAAAAGGGCTGCAAATGAAAGTGTCTGTTTTTTCCCTGCGAATGGTATCAAAAAGGGGTTGTGGTGCTGAAATCACCATCTTCCCAGCTTTCAGGGACAAGCAGACATTTGTCAGAAAACCACTTTTTTTTTTTTTACAGTTTTGGCATTTTTCTGGGACATTGCCTATTTTTGCTATTTTTTGTGCATTCAACCTCCTTCCAGTTAATGGTAGAAGTGGGTATGAAAGCAATACTGGATCCAGGAAAGCTATATATTTTAGAAAAGTAGACAAAATTTTGCATTCAGCAAGAGGTCATTTGTGTAGATCCTTCAAGGTTTCTTTATTGAAACGAACAGTTAAATATAGGAAAAATTGAAAATTAGTTGAAACAGCCTTTTGTGTCAACGTTTTTACATGCAACTGCTTCTAATTATGACACCTCTATGAAAGCAATATACCGTTACATCCGCTGGACCTTCCTGGTTGTGGGGATATACAGAACTTGTAGGTTCACCAAGAACCTGACGAACCCAGAGCCAAAAACTGATAAGCAACTTGCAATGGTTTTTTATTATGTACCTGGTATATAGCAATTATTCTGGGAAAATGTTTACATGGGAAAATTGGAAAGAAAGACACCTATGTATTTCTGAAATTGGAACAAAATATAGAGTTTAGAAACAGTAGATGTTTGCACATTTCCGAAATTGGAAATACTCATACTAGCATGAGAATTATCGATCATTTCTCAAATGTACTTCTTCTTTACACGTTGTCTTTCATTTGGAAAGCAGAAATGCATCAAAAGTCAATAGGTACAAATACGAATTACCCTAAGTCCTCCCAATAATAATGGTTCCTCACTTGTGTGGGTAAGCATAGTGTCCAAGACAGGAAATGGCTCAAAACCCAACTTGAACACACCACATTTTCACAATGAAAAATGACCCTTTTTTGCAAAGTGCCTAGCTGTAGTTTTTGAACCCTACCTCTGCCAGCACATAGGGAAACCTAGCAAACCTATACATTTTTTAAAACTAGACACCCAGGAAAATCCAGTATGGGGTGATTTGACTGCCTCTCACCAGGTTCTGTTTCACAGAATCCCTTGCAAACCTAAACTTTTGTAAAAGAAAACACATTTTCACCAAATTTCTGTGATGGAAAGTTCTGGAATTTGCGTGGATCCACAAATTTCCACCCACCCCCACATTCCTCAAAGTCTTTCGAGAAAAATGGTACCTCACTTGCGTAGGTAGGCCTAGTGCCCGCAACAGGGAACCGCACAAAAAACTCAACGTGGACACACCCCAATTTCACAGTGAAAAATGACCCTTTTTTGGCAAAGTGGCTAGCTGTAGTTTTTTAACCATACCTCTGCCGGCACCTAAGGAATCCTAGCAAACCTATACATTTTTGAAAACTAGACACACAGAGGAATCCAGGCTGGGGGATCTGACTGGTTCCCACCAGGTTCTGTTACCCAGAATCCCTTGCAAACCTAAAAAACTGTCAAAAAACACATTTCCCCCATATTTCTGTGGTGGAAAGTTCTGGAATCTGCATGGAACCACAAAATTCCACCCAGCCCGCGTTCCCCAAAGTCTTCCGAGAAAAATGTTTCCTCACTTGTGTGGCTAGGCCTAGTGCCCGTTACAGTAAACGGCACAAAACGCAACTTGGACACATCCCAATTTCACAGTGAAAAATGACCCTTTTTTGGCAAAGTGCCTTGCTGTAGTTTTTAACCCTAGCTCTGCCGGCAACTAGGGAAACCTAGCAAACCTATACATTTTTGAAAACTAGACACCAAGGGCAATCCAGAATGGGGTGACTTGACTACCTCCCACCAGGTTCTTTTTCCCAGAATCCCTTGCAAATCTAAAAAATCATCAAAACCACCACATTTTCCCCACATTTCTGTGGTGAAACTTCTGGAATCTGCATGGATCCACAAATTTCCACCCATCTCGCATTCCCCAAAGTCTTCTGAGAAAAATGGTACCTCACTTGTGTGGGTCGGTTTAGTGCCTGCAACAGGAAACGACACAAAACGCAACGTCGATACATGTCAGTTTCGCAATGAAAAATGACCCCTTTTTGGCAAAGTGCCTAGCTGTAGTTTTTGAACAATAGCTCTGCCGGCACCTAGGGAAACCTAGCAAACCTATACATTTTTGAAAACTAGACACCCAGGGAAATCCAGAATCGGGTGACTTGACTGCCTCCCACCAGGTTATTTTACCCAGAATCCCTTGGAAACCTAAAAAATTGTAAAAAAAACACATTTTCCCCACATTTCAGTGATGGAAAGTTCTGGAATCTGCGTGGATCCACAAATTTTCACCCACCCTGCGTTTCCCAAAGTCTTCTGAGAAAAATGGTACCTCACTTGTGTAGGTCGACCTAGTGCCCGTGGCAGGAAACGGCGCAAAACGCAATGTGGACACACCTCAATTTCGCAGTGAAAAATGACCCTTTTTTGGCAAAGTGCCTAGCTGTAGTTTTTTAACCATAACTCTGCCGGCACCTAGGGAAACCTAGCAAACCTATACAGTTTTTGAAAACTAGACACCCAGGGGAATCGAGGATGTGGTGACTTGACTGCCTCCCACCAGATTATGTTACCCAGAATCCCTTGGAAACCTACATTTATTTCAAAAAGACCACATTTTCCCCACATTTCTGTGGTGGAAAGATGTGGAATCTGCGTGGATCCACAAATTTTCACCCACCCCGCGTTTCCCAAAGTCTTCTGAGAAAAATGGTACCTCACTTGCGTGGGTCGGCCTAGTGCCCGCGTCAGGAAACGGCGCTAAAACGCAATGTGGACACACCTCAATTTTGCAGTGAAAAATTACCCTTTTTTGGCACAGTGCCTTGCTGTAGTTTTTTAACCATAGCTCTGCCGGCACCTAAGGAAACCTAGAAAACCTATAAATGTTTTTTAACTAGACACCCAGGGGAATCCAGGATAGGATGACTTGACTGCCTCCCACCAGGTTCTGTTACCCAGAATCCCTTGCAAACCTAAAGAATTGTAAAACAAAAAAAACACATTTCCCCCCATTTCTGTGGTGGAAGTTTCTGGAATCTGCGTGGATCCACAAATTTTCACCCACCCCGCGTTTCCCAAAGTCTTCCGAGAAAAATGGTACCTCACTTGTGTGGGTCGGTCTAGTGCCTGCGACAGGAAACGGCACAAAACGCAACATGGACACACCTCAATTTCGCAATGAAAAATTACCCCTTTTTGGCAAAGTGCCTAGCTGTAGGTTTTGAAAAAATAGCTCTGCCGGTACCTAGGGAAACCTAGCAAACCTATAAATTTTTGAAAACTAGACACCCAGGGGAATTCAGGATGGGGTACCTTGACTGCCTCTCATCAGGTTCTGTTACCCAAGATCCCTTGCAAACCTAAACAATTGTCCAAAAAAACAAATTTTCCCCTCATGTCTGTGGTGAAAAGTTCTGGAATCTGCTTGGATCCACAAATTTCCACCCACCTTGTGATCCATAAAGTCTTCCAAGAAAAATGGTACCTCACTTGTGAGGGTCGGCCTAGTGCCGCGACTGGAAATGGCGCAAAATGCAATGTGGACACACCTCAATTTTGCTGTGAAAAATGACCCTTTTTTGGCAAAGTGCCTTGCTGTAGTCCCTGCTGCCTACGCCTGACGGCGGGTCCCTGCAGGCGGCGGGGAACGCCAGAGGCCAGACCAGACCGTCCGCGCTGCAGCGGGAGCCCTCCAGCGCCGTGGGTGAGTGGGGACTTTGCCCAGCGTGGAGCCGTTTGAGGCGGACGACGGCCGGCGACGCGACGAGCTGCCTGACCTTAAAATGGCGGCCCCGGCGTACCGGAGCCGATCCGGACACTAGCGACAGCGCAGCCGGGCTGTGCAGAGATACCACCCCGCCACTACTGAGGAGCCCCTGTGGCCTCAAGCCCTAGATAGACTGCAGCAAGCGGCATTGGGAGGCCGAAGGCGAAAAGCCCTGAGGCGAGACGGCCGGAGTACTGTGTGGGCAAAATGGCGGCTGTGACCTGTGGCTACACGATCTGAAGGCGGAGAGCTGGGGCTGCTGAAGTGCCTAGGAGGGAACGAGGAGCATATGCCCTGGGACCCCGCCTGGCAAGGGTTGGGCAGCACGGAAGGGCCGAACAGCTGAGGAGGTACAGGAGGGAGGTGCCCTGCCTCGCTGGTGTCCACCACGGAGACGCCTGGACTACTGGCGGTAGGGGTTGGATCCCTGTCCAGGGGCACCTGCACGCCACACACAGCCCTGGGCCTGCCGCTTGCAGACGCGAACTCGGCCTCGAGCACTCGGGGGGGGGGGGGCGGCCAACACCCATAGCATAGCGGCTGGAGCTGCTGCACGACCTGGAGCCCTGTCTGGCGGGGGCTTGAAGGTGCAGCACCGAGTGACTGTGGTGGGGCCAGAGGGGGACCCGGGAATCCCCTGATCCACTCATGCCACGGTTGTGATACACAGACCTCTCCGCCCGGCAGAATGGCGCGAGGAGGCAAGAAGAAGGGCTTCGAAGCTCTGAAGTTGGACGACCCGGGCCACCTAGAGGAGGAAGGAGCGCCGTCGTCTGGAGCGGGCGGCTCGACTGGCCAGCGAGATCCGTCCTTGAGTGACATAATGCAGGCGATAGTAGCGTCACGGGAAGCTCTTGAAAAACGCATGGACACCATCGGCTCAGACCTGACCCTATTGAAGGATGACCACAGGAAACTGAAGGAGAGAGTGGCGACCTCGGAGGTAACCCTGAAAGACTTGCCTGAGGATGTGGCCACTCTGAGAGCGATGCTGGCGGAAGTGGCGCAGAAGGTCCGAGTGCTGGAACTTAGGGCCGAAGACAGTGAAGGGCGCTCCAGACGCAACAACCTCCGCCTCGTAGGGGTTCCGGAAAAGGTGGAAGGCCAGGATGCGGTAGCGTACCTGGAGGAATGGCTGCGGACCGAGGTGGCTCCGGAGGACTTTCCCAGTTTTTGGCCCTGGAGCGAGCGCACAGGGTCCCGGCGCGCCCTCCCAAGCCGGGGAGACCGCCGAGACCAATCGTGATGCGCCTCCTGCACATTCGAGACAGGGATCACATCCTCCGGAGGGCCAGGGACCTGCCGGACTTGAGAATAGATAATAGCAGGGTCATGGTCTTCCCGGACTTCACCAGAGACGTACAAAAACAACGGGCCTCCTTTCTGGCGGTCAAGCGGAAACTGAGGTCGCTGCAACTACCCTACGCTATGTTGTTCCCGGCCCGGCTGCGGGTCATTGCTGAAGAACGGTCCCACTTTTTCCACACACCGCAGGAGGCTTGGTGCTGGTTGGATAACAGGGGGGGGTCGGACGCGGGCCCTCCTCCGGGGGCTTCACCTGGTAGGCACTCGGCTGAGACGACGTCGCCGCGGGGATCTGGTTCCCCGTCGAGATGGCAGCAGGAGAGGGCTAAGGCGGTGCTGGCGGTGGCGGCCATCAGCCAGGGGGACGTCAGCCCTGCCAGCGGCACATCGGAGCGATCGAAGGTCGGCGCTCCCAGTCCTGGCTCCAGTAGTGGACATGATCTCTCGGAGACAGACCTGCCGGTGGTGACTCCCCAGACAGCGGATGGCATCTTTGGCTGATGTAGGCGGCAAGCAGATGGACGAATCTGTAAGGTACTGGGTCTGGGTTGTGGGTGAGAGCTGCCTTTGGACGCTATGCTGTGGGAGGCGGAGAACTCCTGATGCTCACCACTGGACTGTGCGGGGGGGATGGAGCAAGGGGGATTTCTCCTGCCTGTACCGGGGGGGG
Source organism: Lissotriton helveticus (assembly GCF_964261635.1). Classification (NCBI taxonomy): domain Eukaryota; kingdom Metazoa; phylum Chordata; class Amphibia; order Caudata; family Salamandridae; genus Lissotriton; species Lissotriton helveticus. Next base: position 1,090,409,534 of record NC_136068.1, read on the forward strand.
CGGGAGGGGGGGACTCCAGTCCTGTTTGGGTAGGCGCTCTGGCCACCCTAGCCCTATTCACTTGAGATACACTTTCGTTACTAAAGTTTGGATGGGGTTTCCAAGTTGGATGTCTGTCCTGGGGTGTGGGAGTTGGGGAAGTTTACTTGATAAGTTTGGGGGGGAATGGGGGGGGGGGCCCGGACGTGCCAGGGGGGTCGCTGAGAGTGTGGTTGGAGTGCAACGGATTATACAATGGGACCCGACCTAGGCTACAAATGCATCACATGGAATGTTAGGGGACTGCATACTATGCACAGACGCCACAAAATCCACTCCTATTTGGTCAGAAGGGGCATTCATTTCGCCTTCCTCCAGGAAACGCATCTACTAGCTAAGGAAGGGAGGGCGCTACAACGGAGGTGGAGGGGGCAGATCTACCACACTGGCTACTCCGCATATGCTAGGGGGGTGGCCATCTGGGTGCGGGCGGGTGTTCCTTTCCAGTGCACCCAGCAACTAATTGACCCAGAGGGGAGATATGTCATGGTGCGGGGCAAATTGGATGGGAGGGACCTTTCCTTGGGTTGCCTGTACGCCCCGAACACTGACCTACCGGCTTTCCTCTCCCTGCTGTCCAACAAGCTGGCCCCGTTTTTGGTGGAGCCTTTGCTCCTTGGCGGGGACTTTAACAGCGTACTTGACACTACACTAGACAGATCACACCCCCCCTTACCTAACGCACCAGCTGGAAAACTGGCACTTGCGCGCTCTGCTTGGCAACGCCAATGGGGTCTGGTCGACTCATGGAGGGCTAACCATCCGTCGGACAGAGACTACTCGTGTTTCTCCGCTCTCCACGAGCTCCACGTTCGCATTGACGCCTTCCTGTGCTCTCAGGACGTGCATGCAGAGGTCTGCCACAGTGAATATCTTACGCGCACGGTCTCTGACCATAACCCGCTACTTGTTCAGCTGCGCTGGTCGCGGTGCCGCCCGCGAGTCCCAGCCTGGAAGCTGCGCCCGGAGGCACTGGACGACCGGCTCTTTCGCACCACTATAGCCTCGAACATCGAGGCGTACTTCCAGCTCAATGCGGGCTCTGCGAGCTCAACTGCGATTGAATGGGACGCATTCAAGTCAGTGGTGTGGGGGCAATGTATTGCGGCGGCGTCAGGAGTTAGGAGGACCTTGCTAGATGACATTGCGAAGGGGGAAGAGAAGCTGAGGGGACTAGAGAGGGCGAGGCCGGAGCGGCCGGACATGCATGAGGCACTACTTGAGGCGCGGGAGGTGGTGGCGGCGACGGTGGAGCGTCTCAGGTGCTTTGACTACAAGGCCTACCTCACGCGTGCATACTCGGAGCGCGATAAGTCGGGAGCTCTCTTGGCCTGGCTGGCCAATCCGGCTCGACGGAGCTCGGTCATCCTAGAGATCAGGGACCACTCGGGTGCGGCGCGGTTTGACCAAGGGGGGATAAATGAGATATTCTATGACTACTATACGGAGCTGTATCGCAGCAGGGTCCTACCATCGGTGGAAGACTTCCAGAGCTTCACGGAGGGACTAGACCTGCCGGAGCTAGGGGAGGAGAAGGCGAAGCGACTCGGGAGCAAAATCGAGGAGAGGGAGGTGAGAGTCGTCATCAAGGATATGGCACGGAACAAGACGCCGGGTTCCGATGGGCTCCCGACGGAGTTCTACCTGGCCTATATTGACCTCCTGGCACCCAAGTTGACGGGCCTTTACAATGAGGCGAAACGACTGGGCAGCCAGCCGACGTCCACAAGCGAAGCGCTCATAGTCCCCCTCTTAAAACCAGGCAAGCAACCGTGGGACCGGACGGCGTATCGCCCCTTGTCCATGCTCAACCTGGACTATAAAATTCTGAGTAAAATATTGGCGACACGATTGCTCCCCTATATGTCCAGGCTAATCCATGCGAACCAGTCTGGCTTCATCCCAGCCCGCAACACGGCGCTTAACGTGCGGCGGCTCCTGCATGTTTTAGAGGCTGACACCTATGACAGAGATGAGGCGGTGGTGTTTGCTGTAGACATAGAAAAGGCCTTTGACAGCCTGGAGTGGCCTTACCTCTTCCATGTCATGCGTACACTGGGCCTGGGCGAGGGTTTTGTGGATTGGACGGAGCTGCTATACCGGAACGCAACGGCGAGGGTCAGAACTGGAAGAGTTATCTCTGAGTTGTGTGCAGTGGGCAGGGGCACTCGCCAGGGGTGTCCTCTCTCCCCCCTCTTATTCGCCATGGCCGTTGAACCCCTCGCGGCGCGAGCCCGGTTGGGTCGGGCATATTCGGGGCTGGATGTTTATGGGCAGGTGCACCACATCGCATTATATGCAGATGACCTGCTGATGTTCCTAGCGGACTCCACGGACTCGCTGCGGGGAGCAAAAACCCTCCTTCAATCGTTGAGCAGGGTGTCGGGACTCAGGGTGAACTGGGCGAAGTCCTGCCTGTTCCCGGCCTGCCCGCGGAGGATGTACCCACAGGCCACGGAGGGGGTGACATGGGAGGAACGGAGCCTGCGTTACCTAGGGACCTCAATCTTCCATGACAAGAAGGACATTCTTGAGGGAAATATTGGGTCGGCGATCAGACATACTAAGGAGAACCTGGATTTTTGGAGCACGCTCCCGCTGTCGCTAATGGGAAGAGTGGCACTCCTTAAGATGGTGACCCTGCCGCGGCTGCTTTATTTCTTCAGGACCCTCCCGATCTGGATCCCGGCAAGTTACTTCCGGCGGTTGCGGTCGTTAGTAATTGGTTTCCTGTGGGGAGCGGGCAGACGTAGGGTGGCTCACAGTACGCTCCTCCGCCCTCGAGAAGAAGGAGGGCTCGCGGTGCCGGATTACGAGCTATACTACCTTGCGGCCCAGATACAATGGCTGACGCAATGGGTTGCGAGAGCCAGACAAGGAGAGGATGGAGTGGGGGAGCCGGCGGGCCCGGTTCAGGTGCTTTCCCGGATTGTTCTGGGGCTCCCAATGGGAGATTTCCACCTCACTCAGGAATTTGCGACGGCCCGGAAATGCTGGAACAGATGTCGTCGAAGGGGCCATATTACGATCCCTTACGCCCCTGAGATCCCGCTCAGGCTGTGCGGGGCGCTACCGCATGGGGGCTCGTGGCACGGGCTCGTGGATGGGAGCTGCACGGACTCTCGTCCATGGGGGACCTCTACGAGGACGGCGTCCTGCTGCCCTTTGACCTTCTGAGAGACCGCTTTGATCTGGCGGGGGGAGACTTTCTCCTTCATGCGGCACTAACGGCGGCGATCCGCAGGCACTGGAAGTCGGGCATGACGGAACCGCCACTGTCCCTGGGCTGCCAATACGTGGTGATGATGGCGGGGACGATCAAGGCAGTCACGTGCCTAGACAGGCGCATGGTCTCGGAGACGGTCACCCCACTGCTGACCCTGAAGGCGAAATGGGAGGCTGACTTATCGACGGAAATACCTGAGGAGGCGTGGAACGGCATAGTGGCCCGGGTCCGCAACGGGACGCGCAACGCTAGATTTCAGCTGGTGCACTTCTATGTCCTACACAGCGCCTACCTGACCCCTGACAAACTACACACATATTTCCCGGCCCACCCGGCGGCCTGTCCGCGCTGTCCGGCGGACTTGGCTGATTTCCGACACATGTTCTGGTCCTGCCCAGCCCTGGGTTCCTTTTGGCGGGAAGTTGTGGACAGCCTGAAGGAGGCTACGGAGAGAGATTTGCACTACACCATGGCGCACTGTATCCTACACTGGTTCCCACACACATCGAGGAACAAGATTACTAGCAAGTTCCTGGACCTTGGGCTACTCCTAGCGAAGCGGGCCATAACGTCCCAATGGAAGGCGAATAAGGGCCCGGTGGTGGAGAAGTGGAAGGCCGAGCTTCTCAAGTGGGCCCGGTGTGAGGGGGAGCTGCGTATGCAAGCTGCACTTAGGACAGACAATGAAGTGGCTCTGGAGGGGGCCAGGGCGTGGAGTGCGCACTTTTAGACGTAGACGAGGCGGACACCCCAGAGCATAGTCCTGCTCCGGTGAACCGGCCGCCTGATGAGATGGGGTCCTAGTCCCCCTCCCTAATTCCCCTATTTCCTAGGTGTTGACTGACTGTTGTTAGTTGATTGCTCCTGATAGTCTGTTTCGGGTCTGGATTGATCGGGATGGGTGTGGATGCGCACTGATGTTCCGCTGGCACGTCTGGGGGGGTGGGGGGCAGAGTTAAGGGTGGGAGGGGTAGTTTCAGGGGGGGGAGAGGGTGAGGCGAGGTCTAGCAGGTTGAACGGGTGGAGATTGTTGGACAGCAATGCAGAAGAATAATTACTGATCCCACTAGGCACTGTGCGTGGGGGGGAGACAAGGAGAGCTGGAAAGTAGCCTTGCCATTTCAAGAACGCCCAGATGCTACGGAGTCATACCATATCTCCTTACACGAGTTTTCATTTCCGGTTGCGCCGCTCGACCTCCGGGGTGTGAGCTAAACGGCTGTGTGGAACAAGTACAGGAGACTAATGGGTACACCGGGCAACGAGGGGATGGATGCTAATGCTTTGTTTGTACCACCTAATTTGCTGCAATAAAAATATATTTACAAAAAAATGACTGTAATCAGTTTACTTGGTATATTTTGGAAAATGTAACTGTAGGTAGAAGAGGTGGGAACCTTGAAGCAGTACGTAAAATGCGGGAACAATGGTTCATGTGTTTCCTTAATACTATTGATGCAGGCCTTAATACCGAGAAGAGTGGATGAAGCTATTGGCAAATGGTTAAGCAATGAACTGGTATTAAACAGCTGAAGCAAGCATTTGCAATGCAATAGGTCTCGCATTAGGAAAGTTTGATCTATTGGTATTGTAAATGACAAATATTTTATTTATGTGTTGGTTTTTAAAATAGCGAAATTAATAGCTTTGTCATTTACAATGCCAATAGTTTTAACTTTCGCAAACGTGACACCTATAGCATTTGTATTGCAATATGTGTTGTATTTACATGACTTAGATGTATTATTATTACAAATAACAATGGCTTTTATTTTTTTTAATAATTAATACTTACATAAAAGTTATTGTAATTTATAATGGCAATAGCTTAAACTTTTGTAAATAACTTTTGGGAAGATTATGTTCATTGTATTTTATTGTGATGAAAATCCAAGAACAGCAGTGAAATATTAAATTTTTTTGTGATATTTTTAATAAAGCTTGAAACATTGAGAGAACATATTAGAACCAGTTGTTGTTGAATGGGTGCACAGAGTGATGCTGTGGTGTTCAGTGGTGCTGAGTGATGCTGTGGCCTTCAGTGGTGCTGAGTGATGCTGTAGCCTTCAGTGGTGCTGTGTGATGCTGTGGCGTTCAGTGGTGCTGAGTAATGCTGTGGCATTCAGTGGTGCTGAGTGATGCTGTGGCATTTAGTGGTGCTGTGGCATTGAGTGGTGCTGAGTGATGCTGTGGCGTTGAGTGATGCTGTGGCATTGAGTAATGCTGTGGCGTTGAGGGATGCTGTGGCGTTGAGTGTTCTATTGTATGCAGAAAATGTAAGAAGAGGGGGCATTATGCCAGGATGTGTAAAAATTTAAAGCCAAAGAAGAAACATTTACATATGATTGAAGAATTGGGGGAGGAGTCAAACAAATAAGTGTTCCAGGTTGTGCATGAGGTTGGCCTGCGCGCTTTTTGATGCTGCAATATTTTAACTGTGCTTTGTTTTAAAATTACTCGCGCTGCTGGTCATCGCGCTTAGAGCTGCTAGAGCTCGTTTATATCGCGCTGCTTACCTGGTGTCGGCTCCGTAGGCCGGGGAATCTGGTTAGGCTTACTTGCACCTTAACTCGGTTACACCCGCATTTGGCGGGATATAGATAGAGTACCGGGTCCGACCGCCATCTTGGGTGGGGGTGAAGCGTGGGAGCACTTCAGGCACCATCTCGAGGTCAAGGGACGCAGGAGGCGGACTTCCGCTCGGTCCAATATATAAAAGAAAGGGGGTCCAAACGCGCAGCGGGTACGCGCAGCGGGCGCGACGTAGGCGCGCCGGAGGTGCGCCAGAGTTAAGCCCGTTTGCGCCCGTTCGCGCAACGGGCGCTCATAGGGCCGCTACCTCTGGCCACTTGTCCTCCCCCCGCTTAGTTTACTCTCGGGCTGCTCTGTTGGACCTGAGACCGAGCCTGGCATCCTCGATCCAGATTGCCACTGTCTCATCTTTGCCTCGCTCCTTGTCATGCGGTCTGCTCAATGTTCGGTCGCTGTGTAAGCACCATACTGAGATCGCTTTCCTCATTGAGTCCTCAGGGCTGGAGGTTCTGTTTTTAACTGAAACCTGGACTCGCGAGGACTGCCTGGTTGAATTGGGCTTGGCCTGCCCCCCAGGCTTTAAAATCATTCACACTCCTCGGCCGAAGAACAGAGGGGGTGGAATAGGGGTTATTTACAGGGAAACGCTGGGGCTCCTCCAATTTAAAATCAGGGAGGTCTCGGGCTTTGAGCTAATGGGGTTCTCTATAAAAGACCCTGAGAGAACACTGCTTACAGGCGTGCTGTGCTATCGCCCACCGGGCCCTGTTCCCTCCCTATCAGATTTTATTGATCTGATTTACGACCTGTCCAATACCCACTCTAAGCTGCTGGTCCTTGGGGATTTTAATCTATGGCAGGGTGGCCCGCTGGACGGTGTACTTACGACACTCTGCCAAGCCCTTGAAGATATTCAACTGCAGCAACTGGTTCGATCAGCGACCCATAGGGGGGGTCACGTCCTGGACCTGGTCTTTGCTAATGCACAACTAGCAGTGGTCAATGACATTTTATGTCAATACTGGACCGACCGCTCACTGGTTGCTTTCTCTCTCCAGATAGGAGTTCATCTTTCGGGGGAGGGTGGTGCCGGACTGGCAAAAATGGGTAGACCTTGGTCTCGGCTACTACACTCATCCTCGTCACTCTCTCTACTGTCAGAGAATTTCCGTCTGAGTGACTCGGTGGAGGAAGGTTATCTTACCCTGTGCCGATTTATAACTAATACGCTAGATAAGGTTGCGCCCTTGCGTAAGTCTCGGGGTAGACTGAACCGGGCGTGCCCCTGGTATACGGAGGAATTGCGCCAATTAAAATCAAGCTGTAAACGCGCTGAGTGGGCCTGGAGGAAGCACTATTCGAGTCCAGCAAGGGCCTCGTTCAGGCTGGCATTGCAGGGCTATAAGGGACAGATAAAGCTGGCTAAAGCGGCTTTCCTGGAATCCACTCTGAACCAGGCGCCCAACAAATCCCAGGCCCTGTTTAAAATCGTCAGGGACCTATCTCACCCGGTGTGCGTGGCCAACACGGTTGTTGCGTCACAGGCCCTGTGTGACTCCCTGGCTGGTGCCTTTGAGGAAAAGACCGCTAAGATTCTGGATGGCCTAAAGAATCCTTTGCCTCCTGCTCTCGGTCTGGGAGCTCCGGTTAGCCCGTCCAGTCGACCCCGGCCGGACAATTTTGGTCTCGGTCTGGGAGCTCCGGTTAGCCCGTCCAGTCGACCCCGGCCGGACGATTTTGGTTCCGGTCTGGGAGTTCCGGGCGGGTCATCCAGTCGACCTCAGCCGAGTGATTGGTCTATCAGCTTGGGCAACCTCGGCTTGGGAGCTCCGGCTAGCCCGTCCAGTCGACCCCGGCCGGACGATTTTGGTCCCGGTCTGGGAGCTCCGGGCGGGTCATCCAGTCGACCTCAGCCGAGTGATTGGTCTATCAGCTTGGGCTACCTCGGCTCGGGAGCTCCGGTTAGCCCGTCCAGTCGACCCCGGCTGGCTGTTCTTATTCCCGGTCCGGGAGCTCCGGAAGAGCCACCCAGTCGACCCCAGCCGAGTGACTTAGTCCTTAGTTGGGTAGCTCCGGATAATCTCTCCAGTCGACCCCAACTAAGATCCTTTCCTAGCCCTTCCTTTGAGGAATTTTGTAGTATGGCACATCTGGTCACATCAGGCTCTCCGCTCGACCCACTGCCCCCTAACTTTTGGAAGGCATTTCAGGCGGAACTCTTTCAGCCTCTATATTCCATCTGCCTCCAATCCTTGGATACGGCTATTGTCCCTGAGTGCTGGAAGTTAGCAGTAGTGTCCCCTCTGCTCAAAAAAACAACGCTGGATCCCGCCTGTCTGTCCAACTACAGACCAATTTCCTTGCTCCCTTTTCCTATTAAGATCTTGGAAAAGTGGGTGACCCGCTCTCTCTCGGGCTTCCTGGAGGAAACTGGATGGTTCGATGAGTCACAGTTTGGCTTCCGTCCTGGGCACGGGACGGAATCCGCACAGGTGACCGTATTGGACAACCTTCGTTCGCGAGTCGACAGTGGTCGGGCAGCCTTTTTAGTGCTGCTCGACATGTCGGCCGCGTTCGACACGGTGTGCCATCGGACCCTTATCGGGAGGCTTGAGGAGTGCGGGGTCACAGAGGGAGCAAGAGACTGGCTGGTATCATATCTCAGTAATCGGCAGCAGGTGGTTTCGCTACCGCCATTCCGATCAGAACCACGGAATGTAGGGCAGGGGGTCCCACAGGCTTCGGCCATCAGCCCTATACTTTTTAACCTGTACCTCCGCCCTCTGGTCCAGCTAATAAAATCTTTTGGGGTCTCGGCTTTCAACTACGCCGATGACACCCAGCTGGTTTTCTCTCTGGAAGGAAATAATGCGGTCCCACTGGAGACCTTTCATCATTGCATGGCAGCCACAGCGGATTGGCTGCGGGCTAACTCCCTCCAATTTAACAGCACTAAGATGGAGGTGCTTCACTGCTCCATGGACCGGATTCCGCGAGTACTTCCAGAAAATTTTTGGCCGGTGACCTTCTCCGAGCCAGTGGTGGCGGCGGAGTCAGCTCGCAATTTGGGGGTGAATTTCGGCCCAAACCTACAGCTTGATTTGCACGTCAACAAGACCATCTCGACGTGCATGATGCTGTTGCGTATGCTGCGCAAAGTTCTACCCCTTCTCCCCGCTCAGGCCAGGCCAGAAGTGGTTCGTGGGACGATACTAAGTCGCTTAGACTATTGTAACGGGCTACTTCTGGAGTCTCCAAAAAATCTGTTGGGGAAGCTACAACGGGTGCAGAACATGGCCGCCAAGCTGGCCCTTTCTCGCCCTAATCTCAGCTCGTCTACTCTAGCTTTGAGAGACCTTCATTGGCTTCCGGTGCACCTGCGAGTACTGTATAAGGCGGCGTGTCTGGTGTTCAAGGCGGTAAACCGACAGGGTCCAGTGTTATTACAGAATATGTTTGCCTGGTACTCCGCTTCGCGGCCTCTCCGCTCCTCGTCGGCACAATTGTTGGTGGTCCCAAGGTTTCAGAGAGTTAGGATGGGCGGCCGCTCGTTTAGTGTTGCAGCGGCCAAACTTCGGAACTCCCTGCCACTCTCCTTGAGAAGCCAGAGGGATTACCTTCCGTTCAGGAAAGCGTTAAAAACGCATCTCTTTCCAAAAATGTTTGAGCTATGAAAAGTGTGACTGTCCTAAGTTCAAGCGCCAGGATGCCCTTCGGGTGACAGGATCGCGCTCTACAAGAATACAAAATAAATAAATAAAATAAATAAACGGGTAAGGAGAACATGCCCGACATGTGTTATAGCGCGCAATAAGATTTTGAGGCTAGTTATGCACTAATTTTTTGGTGGGGGAATTAGTGCGTGGTCGGTTAATGAATGGTATTTGTTTACAGAGATGAGCTGTTTGCCACTTAGCGAAAGCAGCAGGCTCGCAATGGGATGTTGTGGGGTAAGGCGCTGCGCTGCTCAGCTGCGCTGCTCAGCTGCCCTAACAGAACCAAAGTGATTGGCCCCCGTAATAAAAATGTCAGTTTATGGGAATTAAGACGTAAAAATAGTTTTAGATGATCCTTAGCTCAGCAAGACAAAGAGCTTTGTGCGACACCAGCCAAACAGCTTCCCACCCCCAGTTTCATCTCTGGGTTTGATGTGGGGTGATGTATCTTGGCCACAGAGTAAGACACAGACGCGCGCGGTGTGTCATGGAACAGTTAACCTTGCTCCTGGTCCCTAGCACAGCAAGCCAAAGGCGTCCACTGCCACAGAGCTGCAATCTGCACCAGGGACGGCATGGTAAAAAAAAATCGTTGTGCCGCTGCTTGAAGTACACAACAATATTCTGGCGGTGCCCAAGTCAAGAGTGACGTCATCTCCCGACCACCACCAGATATCACAAGAAGTTGGGACCCTATGGACAGAGAATTACACGGCCGCTGTGGCAGAAGAAAACCTGCATGATGCTGGTAGAGAGCACAGACGTCATCTGTACACATGACATGCTAGAGAGAATACAAATAAAACTCTGCACACTATCTGTTGTTACAGCGCAGTGCACCCATCTCTGGTGCAAGTTCACGCTGCTGGAGATCATAGGTCTCCGATATACTGTCTGCGATGTAAGCGGCGTCCAATGATCGCTCACATCAAAGGTCATGCTGCCAGAAACAAATAACACATTTCTATACTACGGCTGATGAAAATACACATCTCCAAGGCACAGCAATGCAGGCAGGCAGGACACGCATTAACAATACAGAGCCCACGACATCCCATATAATGTGCATCACTGACTCGCACAGCGAGGAGCCATAAAGGACACACATTACTGATGCACAAACAACACAAGCTACTAGAAAGAACATGTAGCCTCCTTGCAGTCACTGTCAGAAAATGTGCACACATGAGAAGGCTGAGAGAAATAGGAAGCAGGGGAACAACAGAGACAGGGTGAAAAAGAGACAGAGAAAAGGAGGCAATGAAAGAGGGGAAAAGGTGGAAGAAGAAGGAGACGGAAAATCAATATCACAGCGTGGGACGTACTTTGAGCCTGAGGCTGCTCTGTGGTGGGGGAGAGGGAGGGGCAGGTGTGAGAGGCAGGAAAAGCAGATGGCCACAAAGGAATGCAGGCTACTATAAAGAACATTTAGCCTCCTTGCAGTCACTGTCAGAAAATGTGCACACATGAGAAGGCTGAGAGAGAAGGGAAGCAGGGGAACACCAGAGACACAGTGAAAAAGAGACAGAGAAAAGGAGGCAACGAAAGAGGGAAAAGGTGGAAGAAGAAGGAGACGGAAAATCAGTATCACAGCGTGCAACGTACTTTGAGCCTGAGGCTGCTCTGTGGTGGGGGAGAGGGAGGGGCAGGTGTGAGAGGCAGGAAAAGCAGATGGACACAAAGGAATGCAGGAAAAGCAGATGGCCGAGTGAGACCAAGCGCGCGCTGGAGAAGCGTCGCACTTCAAGAGCCTGGTGGTGTGCGAGGCTTACTTGCAAGTCGGATGGGGGTGGGGGAGCGGTGGAGCGAGCGAGTGGGAGGGAACGAGCATATGGGGTGTGAGTGAGGCCAAGCGCGCGCTGGCGAAGCGTCATGCTTCAGTAGACAACATGCATTGGGAGGAATCCGCTTGTTCAAGAGTGTTGTTTCCCCTACAATAGTTCAGAGCTATAAATAGCTCAACCTAAAAAAAGGGGGTTGATATATAGTGGTAGGAGATTGAGAATTACTTTTGTGACTATTAATTATTCGATCGATAGCATCTTGGCATTTACCCATAAATTATCCCTACAAACAACGGGGCTGGCTATATAATATGGGTATCCAGGGAAGCTTAGTACTAAGAACCTGTATTCATTTCAACTTAAAATCTTGATCTACTTTTAATATATGCGAAAACATTTGATAGAAGGATACATATATATATAAACAAGAGTAAATTGGTCTCAAAATAAATAACACTCAATAGAGATACTAGGATGTAACAATATATAGAAGGAATGAAGTCCTATGTAAACTGGGAACCGCGGTTTAAAATTGGCAAAAATAAACATGAAATCGAGGCTTGAAACGCACAAAGAAACAACATGGAAGGTAGGTTTGGTTTTCGCGTGAGGAGATTGAGAAGGAGGTTTTAAATCCATAATCCCAAACGGAAAAAGTAAACGTTTCAGAGATAAACTAGAATATAGTTTTTTGATATTAAAAAAGTAACATGGGAGCGAGTTTGGGAGCTCGCCCGTAATAATGTGTTAGCGAGACTTGGAAAGCACAATCACCAACAGAGGGAGTAACGTTTCCAGAAACGTCAGAAAATAATATCACGCTAGGCGAATACCGCGGGATGTTAAATGATCAAGATGGAGAGCGGACACACCTGTAAGCAAGCTAGGTGCGACCAATGATGGCAGGACACGGGATATTTAAACGGGCAGAAATATCCCTGAAAACATAGTGGGTTTTTTGGAAAAGGCTGACGAGGGTTCCTACGTGACGAGTAAGCAAGTTTTACGGTAAGAACTGCAGGACTGTCAAGCATGTAGCGTATGTGAGGGATTTAGTCCACAGGGAGAGATTTTTTAGGTTGTAACAAGAATATCTTTCTTTTTATGTTTGACCCCGCATGTAGAGCAAGGATCGATAATTCCGAAAAAGAGCTCACACGCTAATAGATCGCGACCTCCCGGCGCCAGAAACTTTTATCTTCGCTCATGTTGAAGGTGAGGTATAGAAACTTAGAGTTAAGGTATAGAGAGTAGAATGGGATTAAATAAGAACATATTGACAGCATTTCCCGTTTTTACTAGATAAGACCCAGAAGTGAGAGAAGTTGAGCTCCTACCCAGGAGTGGGAATAGTGTAAAAATAAGGTGTTTTTATCCTGAAACGCATGTGGCATTATCAAGACACAGTACAGAGACGACAGGAAAGTAGGTATAAAAGGGCTGCGTTGTTACTATGATACACTGCACGTACCTGACTATACACTAAGTAATAGCATTATAATATGTGTCTTTTCAGATGCCAGCCGTTTTTTAATTGATTTTACTGGACTACCATTAACAATAAACGTCATTTCTACACAAAAGGACACTGAGGCATTGATAACAAGGTAACGACTCTTTATGTTGCTTTAAAAACACAAGAGAGTGTACCTAAGGAAAAAACTTTAATAAGACAATAACAGAATACTAATGGAACCATATTAATTTTCAGGATACGTAGATGGTTAAGAATCGAGTGGAAATAGGGACAATGATGACAAAAACAGCTAAAAATCTAAAATAAGGTAAATGAATTAAAATCTTTTTGAACGGGACCATTAGAATGAAGACAATAAGATCAATAATAAAATAGGGTCCATAATCAGGGATTGCATTTCGTTTTAAACCCTCCTTTATCCTGCCATAATCTAGGCAGCAGGTACAGACAAAATATCTAGAATGGTTTATGTAGCAAATGGGGAAGAACGATATAGTGGAGATTGATAAGGAGAATAGCCAATATATTAAAACGGTCCAAATAAAAGGCTGTAACAGCATGGCACTAAATGACCTGTGTTCTACCATTGTGTTAAACCAGATAAATGTACATTCAGATGATCTGGAGCTGAGATGTGACCGTACCTTCAATCCAAATTAGAAAGTGTATAAAAATTTCAATACCCCACAAAGTGTTTAGTTGCAACAAGCAAAGTTGGAATATTGTGTCTTTTTTATTGTTAAAAAACAGGGGATACACAGAATGGGAGAATGGTAGCCTGTTTTATTTTCTAAAAATCTTTTATCTGATTATGTCTGTCAACAGGTAACAAACGAAAGTGGCAACCAACCAGTGCCCATTATAAGAGAGACATAAATAAAGGTCTTGATAAAGATGGCTTATCGATTTTAACCCATCAAAGCGCGTCGACGCTCTAGTTCGCACAATCAAGGGAAGCAGCCGAACCTGTAGCTATGAATGTTTAAGAGTATCTAGGAAAGGCCAAGAATCATTTCAATCCCTAATGTGTGATTTTTATGACAAAAAATAGTGTCTGTCTTTTTGTCTCTCTCCTTTTTGTTGTATTTAGGTTTATGTAATTTTGAATAGTGACTCCTCTGTTTAATTAAAAAACCTGTGTTCTGGATTATAGCCTTTTTAGACATACACAATTGAGGTGTACATAAATGTGAAATAGCAATATATATTTTTTATGATAATTAATTTTTAAGATTGATTGGTGTAATGTTGAATATGTTGTTTTAATCATAAAATAAAAGATTTATTTTAACTTGCTATCTTGAAATCTATGGTGGTATCATTAGATGGTGTTTCTAATACATGGGCTAAATTTGATGTGAATAGTGAAAGGTGTTTTGGTCTACCAAGGGATCTTTTCCTTTGTATAGTTTGAACTACTGCAAGCATTTGTAAGCCATGCATGCTCAAAAAGAAAAGAATGTACATTTTGAAATAGAGTTCCAATATTCTGTTTGTTTTCCAAAAAGTAACATTTATTCCCAGCACACGACAGGCCAAATGAGTCAAATGTTCACGTGTCCTGGCTGGTAGATGCAACATTCTTGTTGCTTGTCTCCGCAGTTCCCTGTAACACCTCACATATTATGTCAATTGAGCACAGATGATCTTCCGTACTGTCCACAGCCGGTGCTGGGGCAGCCTGTGCGCCATTCAAGGCCTGGGTGTCAGAGGAGGAGCCAGTGTCCACACCAACAGGAGCAGCTACTACCTGTGATGGCTCTAGGAATGCTGCCATCAACATAGGAATACGTTGTGGACACTGCAGAAAATGGGCCGTTATCGGGTCCAGTAAATCATCAACGTCCGGTTCCGCACAGGATGGGAGTGTCAGACAGAGATCCAACACACATTCTTCTCCGCAAAACAGGCATCGGAGGACAGGTAAGATTCAGTCTATCCAGACTGGTCTAAATGACAAGAAGCACTTAGTTCCCTTAGATGAGGTGTGCCTAGAAGTTGTACCAGGCAATCACAGTATTTTCTCTCCAGGAGTAATATTTCCATCTCCATGGTGACCTGGACGTCCATTGCGTAGCAGAAAAATGACAATCAGGATACCTGCTATTAGAAACAGGATCAGCGACAGCTCTCCAAATAAGCTTCCAAATACGGAGTGTATAAAGTTTGGTATAACTCCGAGAACCGTCTGAAAGATGCTTAACAGTACAGAACCTATGGTCTTAAATAGGTGGACTATGCCTGTTGTATCAGACATGTTAAATCTACGATTTACCATTTCTGCCAAATGGAAAGGGCAATTTGTACGTACCATTACAGGCCCCAAGAAGCATTATATCCTGGCATATAAGTGATCCACTTAAAGTATTGTCGCAGTTTGCACCGCTTAGAAACACTTCTTTTTCCCCAATCCGGCATCGAAATCTGTTCTGTAATTCCCAAGATTCCTTGTATGAATTCCCTACCCATTTCTTCATATCTGCCTGCCTGCATTTGTTCAATGCAATATTGAAATTGAAAAGTAGTGACCGGAAGAGTTATGTGGCCATGGATTAACCATTCTGTGGATGGTGACTCTGCCACTGTAAAGGACAATCTGTCCAGTTTTTTAATGCACAGCATTGTATACTTCGCTCCCCTTTGTGCCATTTCTATCTGTTTTTTCGTCGTGTTTGTACAAGGAAAACAGAGACGTGCTGTTTGTGAAACGCCAAGGCACATAGCCTGCACACAAAGATTGAAGCGTCCAGCCTAATAACATAATAGAACGCACTTGTGATTGCCTGTGATATAATATGGAAAAATCTTGTTCTAGTACATCGATAGCAGATGATACAATGTTGCCCAGTGAATATATTCTGGAGTTTTGTGTTGTTAACCTATTGTCGACCACTGCTAGAGCTTTCTCTAGGTTTATATGATCTATTTCTCGTAATCTCTCAGCGGCCTCTTGTTATGATATATTCCAAATCTCATTGTAGACAGCATAATAGAAACATTTGTGACGTGGCTTCCTAGGACCTAATAAAACATCCTGTAGGTCTATATCCTCTGAAAGTAAGGATAAGTGTTGCTTCACCTGTATGAGCTTTGAGGTCTTTAGCCAATCGAGGCATAACTTCCCAAAACTGTATGATGTCACTACCCCTCGGTGTTGTCTCTGTACATAACGTGGATCTGTCCTATTGATACTAAATCCTTTAGTTTTACCCAAGAATCTTTCCTGACAGTTATTGGTGTCCATGGGCCAAATCAACCATCCTTTCCAATCGGGGTCTGATCTATTGTATTGCAGGATGTCATCTAGTGTAACCTCTTCTTGCGATGTTATATTACACTCAGTGTGTGATGGTGTGGGCATCTGAGGTGTATTCAAATCTTTATTCTTTGCTAATCCAAGGAAAGTCGTTTGTTGCACTGATTCATTCAAAAACGTTATTTGATGCAGAATAAGGCATGTACTAAATAGTGACACTGTTCCCTGTACCTGCCAGTCCCTAGTACCCCAGACCGATTTAAAGTCTATGGTTTCTTTCCATAAGTCAAAACCTTGTTCAGACAATTGGGCAATAAAGGTAGCCGAATAAATCTGTTTGGTGTTTCTTAACATATTTTTCCATGCTGGTGTTCGTGCAACCTTATAATAATATGAAGCTGGGTCTGATTTGTTAAACCCTGAAAAATATGGAAACTTTTGTACACATGTTTTTGAACTGCTTTTCAGCGGTGTTGGGCAAAGTTCACATTGGTGGTATGTGAAAACATTTCTGGGATTAGCAAGTTTTCTTTTTTTTTTTTTTGGGAGTTTCAAATATAATATCAAACATTTCATAATTTCAAATCCATGGCAGTAGTACAGTGTACATTACATTGATAATCACAGTACATAGATCACACTTGTTGCAACGCAGAACATCATACGTATGTATAGTCACAGACATGGCATGAGCAGGTAGTAGCATACACAGCAACGGTGAGCAGGGTAGCAATATAAAAATAGTACAGACATTACAGATCCGAGTGCGACAGCAGGTAAGATGTAAACAGTCCCCAGATGTCACGGGGTTTAGAAGTAGATGTTAATTCCTCTGCGTAATATATGGGCTGGTCACGACAATACGTAAAATCTTGCAGCCATAGTTTAGTTGTAGGTGCAGTTCTACTCTCCCAGCAGATAGAAATTCTGTGCTTCGCCATGAGCAACACTATTGATGCACATTTTTTACTAAAAGGGCGTACTCAAGCCCCGATTCCCAACAGTCACAGCTGCGGGTGACACTCAAGAGGTTCCTCAATCATTAAGCAAAGTATTCGAAAAACCGAGCCCCAATATTCAAGTATTTTAGGACATTCCCATGCTAGATGATAAAAACCAGTCCCAGGTGCACTGCATCGCTTACAGGTGTCGGTCTGTCGGAGCCCAAATTTATACATCTGTGCAGGAGTATAATACAACTGGTGCAAGTATTTAAAATGCACCAGCCTAAGATTGCCATTCGCCGTTAGCCGGCCCGTCAGGCAGCAGCCTTCGAGCCACTCCTCTACAGAAAGCGGTTCTGGCAGTACAGCATTCCAGCTATCTAGTGCAGCCGCTCCCACAGGTGTCATGTCATGCTGGGATGCCCTATAAAGTTTTGTAATTATTTTGGTTTTGGATGTAGCAGTGTATAGGAGCTGCAGTACCGCAAGAGTCGGCGGCTCAGAAGGGAAATGCGGATTAAGCAAACGTATGTCTGAGCGCAACCTAGTATAGACAAATACCTGCATAACGGAGGGTTCACCCCGGGCGGCCAGGCTTTCTAAAGTTACGAATTGGCCCCCAGGGTACACGTCCGCCATAACAGACAGGCCCATCTGTGCAAGTGTCTTCAGCGCACCAGTCTCCCGGGTGACAGAGATCCCTGAATGATGGAGCAGTGGCATGTTAGGAGCATATAACAGTAGTTTGCGCGCTCGCTGCCCCAGATCCTGCCAGGCTCTAGATGTAAGTTGTATCGTATCAAATTCCCCTTTCTCATACACCGTGTATGAGTTCACTATCATGGATTTAAGTGGTATGGGATGTTCAGCGCCCGCCTCCACCGCTACATATGGGATATATGCCGGGTCATGTTGCCAGTAGTAGGCGTATTGCGCCTGAGCACAGAGGTAATAAAGATGGAAGTCCGGCGCCGCAAACCCGCCCTGTTCATACGGCAGGATAATCGTCTTCCACTTAAGCCGCGGTTTCTTCCCACCCCAGGCTAGCGTGATCAGAAGTGAACGAAGAGTGGTAAAAAAGTGTCTTGTTAGGTGCACCGGGATATTTAAAAAGAGATATAAAAATCGTGGAAGTATGACCATTTTCACTAGGGCTATGCGGTCAGAACGATAGAGGCAGTTTGACCCATCGATTTAACTGCTCCTCCAGTCGTGAGACTGCGTTGCCAAAATTAGTTTGTATAACTGTCTGTTGGTCCCTGTGCAACCATATTCCTAAATATTTGACCGCATCGGTACACCATGTCAATGGGCATTCCATGTCAAATTGGCGGGTGTTGTCAGTGAGAGTGAGTATGATGGATTTGGACCAGTTGATCCCCAGGCCGGAAAAACGTTCAAACCGAATATATTTACGGATGAGTTGTGACAGAAAACGCGCCGGTTCCCGAACATATAGCACCATGTCATCCGCATACATGGAGACAGATAGCGGGTGCTGAAAAAAACGCAAGGCCGAAGTGGCATGTCGCTGTCGTAGTATACATGCCAATGGCTCCAGAACGATCGCGAATAGCAGCGGCGATAGAGGGCAGCCCTGCCGCGTGCCACGGTGGATGGAAAACTTTTCAGATAGTTGCCCATTAATTCTAACCCGGGCCTCCGGATTAGTATACAACAGTTTAACCCAGTTTTTAAAAACAAACAGGACACCCATACGGTGGGGGACAGCAATCATGTAGGACCAGGAAATCAAATCAAGCGATTTTGCAGCGTCTAGCAACACTGCAACCGCCGGTAGTGTAGGCTTCAATACATGCATTACCGCAAAAATGGTGCGCAAATTGTGAGACGTGGAGCGAGTAGGGACAAACCCCGATTGATGTGGGAGCACCATACCCGGAAGGAGCAGTTGGATCCTTGTGGCCAAGACCTTTGCCAGAATTTTACCATCGGTGTATATGATAGAGAGGGGGAGATACAAGTCGCATTTATCCGGTGGCTTATAAGGTTTCAAAAGGGCAACCATCAGCGCCTCACGCAGGGTCGGCGGCAAACACTGGGAATCATATGCCTCCTCATAGAGCTGAAGCAGGCATGGGGCTAATTGTTCAAAATACTCTTTATAGAATTCGGCCGGTAGGCCATCAGTGCCCGCAGCTTTCCCATTAGGTAGGGCGGCTATAGCATCCCTTATCTCACCCAATGTGAGCGGATGCATCAAAAAATCCTGTAGGCCCCGCGACAGCCACACCAAAGCAATACCATCAAGATATTGTTCCAGTTCAGCAACGCTAGCTGTGGGCTAGTGGGCATACATCTTAGTATAATAGTCAGTAAACGCACGTAGAATATTTTTGAGTCGTAATGGGTGTCAGTATCATCTGTGATTGCCTGAACTATCTGTGCCCTGCAGTGTGTGTCCATAATGCGAGCCGCAATTGTCCTCCCCGGCTGGTCACCCTCACCATAGTACTGTGCTGTACTGCGATGGGAGAGATGTTTCATTTCTTGGTCCGCTAAGACTTTCTCATTGATGCTTGCTAAAGTAGTAGGGCTCGGTCGGACACTATATTGACGTTCCAGGTCTCCTAGCTCCCGCTCCAGCCGAGCCATGGTGTGAGGTAAAGATTTTAGCACCCCAGCCTGAAGGCCTATACATTTCCCCCGAATGGTCACCTTGAAGGCCTCCCACAGTGTTTCCATAGTTTGGACCGATCCAGTATTAAATGAGAATTAGTCTACTATAGCCTCACGCATACCCTCAGTAAAGACGGGATCAAGGAGTGAGGAGAATTGCAAGCGCCACTGAAAGGGAGGTGGAGCGTGGGAGGAGAGCATCATGTCCATAGCTACATGAGAGTGATCGGACAAGGTTCTAGGCAAATGTTGTATCTGTGTGACCCAGCTACAGCTATCCTGCGTTCCCAGCCAATAGTCGATACGAGACCAAGACTGTCGCACATATGAATGACAAGTCCCTTCCCTGGATTGTGGGTGCTTCAGTCTCCAGATATCATCAAGAGCCAGTGAACACATTCCATCATGCACTGCACTAGTAGCTCTACGGGGAGGGTGAACTGCTGTTGACCATCTGTCCATCGTGGGATCTAGCACCACATTAAAATCACTGCCACAAATAGGGGACAAAGTGTAAAGTTTACTCCACAGGGTATCAAAAAAGGCAGGATCATCCGTGTTCGGACTATATACATTAACAATAGTTAAGCGTGTGTTATATAGTGTAACCTGCAGAATTATATACCCGCTTTCAGCGTCTTCATCAACATGAGAGGGCACAAAGGGAACATTTTATTTTACCAAAATCATAACCCGAGCAAATGACGAATAGGAAGCAGCTAGCCTTATCCCCGCCCACCTAGTGACAATGTGCGAGACCGCCTGCCTCGTAAGATGCATCTCCTGTAGCAAGGCGATCTGCACATGATGCCTTTCCAGATAGGCAAGCACCTGCCGCACCTTCTTGGTGTTGTTAAGCCCCCTGAAATTCCAGTTCACCCAAGAAAGACGAGACCGATTCACGTTAGCCATGCCCGTAAAAATTGAGGTGTAAAAGCTGCAGCGCTTTAGAATCTACATGGGACATACAATTCAGTGCTCATGAATGCATCCTGTACAATGCCAATGTGTTGAAAAAGAGTCCCCCAACCACCCCTCCCTCCCACAGAGACCATTGAAACCAACTGCGTATTTCCCCCAATGTAAACAGAACCCAGAAACAACAGTGGGGATTCCATAATGCATAGCACAGCAGAATTGTGAAAAGACAGAACCCCAATAATGGCACCAAATTGGCACCAACAGAGAACCGAAACTTTGCGGGGAATTCCCATTTTGTGGGTCGCTAGCAGCCCTTTGCCCCCGCGCATGCAGGGTGGGTCGAGCCATAAAGAGAGTGGTCAGCCAACCCATGATTAGACAGACAATATGATGAAGTACCAGTAACTATCTAGTGCTAACTCAGCAACGAGTGTACAGTACCCCTCTAAACAAATGACTATGCTCACATACCCAAAATGTAACAGACATAGCATAATATACATAAAAACAAAATGTCAATCAAAACAGTGTAAGTAATAGGCCTGCAGACAATGCTTCATAACAAAACTACATGCAATGTGCCAGCAGGAACTAGAAGCGATAGATATTCAGAAACAGGGCCAGGTTAGTCTCACGTGCTCATCCCTCAGAGTCAGATAGACCATTCTTCTCACGCAGCGATTCTCACCGCTCCAGCCGTCGAGTATATTGCAGAGCTTCCTTCGGTGCCATGAAGATTCGCACCTTCCCATCATGTTGTATCCGTAGACGGGCGGGATAAAGCATAGCATAGGGAATTTGGAGAGATTGCAGTTTTTCTTAACTGATTGAAACTCTTGGCGGGCTTGCTGCACTGCGACGGTAAAATCCGGGAACAATTCTATTTTCATTCCTTGATATTCAAGCGTTCCTTTTTCTCTAGCCAGACAGAGCGCCGTATCCCTGTCCCTATAGTTCAGAGTCTGGCAATTATTGGCTGCGGTGGTGCTCCTGGAATAGATTTTCCAACCAGGGAACGGTGAGTGCGTTCGACTGTAAACACTTTTGAAAAATGGTCGGCTCCTAGCAGAGTGGTGAGCCTCGTTTCAATGTACAGCTCCTTGGGCCCGGTATTGGTGGTTTTGGAGACTCCAAGAATACGAAGGTTGTTCCTTCCAGACCGGGCTTCGATGTCCTCGTTATTGGCCTTGATGACCTCTAACACTTTCTCCATGGTAGCACACGATGCCCCCACCACCTCCATACCATCTTCTAGATTCGAAGCCATAGTGTCCATGCGGAGATTAATGTTATCAATCTTGGCATCAACAGTGTGTAGACTTTGCTGCATGCTGAGCACTAACCGCTCCAACCTTGTGGCCGCACCATTTTCAGGATCCTGCTCTGAGTCCAAAGTGGCGGGTGTGTAGGTTTTAGTACTCTTTGGCCTCAAACTGGATCTTGGTCTGCTGCTTATCTGTGCGCCCCATGTCAACACCGGGGATGTCGCTGTGTATGACTGCAAGCCTATGTTAATGGAAGCTATCCGTACTAGTATTGGGTGTATGGGCCAGCTACGATATCTAGGAGAGATCCAATGCCCAAAACACCCACCTCCCCCACAGAGAAGCTGTAAATTGGGGGTGAGCACAACTGTAGCCAGTGGCCCTGGAGGGAAAGCAGGCCAGAGAATAGTGGGTATAGGCTGCACAAACTAGCAATGGTACTCAACCAGAAGCGCCAAACACTGTAGCAGACAGGGAGGGTAGAACTGTCAGCCGTGGTATCTGCCCACTCACCACGTATGCTTGATAGACAGTGTTTTGGTCCCCCTGGCACTGCACAAGCCACAGTACTCCTCGGGGCTACACACGTTTTCACAGCACTTTTAAGTTCGTAATGAATGCCTACCACAAAGAGCACTATGTACTTTGGCCAAGAGGGTCAGGTGAGTCAGCACACAGTACTCGCCACCGTCGCCTGCAGCCCGGCACTCCTCCTCCCAAGATGCGCCTCAGCCTCAGCTCCAATCGGGCCGCACGCGTAGTCTCCACAGAGTTAAAATTGCTCCGCCGTCTACTCAGAGGACTTCAGGGTAGAGGCTTCCAGGCAGCGCACACAAGGGCAGAACGCCGAGCAGGAGCAGCATACTTCAAATGGCGCCCCGTGCCTCAGCACCATTGCCGCGCACAGTCCCCATCAGGGCTGTACAATCGTCTCGGACCACCGGAGCGGGGAGCAGCGCTAGTGTGGCCGGCGGGACCTGTGATCTACACAGCAGATAAACACCCCACCACGATCCAGGTAAGGCGTGCAGCGGGTCTGTCAGTGTCCCACGGAGCAGCACGCAACCAGGCAGCAAAGAGTGGTAGCTGACTCACTGCTCACTAGACAGGCATTCCGGCCCTCTGCAACTCAGATCTCCGCCGACATGGGGGCCTCCATCAGATTAGGAGCCCGGCTCAGCAGGTCAATGCCAGACAAACAAGCATTAGAAATGCAATCGGGCTCGGATTTATTTGATTTTGAGCTAATGGCATTGTAAATGGCAATGTGTTTTCCTCATGTGTGATGGAGTGTGTGCATGTGGT
Source organism: Lissotriton helveticus (assembly GCF_964261635.1). Lineage (NCBI taxonomy): Eukaryota > Metazoa > Chordata > Amphibia > Caudata > Salamandridae > Lissotriton > Lissotriton helveticus. Next base: position 1,090,432,639 of record NC_136068.1, read on the forward strand.
GTGTTACGGGCTCCCAATGTCACCCTGCATAGTCACACACTGTTTATCATGTACACTCATTCTGCACACTAACACAAGGTGCACCCTGCACCCTTACACACTGTCTCTCTGCACTCACTACTCACTACTCTGCACTCACTACTCACTACTCTGCACTCACTACTCACTACTCTGCACTCACTACTCAATACTCTGCACTCACTACTCACTATTCTGCACTCACTACTCTGCACTCACTACTCTGCACTCACTACTCTGCACTCACTTCTCACTACTCTGCACTCACTACTCTGCACTCACTACTCACTACTCTGCACTCACTACTCACTACTCTGCACTCACTACTCTGCACTCACTACTCACTACTCTGCACTCACTACTCACTACTCTGCACTCACTATTCACTACTCACTACTCACTACTCTGCACTCACTACTCTGCACTCACTACTCTGCACTCACTACTCACTACTCTGCACTCACTACTCTGCACTCACTACTCACTACTCTGCACTCACTACTCTGCACTCACTACTCACTACTCTGCACTCACTACTCACTACTCTGCACTCACTACTCACTACTCTGCACTCACTACTCACTACTCTGCACTCACTACTCACTACTCTGTACTCACTACTCTGCACTCACTACTCTGCACTCACTACTCTGCACTCACTACACACTACTCACTACTCTGCACTCACTCACTACTCACTACTCTGCACTCACTACTCTGCACTCACTACTCACTACTCACTACTCTGCACTCACTACTCACTACTCTGCACTCACTACTCACTACTCTGCACTCACTACTCACTACTCTGTACTCACTACTCTGCACTCACTACTCTGCACTCACTACTCACTACTCTGCACTCACTACTCTGCACTCACTACTCACTACTCTGCACTCACTACTCACTACTCTGCACTCACTACTCACTACTCTGCACTCACTACTCACTACTCTGCACTCACTACTCTGCACTCACTACTCTGCACTCACTACTCACTACTCTGCACTCACTACTCACTACTCTGCACTCACTACTCTGCACTCACTACTCACTACTCTGCACTCACTACTCACTACTCTGCACTCACTATTCACTACTCTGCACTCACTACTCACTACTCTGCACTCACTACTCACTACTCTGTACTCACTACTCTGCACTCACTACTCTGCACTCACTACTCACTACTCTGCACTCACTACTCTGCACTCACTACTCACTACTCTGCACTCACTACTCACTACTCTGCACTCACTACTCACTACTCTGCACTCACTACTCACTACTCTGTACTCACTACTCTGCACTCACTACTCTGCACTCACTACTCACTACTCTGCACTCACTACTCACTACTCTGCACTCACTACTCTGCACTCACTACTCACTACTCTGCACTCACTACTCACTACTCTGCACTCACTATTCACTACTCACTACTCTGCACTCACTACTCTGCACTCACTACTCTGCACTCACTACTCACTACTCTGCACTCACTACTCTGCACTCACTACTCACTACTCTGCACTCACTACTCTGCACTCACTACTCTGCACTCACTACTCACTACTCTGCACTCACTACTCACTACTCTGCACTCACTACTCACTACTCTGCACTCACTACTCACTACTCTGCACTCACTACTCTGCACTCACTACTCTGCACTCACTACTCTGCACTCACTACACACTACTCACTACTCTGCACTCACTCACTACTCACTACTCTGCACTCACTACTCACTACTCACTACTCTGCACTCACTCACTACTCACTACTCTGCACTCACTACTCACTACTCACTACTCTGCACTCACTACTCTGCACTCACTACTCTGCACTCACTACTCTGCACTCACTACTCACTACTCTGCACTCACTACTCACTACTCTGCACTCACTACTCACTACTCTGCACTCACTACTCTGCACTCACTACTCTGCACTCACTACTCTGCACTCACTACTCACTACTCTGCACTCACTACTCTGCACTCACTACTCACTACTCTGCACTCACTACTCACTACTCTGCACTCACTACTCTGCACTCACTACTCTGCACTCACTACTCTGCACTTAATACTCACTACTCTGCACTCACTCACTACTCACTACTCTGCACTCACTACTCACTACTCACTACTCTGCACTCACTACTCACTACTCTGCACTCACTACTCTGCACTCACTACTCACTACTCTGCACTCACTACTCTGCACTCACTACTCACTACTCTGCACTCACTACTCACTACTCTGCACTCACTACTCACTACTCTGCACTCTCTACCCATACCCAAAGACGCTAGAGTCCCCGCAAATCCCACAGATTCCGGCAGCTGGCAGGCACTTCACCTCAAATTACCTTGGCCTTCTTTCAAGGGCACTTCCTCACACGCCCACTTCCCCAGAGCTTTCTGCTTCTTCCCTTGTAGCTCTGATGTTCATCCACACCATATGTGTTGTTTTATGTCTACCTTTTTAATATAGATATTCTAGCCTTTCATCGATTAGTCTTTTATCTATACCTCCTTGCGTCTTCCAAAGCAAAAAAGCCAACCAACATGTCCCACGTAATCGGAAATAAAGCGCAGGTCCTTATAAAATGCGCAGCACAAGCAGCACTGCACCTTGCTGCCCAAGTGACACCTAATCCTACGGTGCTCATTTCATCAACCATGAAATAATAAATGGCGGAGCCGGCCCTAGTTCATCGTAACAATCCTTGTGTCACACAGATTTTGGCAACAGGTGCTAACCTGTAAATTCGGATTTTCAGGATATTCAGAAAAGACACATTTATATAAATCTAATATAAATGGAAGTCATCCACAGAATCAGTGGGTATCTTAAAACATCGGCATGGACTGGCCCTCCTGGACCTAAGTTGGACACCAATACGCGAAAACTACTGCAGTAAGTTTACAGAGTAGCAGGTAAAGAATAAATACCATAGCAACGGAGGGAAGGAGTGGGTAGGTGGCGTCTCTCTCTCGGCTAACGTGTGGCATCGCGGGTTGTACTAATTAGTAATATTTAAGAAAAGTGGCTTCTGTGCATCCCTTTTACCACCTTTGACACAATTAGGTCACAATTATTATAATAAATAAATAAACTCCAGATTCAAATGTGCCTGTCTTTTTCTGTCACACTTGCGGTTCCCATCTTTCCCTGCCTCTCTATTTAAGGTTGGTTTGCATTTGTTCATGTTCTCTCCTACTTTTCTCTGTTGTTCTCTGTCTGTTCCTTCATCCCTCCGTCTCCCTTAACAACAGTTTCTGTCTCCATGACCTTCGCTCTGTTTTGCCCTTTGTTTCACCTTTGCCTTTTGTGATTTATTTCTGCCGTTTTTAGTTTATTTTGGGCTTTCTGCGGCACACATGCCGTGTTTTCTTTACTTCCATGTGCCGTGCTGTTCTTCTCATATTGACCCGGCCCTCTCCTCTCTCTGTTTTCCGTCCGTCCTCTCACCTCACCCAGAACAGTGCAGACTGCACGAATATTCTCTGTTTTGCCAGAACCCCCTGAAGCGCCTCCTTTAATTTCCCGCGCTCCTCGTATAGCTCAGTGGCAGCGTGCGCCTGCTGCAGTCGCGTGTGGCAGGTTGTGAGTGCTGCCTGATAGCTTCACTTCGCCGGTTTGAATGAAAGCGGGGACTGGCTCAGCATTTCATCCTTTTGATGTGGATAAAAGGAGAATACTTTTGGTGGAAATACCAACAACGGCCAGTAAAGCGCCATAAGCACCGCGCAGAGTCCTCTACATCAGTTTTTGAAAAATATTATATTTACTCCCGAGTCCAGGCTCACCACACTCCCACCCAAATACACAAGACATTGACAATGTAAGCACCGAGTTTAGGCAGTAATCCTAATATTGAAAATATTAAATGTGGTACCGCTGCAAATGGTGACTATTGTCATATCGTTTTTATATGTCATTGGCTACCACTTGCAAGTACTAACATGACTTAGTAGAGCGCTTCAAAGCAGCTTCCCGTAAGCGCTATACACATGAAATGAATAGCGCATCATGCTACATAACTGGCAGAATTACTTCAAATAAAGACGCAAAAGAGTCCCCTTTTATACACTTCTATTAAACACGAACCTTAAGGACCAGAAAAGGCCTTTGCAGGAACACGTTTCACTTCAAATTAAATATATTTAAAAACTGTGAGAAAGCGGGGGGGGGCGTGGCTAGCAGAGCAGCGAGATGGCCGCTCTCTGAGTGAGCTCCGCCGGCTACTTCAATTAATCCTTTAAAGCTATCCTGTTCCTGGCGCCTGCAGACCCCCGACCCTCCCGGGTTCCGCTAAGTACACCCTGGTGATCCCTCGGCCCGAGTTTGGAACGCGGAGGCGTTTTCTCCTGGAAGCGGTGACGGTCTAAGTCTCCAGCGGCCGCTGTGCCTCTCTTGCGCCCCACCGGAAGCGATTCTCGCTGAGAGCCGCGTTATACTGTGGGCCGCGGCTGCGGAGGCCCTACAACCTGCCTGGACGTCGTGGTGAGCTGGCGCCTGCCTTGTTACCAGCGGGGGCGCTTCACTATTGCACCCCGGCTGGGGCTGACGAAGATCTCCTCTGAGGGACTGGCCGCTGTGGAGGAGGGATCCTGAGTCCGACAGAGACGGAGCTTTCAAGTGAGAGGCCCCGCGAGGAGAAACGGAATCGCGTCTGCTCCACCTACACCGCGGCGGCAGCCGGTAAGGAGGTGAGCGGGGGTTGCGGAGAGCCGGGCCACCCTGGGAGTTCCTCCCGCTGCACGGCTGAACCCGGACCCCCCGGCGGCTCTCGACAGCGGCGGCCCTGACCCCCTTGGAGCCCCTGCGCCACGTGTATATATACCTAGCGGGTGGATTCCCCATTGCGCTCCGTGCGCCCGCCATTTTGGGGCCTGGAGAGACCTGCTGGGCGCGCGGTGGTTTGGTGACCCCACCGGACGCCTGTGACTGTATTTACCGCGGCTGGCCCAAACTACCGCGTTCACTTCATCACGCCTGGCGCGCCCTGGCCCCACCGGGATAGTAACGAGCAAACTAGGCACTTGCTGGCTGGGACGCAGGGTAGGTGCTTCCCCGCTGCGTGGCGGGTGGCCCTCATCGGACTGTGGTGATGGGAAAAAACGACGCCAAGCAAGGGAAAATAAGCTTTGAAAATAGAAAGCCGACCAAAAACAAGTCAATGGAGTCAGATACTGGCGCATCGTCATCGCAAGGTGCTACCCCGGACATTGATTTTGGGGCCCTCATCATGGAGGTGAGAACCAGCTTGAAGAGCATTGATGCCAAGCTTGATAACATGGCTGCGCAACTCGACTCAGTGAAAAAGAAGGTGGACGCTCACGAGACGAGGTTGGACTCTCTTGAAAATAGGCAGACTGAATGTTGCGAATTTCAGCAGCAGGCCAAGCAGCACATAACTACACTGGAGCGGGAACTTGAAAATTTGCGCGCGAAGTCGGACGATTTGGAAGCGCGCTCCAGAAGATCGAACATCCGCATTACAGGCATTCCGGAGACAACCAACACAGGGAAGATGGAATCGTTCGTGTCGTGCCTCCTACATGACCTGTTCGATCCGGATCTATCCCCGGTCTTCGCGGTGGAAAGGGCGCACAGATCCCTTGGAAAAAAGCCCCCGGTGGGCGCCCCTCCGCGTCCAATTCTGGCTAAACTGCTCAACTACCAGGATAGAGACGTCGTTCTGCGCTTGGCGAGAGAGAGGGGTAAGATCACGCACCAGGGCAATCACATCTCCTTTTACCCGGATTTCACCCCCCTGGTGCAGGCGGCCCGCAAGGAATTCCTACCCGCTAAGAAAATTCTGCTGCAAGCTGGCGTGCCCTACTCTCTCCTATACCCGGCAAAATTAAAGGTTCAACACGACAACACTTCTCACTTCTTCACAGACGCCAAATCAGCCCTCAAGTTCGCCAAACACATTTGTGCTGGAGCCAGGAGAAAATCGCCAAGACTAGAGGAAGCTTCGGACCCACTTAGTGACAATGACTGAGGTCTCTGCTACGCACACCCTGCGCGGCTGCAGCTGTCCTCGTTGCCTTGAGGTTGGGAGCTTGAACACGCCTTGTACACAGGTCTGTTACACCCGCATTGTCTCATTGGGGGTAAGTCTTGGAGTCACTTTTGTGCACGGAACTTTGCTATTGCCACCGTGCCAGGAGAAAATCGCCAAGACTTGAGGAAGCTTCGGATCCCCTCAGTGACAATGACTGAGGTCTCTACAAAGCCTACCCTGAATGGCTGCACCTTTCCTCTTTGCCTCGAGGATGGGGGCCTGTTAGCGCCCAGCACACAGGTCTGTTACACTCGCATTGTCTCCTTGAGGGTAAGTCTTGAAGTCACTTTTGTGCACAGACTTTTGCTGCCGTCACCATGCCTCCAATGTGACATTGATAGCTTGCGGACTTTGTGGACCGGGAGTTGGGGGAACTGCTAGAGCTCAGGAACGCTAAAGTTTGACTGTAGCCACCCCGAGTATGCGGGGGTGTTTGCCGAGCGCACCACGCCTCATGGGGTGCCTCCCTTTGTTGTTGATGTTGGGGTATTTCCACGCTATGCGTGCGAGTTTCTGGGGTATGTCACGACCTAATTGGGGGGTTGCTGAGGGAGGGGGGTGGAAGGGGGGATTTCACAAGTTGAGAGTTTTAGTCCGTATCTGGTGCACTGTACTACTACAAATGCCTCTATTTTTGCGCGCTTGGTCTGCAGATGTTGTGCCTGAGCACTTGTCTAGCCTCCGGGGGCGGAGTAGTGTGGGGAGATTGCTGTGCTGGACTGCACTCTGATGGGGGGTATCAAACTCTGGACTTGGAACATTAGAGGCCTTGGGGACTACAAGAAGGCCCGGTTACTGCATGGCATGTTGTCCAGACACAACGTTGATATTTGCTTCCTACAAGAAACTCATTTAAACGTGATCCCCTCGGCCCGATTGAAAAATTCCAGATGGGCTCATATCTATTCCTCCGTATACTCCAGTTATGCGAGGGGCGTTGCCATACTCATTCGTAGAGGGTTGGATTGGAGGGAGTTCTCCCAGGTGCGAGATGTGGAGGGAAGGTATGTCTTACTCCATGGGTCTTTACAGGGGCGACCCATTGTCCTGGCTGCAATCTATGGCCCCAATGTGGACGATCCTGATTTTTTTAGAAGTGTTTGGGCGAGGATTGAGTTGCTGAACTGCCAGACGATTGTGCTGGGGGGAGATTTCAACATTGCATTGAATGATGACATGGATCGTAGGGGTGTGAGCAGACCACAGCATGCTAGAGCACGTCAAGCGATATTTGATGTCATGAATGAAGGTCTGCTTTCCGATGTGTGGAGAGCTAGGCATCCGGGAGTCAAGGTGGGGACCTGCTACACCTGCCATAAAGCTGCCTGGTCACGGCTAGACTTCTGGTTGGTATCTCCTGAAGTTGCGACATGGGTGTCGAATGTTGATATTATGGCTAGATCTCTGTCGGACCATGCTCCGTGTATGTTAGAATTGAGCCCCCCAGACACTGTACACAGGGCGTTCCAATGGCGCCTTCCCCCCCACGTGCTCACAGACCCAGTGTTTGTAGAAGAGATTAGAGAGGACATCACTACATATTTTGAAGAAAATTCTGGTTCTGCCACATCCGAGGCTATTGTATGGGATGCCTTTAAAGCTGTAATCAGGGGTCAGTGTATAGCGCGAAAAGCAGGGGTCCTACGCTCCATTAGGGACACGCTGGCTAAACTTGAGGGGGAACTGAAAGATCTTGGTGCTGCTTTTAGCTCTGATCCGTCGTTGGAGATTGCTGGCGCTCTAAAAACCACATTGCTGGCCTTTAATGAGGAAGCGGAGCGGGAGGTGAAATTTCTGGGGAAACAGGCTGAGGCGCGCAGATATGGAGAGGGGGATAGACCAAGCAGGACCCTTGCCAGGCTGACTACTCCTCGCACACACTCGAACTACATACACACTATTTATGATACATCTGGACACTTAGTGATGGGCCAAGAGGCAGTGTTAGGCGCCTTCGCAGACTTCTATGCTACTCTGTACACCTCAAGGCAACCCACAGCACCGCCTTCACTGTGCGACTTTCTTGACTCCATTGCACTAGTATGGTTCAACGATAACCACAGACAGTACATGGACCTCTCGGTCACGATACAAGACATTGCCCAGGTGATTAAGAGCATGCCGGCTAATAAAGCCCCTGGCCCAGATGGTCTGACTACCTCCTTCTATAAAACCTATGTAGCTGAACTGGCGCCGAGACTACACTCTGTCTTTGTCGAGGCGCTCGAGTCGAATACACTTCCAGATTCCATGCGTGAGGCTCTAATAATCACACTACTCAAACCGGATAAAGATGAACAACAGTTAGACTCCTACAGACCCCTGTCTCTTATCAACGTGGATGCTAAAATTTACGCGAAGGTTATTGCGGATCGGTTACAACCGATGTTGCCTATGATTGCGCTTCCAGATCAATCGGGATTCATCCCTGGACGCGCGACATCGCATAATCTCAGGACTATCTTCTCTGTCCTTCACTATTTACACCCATCTGTACAGGCGGCGGTGGTGTTCCTTGACGCCACCAAGGCCTTCGACTCCTTGGAATGGCCCTACCTATTCAGTGTCCTAGGGCGGATGGGATTCAGCCAGAACTTCATGACCCTGATCAAGCTCCTTTACACGGCACCCAGAGCCCGGGTGAGCGTTAATGGCCTCATCTCCCCACCATTTCGTGTGTCGAGAGGAACTAGGCAAGGATGTCCTCTATCGCCGCTACTCTTCGCGATAGCGATGGAGCCGCTTGCGGCTCGCATACGGCAACATCACACCGCCAGGGGCATTGGGTTTAGTGCTAGAAGCTTACTGATTTCGCTATACGCGGATGATGTCACCCTATATGTCCTTAATCCAAAAGATAACCTAAGTCCGATGCTCCGTGAATTTGTACGATTTGAGGGCCTGGCGGGGATATCCATTAACTGGACAAAGTCGGTGGCGTTCCCACTGACGGAGAGCACTGTTCGCCCTGCTCCTGATTACCCCCTCAGATGGGAGACGGGGGCTGTCAAATATTTGGGTATCTGGATCAGCCGAGATGTGCAGGAGTGGTGGTCGCTGAACTTCGGGAGGGCGGTAGACTGGTTGGAGGGGAAGGTCGAGGTCTGGAACAAACTGCCGCTGTCTCTGGTCGCGAGAATTGCACTGGCTAAGATGGTGGTTCTCCCCAAATTCTTGTATTTGTTCGTCAACGTACCACTGCCTATGACAGCGCCCTTCCATGCTCGTGTGCGCTCCCTGCTGCTGAAGTTGGTGTGGGCCGGCGGTCAAGCCAGAGTCTCCTGGGACTTACTCACGCTTCCACTCCGTCAAGGAGGTCTGGGTGCCCCGGACTTAAAGCTCTATTCCCTCTGTGCGCAAGCTCAGTTCCTGCATTTCTGGGCCTACCCCACCCCATACCAGCCACATACTGCGGTGGAACTAGCAGTGGTCGCCCCCTTGCCTTTACGAGTAGCACTATATGGCAAAGTCACATGCCCGTCACGGGAGGTGGACACGGTGGAAATGGTCCGCTGGTCCTGGCGCGAACTCCAGAAGAGAGCCGGTCTCTCCTTACTTTATGCGCCAGCCGTCCCCCTGAGAGGTAACCCGATGCTGCCTTGTTTGACAGCAAGGGGTGGCGTCCTCACCATCCGTGGCAATCGCCTTTTCACATTCGCTGACTTATATCCGGAAGGCACTTTTTTTGAGATGTCCGCTGATGGGGACAGCCAGCCCTGCTCGTTTGCTGACACGTTGCTATATCATTCCCTTAGGGAATCTTGCAAGAAGATGGGACCGAGCTTCCCGGAGGAACCCCGCGCACTGGCTGCTCTCCAAAACTTGCTGTCACGACCTTCCCCCAAAAAGCTGGTGTCTAGACTGTATAACTGCATGCTGGAACAGGCCCCGGTGACGGAGGCCGTGGCCAAACACGCTTGGGCTGCTGACCTAGAGAATCAGCTGCCGGACGACACATGGGAATATTGCTGTGCTCAACTGACAGCCCTATCCCCTAATTATAGGTTGAGGCTTATCCACTTCAAATTCCTACACCGGTATTACCGCACTCCGACACTACTACACCGTATGGGTCTCCGTGAGGACGCCTCTTGCTGGAGGTGTGGGGGTGTGGATGCGACCTTTATTCATATGGCTTGGAGCTGCCCTCGATTGAGCACATACTGGTCGGAGATCTTCACTGCCATCAATCACATCATACAAAGAACTGACTCACCGTCCCCACTGCTGGGTCTGCTGGGGTATGTTAAAGACACTACACCCTGCGACAGGAAATTGCATGCGTTGCTCCTTCTATACGCCAAACGCCAGATCGCACTGCACTGGGGCAGATCGGCTCTCCCCTCTTTCGAGGGCTGGATTAGGGATGTGACTTATGGCCACACACAACTGACACACTATTGGGAGACCATGCCCTCCGCTTCCAAACCCACTGACATCTGGGGCCCGTTTGTACAGTGGACTGCGGCGCGCGCGAGTTCAGACACCCCAGGTACATCACGTGCTACGAGCGTTTCAGATGATATGGGCTGAGGATGTGCGCTGCGTAGGTTACTGATTGAAGTCCTGCGTAGTGGCGCTGTCGAGTACAAGCCCTGCCCTGAAGCGCGCTCAGCAGTTGCTGCCCCCACTGACCCTGTTCTTGTCCCTGGCGTCTCCCTCCCGCTGGCCCTCATGTGGCCTATTGCTTGCCCCCCCCCCTCCCCCAAACGCCCCTCAGCATATACGGGCACAGATGCGTTGCCATTGCACGCCTGCCCAGACTATGGCTTGCCTTCTATCTGAGTGCTCCATGGCGAGACCGCGCAACTCTGTTGTGGCCTGAAGTGCTGTATGACTGCTGTTTATATGTACTTGCACCTATGTTTTGATGTTTCTTTTTGGGTTAGCTTGTTGGGGGGTCCTGTTGGGAAGAAAAGCAGTGCTGATAGACATATCCTTCCCATAGGCTGCTGCAGCGGTTAGTTGACCGTTGCTTCTTTAGGGGCGGCCTCACTGATCTTCTATATCTTTCAATTGTCTGCGACACTGTGAGAAAAGCAAGACCGTTCCCTCGCTGAAGTCGCACTGCACACGCAACAGATTTTATTGTATTTCCTGTTTATTTCTGCATGATTAACCCGGTCGGATGTCGGCCTCGGGTTAGCTTTCTTTGTGATTTTTGTATGCCCTTATTGATAGCGGCCTGCCTCCGGGTTGTTGGCGTGACGCAGTGTGAATCTTCAGTTGCATTTGTTTCAAATCGATGTCTTGCAATAAAAAAAAAAAAAAAAAAAAAAACTGTGAGAAAGCGAGGTCTGTGGTGCGGAAGCAAAGCGATGAAGCGTTATTATGGGGGTAAAAAAATATATATGTACTCAAACCTGGAAGAACGTGTGTGTGAAATACGTACGTAAAAATCAACTCAAGGTGATGGTAAATAACACACGCCGCAATCTACATAGGTGTTTTTGTTTATTGCGAAAATCTCTGTTAAACTTCAACATATTGAAGGGAGGAGAAAACAGCAACGGAAATCACTCCTCGCAGAGAAGAGGCAAATGTTCGTGCAACCCTAGAAATATCTTTTCAGAAATCTTGAAAGCATGCGCACTTTTATTTTAGAAGACACGCGGATTGGCGAGGCAAGGGTGCTTGTCTTAGCTTGAAGAATCTGCGAGGTATCTTAAAAAGTACTGTGACTGGCCTTGAAGCTACAGGAAACTTCTTGCTTTTTCACTTCTTTTTTTTTTAAAGGTTTTACACTTTCATTTCATGCGGACGCTTTCTTACACTGTGGCATGGAGTCATCGTGCTCAGCTCTCGGCCTCGCGCGCGCGCCACTGCAGGCATATGCTTTCAATTATCTCCGCCGTGAACGCGGCACTCTGACAGCTCCTAATTAAAATTAATGGACTGCCGTGCGCGAAACCACACAGAAAATGCCAACAATGGCTACCGGAAATTACATGTAGCCTATCGCGTCAAGGCTACTAAAAAGACAGCACAGTGAAGACGAATCACCATGCAGATGCCATAAAAAAAGCGCGGGCACTAAGGAATATTGCTGCCTGGACCCCTAAAGACACTTTTTTTTTTTTTCTTTTACAATAGGATCTCGGAGCTCCGCCCCGAGCCCTAAAAACGACAAGGGCAGCAGAGCGCCGTCTCTCGCCACTCTCCAGCATACCAGCAACAATCCGCAGAGGCGACACACTCCTAGCCGAGAGCAGGCTACACCTCAGGGAATCATCAGTCCGCTAGCTCTGCAGCCGCCATTTTACCTGTAAGGCGGTGCAGGGAGTCGAGGTCAGGCACAGGGTGTTAGAGGCTCAAATGTCTAAAATTTCAGCAGCAGAGCACTCCGTAGCAGTGTAGGAGTAGGCAGTTGACATTTTTAGCCGTGGATGGCACCAATATATGAGGATTATAGGCAGAATGATAAGCTCGATCAGCAGAGCTACACTAATGCGCAGCCATCTTGCTCCGGGCTCTCTAGCGCCCCCCCCCGGGATTAGCAGGTTTATGCAGAAAGTGATGACCATAATGTTGATAGCCATACATTATTTTAAAGTCCGATGTGTATTCTAACATTTCATTATTAGAAAAGGCAGCAGATTTTTCTAAATTAGACAACATATTATTTAGTTTCATAATCCCAATCATCGGAAAATGTACTGGAGGTAATGATATCACTCAATGATATTTTAAATAAATGTAGTATTTTGTGTAAAATTTCGGTCGGTCCAAATATATAGTAATCAACTTTGTCCCATACTATACCATCTGGAATGAGAACTGCTGTAATGTTCACTGATGATAGGTCTCTCCTTTCACGATGTGATGATAGATGCGGTTTCAGAATCACATTCACTTTTTGTGCCGCAGAGCTTTCTCGAAGATAAGTTCCATTAATAAGCATACTAAAAACAGTTACTAGGCCTAGCCAGAAAAGAAAGAAAAGTATTCCGGTAGATACCCAGAGTTCCACTCAAGGTGATACCAGGTAAGTCTTTCTAGGAAAGTTTAGAAAATCTTTAAATCACTGTAGACTAGTTTTTTGTGCTGGTGTCGTTTCAGGTTCACTTTGATCTAATAAAAAATTGTCAAAGTCAATGAAATATCCAGATGCCGTTCGATAAAGTTTCGGTAGTTCCACAGGTTTTTTGGAAACTGTATCTTGCTCTTGTTGGGGCATGTTGAGGTAGATATCCGTGTTTGGTTGAATTGAAATTGTTTTTCCTGTTGAGTTCTCATTTTGAACTTCAGTTTCAAGAGGAACGAGTGCCATTGCATTGTTAATTGGTGCTTCCTTCCATGTAGGTGACCCTTCAAAAGTGATCAGTCTTTCTGTTTGGACTTTCTGTATAGTTGTGAGGGAGGGTGTCTGTTACTCCAGAGTCCATGCAGCCTACTGTTCAGTATTGGCCACATAGTGTGGTTTGAATAGGTCAATTGAGACAAATCTTTTCTCCTTTTTACCAGCAAGAGGTGGCAGAATTACTGTTCTTGATCTTTCAACTGCCAGAACACGCACAGGCTTTCTGTATGATGGCCCAAATTATTTTTTGTCCGCTATTTTTTCTCTGACCAGATCCCCGACTTTAGGGATCCAGACAGGTCTTGCTGTGACACTTTTTACTTCCCCAGTGGTAGTCCTTTACGTCTGGACATTACTCTGTAGTGCCCTGGTTTCATTCAGGTCCTGTAAAACAGTCAAATGTTTATGGATGTCAAAAGGTTTTCCATCCACCACTGTGCCCTCATAATCAAGATCAGGTACCCACATTCTCATCCCAAGTAGCACCTCATAAGGAGTGACCCCTCCTAGAGAGATTCTTGGCTGATTGTTTAATGTCCTTTGTACTCCATACAGATGTTTTACTCAATTTCCACCTGAGCCTAATACTCTAGCTGTTAAAGACTGCTTTAAGTCCTGGTTTTTCCTCTGAATTTCCCTTGGGATGGTACACCCAGACTTCCCATAGCTTGGGGCCACGGTCAGAATGTAGTGTGCCGATTGGGTATGTCTCTATAAAGACTCGGAAATCTTTTATAACAGTTCAAGCGTCAGCCGAGCGTTGGGGCCACGCCCATAAGAACCTAGAGCAGGAATCCACTGCAACCATGATATACTTGTAAGCCCCATCAGATTGTAAGGGGCTGCAGTGGTCCAAATAAACACACACAAGTGGTTTGTCTGATATTAGTAAAGGTGTCTGCACAGGACGTGTTGCGGTGGAGCCTTTCATCTGCTGGCAGAAGTCGAATTTCAAGACATAGTCCTTAGTCAGCTTTTTTAGTCCAGGCCACCAATAGCGCTGTTCAAGTAGAGAAACAGTTGCTGTAACTCCTGCATGTGCAGACCCTATACCCTTGTGCGCTGCTGGAATTAATCTTAACCTATGATCCGTATTTGGTAGTACTCTATCCCCCACTCCAGGAATTTGAGCAAATTGAACATTTTTGCATCTATTTGTAGGAGTATTTGAGAGGAAACCTCTTTGGTACTGCTGTGTTATTGTAGCAATAATCGCAACCATTATCTCACCGTCTATTCTCGTTTTTGAACAAGCGATTGCAGCTAAGGAAGCCGTACGTACAGCCCCCTTTGCGGCTATTTCAGCCAATAAATTCCTTTCAACGTGAACGCCATCACGTTGATGACTCAATGTGTGTATCACGTGAGCCCTTGGTAGTTCGTTTTTCAACTCCACTACCTGTTACCATAGGGTTTAGTGCTTAATTGTGCCACCTTTTGCAGCTTTAAACCCATTCTGTCCCCAGGGATGTAAATATTCATTATATGATTGTACACAGTAAAAGAAATCACACGACTAGTGTAGGGAATTCTCGATCCCTATGCACCGGTGTCAGTATTAGTGCTTTTAGTTCTGCCAGCTGCGCCGTGCAATCTCCTAGAGACTGTGTTTTTGTATACTTTGGGTGAAACTTTCCATCCCACATACGTCCTTTAATGATAGCACATGCTGCGCTGTATTGCTGTTTACTCCATATGACCGGTTGCGCAGAGCCATCAGGGTAAATACTGTATTCATACTGATCTAGAGTCATTATTTCATTTGGTAGAGGATATTCTTGTTCATATTGCAGAAATGCTTGTGTTTTTAGATTTGGGTTGTACCTGTATTCTACAACTGTTGCAGTGAGAGAATTGGCCCATTGTAACCATCTTGGATGTAAGGCTTTAGCCTTGGTGTTGGAAATGACCCTTTTGCCAGGTTATCCCCAAACTTTTTGCTTCTTCCTCCTATTTTTTCCTGACCAGCTGTTGTTGGTTTTTGGACTCTGGGCACTTTACCACTGCTGATCAGTGCTAAAGTGCATATGCTCTCTGTTCAAATTGTGTTATGGATTGGTGTTTCCATGATTGGATATTTGATTGACTTGTTAGTCCCTAGTAAAGTGCACTGAGTGTGCCAGGGAATGTAAATCAAATGCTACTAGTGGGCCTGCAGCACTGATTGTGCCACCCACGTGAGTAGCCTTACAAAGATAACTCAGATCTGCCATTGCAGAGTCTGCGCGCAGTTGGTAACTGGCATGTCGACTTGGCCAGTGCACACACGTGCCAGTCCCTAACCTTCCCCTTTATTACATGTCAGGCACCCCTAAGGTATGCACAAGGTACCCCTATGGGCAGGGTGCACTGTATGTGAAAGGTAGGACATGCCCTGGTGTGTGTGGCATGTCCTGATAGTGAATTACAGATAATTTCGTTTTTCACTATTGCAAAGCTACCTGTTCCCCATAGGACAGAATGGGAAGTTTGTTTATAACATCTTATAGACAACACTGGCCCGGGGAATTAGGTAAGAAAAGATCATTTATTATGCCTGAACTCGAAATCTAACGATGCATCTTTTAGTAAAGGTGATTTTTACATTCTGTGTTTGAAAATACCACTTTTAGGAAGTAGGTATTTTCTTGCTCAGTCATCCCGTGTACCTCTGCTGGAATGTGGATTGCCTGTCTGGGTTTTGGACGACAGATGGCTAGGAAGCAAGGGTGGCTCCCGATAGTCTAGGTAGGTCAGGAAAGGGCTGAATAGACCTGGGCTGCGATGGGGGAAGAGGGAGGAAATTCCCTTGCACCTCAAAGGGCCTGGTCTGCCTCTGACAATGCCATCTCCACCCCCTGCCAGGAAATCACACCAGAGAAGGCAGAACTGGTTATGGCTGGGCACAGGCACCCTCTTCCCAAAGGATCAAAGGATTTTTGGATAAAAATACTGGGGCCCAGACCCCTGAACGTTAGAACACTTTTGGATCAAGAAGACTGACAAGACGGAGAGCTGGAGATGCTGTGAGGAGGACCTACCACTTTGCTGTGCTGGTCTGCAGTGGCTGCTTCTGTCTTGGGCAGTGAAAGGACTGGACTGAACTTTCTGCAATCTGCTTAGTGAGTTTCTCCAGGGCTTGAGGTAGAGTTTGCCCCCTGTTCAAGAAGTCTCAGGAACAACAAAGACTTCAAGCTCTTCGGTGCGCAGCACTGGGGACTGTGTGTTTTGTGCTGTAACAGAAGAAAAGCAACTCGACCATGTCTATTATGCCGCTGCCGACTCCGTGTCCTGATGGCACCGCAGAGGGCACTGCTGCAACACCGCGACCCTGGTCTCCCCGACAATGCCTGCTGATGCCGACACCTAGCCGCTGCTCGCACCGCGACCTGTGGGCACCGTACTCTGCACTGCCTCGCTTCATGACGACGCCTTGGCACCGCAAAGGGCACCGCTACAATGCAGCACTGCGACCCTGTCCTCACCACCGACACCATCTGATACTACCACTGAGCCGTTGCTTGCACTGCGGCCCGTGGGCTCCGCCTCACTTCACGACGACGCTCCACGCTGGAATAGACGCGGCTGCTTGCACCGTAGTTCGAGGGCACCGCTCGTAAAGTTACACAACGCACCACCGTGACAAGCACCGCCTTTATCTCACGCCACGACCCTGGTCTCACCGAAGATGCCATCTGATGCAGCCACGGAGCCGCTGCTTGCACCGCGACCTGGGAGCACCGCACGCTGCACCGCTGCACTTCGCACTGCAGCACCCAACGCCGGACGACCCCAACGCTCCTGACTCCAACAGAGACCTGCAAGGCGTGTGACTTCGAGGGCCCTGATGACTCCTGCATCGACTTCCAAACAGACGTCTACTGACGACATGTTTTTGGAAGCTCAATGAGAGGTTGCCGACACCCTACATTTCTAAAAGGTACTGTTTTTTCCCCGACACCATAGCTGGCCCGCGACGCTGCAGTCAGCCAGAACCGTTTGGATTTGTTTGCTCACAACGCTGTGATAGCCCCCGATGGAGATATAGGCATCAAGGAACTGTTTTTAAAGCATATTTTGATGACTGTGGATTTTTAAGTACTGTATTGTGGATTTTTTCTATTTTTGGTCGTGTCTTAAGTATATAAAAATATTGGATATTTTTCTAATCTGGTGTGGTGTCCTTTTGTAGTGCTTACTCTGTATTACTGTTGGTTGTGTGCAAATGCTTTACACGCTGCCGATAAGATAAGCCTGACTGCTCATGCCGAGCTACAAAGGAGTGTAACTCCATTATCCTGACAAGAGTGGTGGTATCTGCCTGGCTTTGACACATACCTTAGCCTTCCAAAAATCCCATTTCTAACAGTTGGGAACGTTTGCCTTTGTTTCAGCCTCTACGGCTGGAACCGGGGTAATGACAATGACTATTATACCTTTCCCTTGGGCCAGGGCTCTTTCTCTGACTATGTTAGTATTTTCTGAGTTGATGCAAAACGCATCTCGGCATTTGTGTATAAATGTAATTTATATGCTATTGGTACTGTTTCACCTTCGTTTTACGTTAGATAGGTGTACCCTAATTGACCCACAACTATTCGAATCACAAGGTTGCATACATTTACGCATGTTTGTAAGTGTTTTGAAGCTATCATGTCAGCTTGTAAGGAACAAAGAGTATCTGTGTGTTCCTGTGTCAATTTTCTGATTGAAAAGTCAGGGTTTATCGAATTGTAAAAAGCTTTTACTCTTTCTGTGTGATCTAAGATTCATGTGATGCCAAAGTTAAGGAATCCCAGTATTGACTGTAAGTTTTTCAATGATTTCGGAGATTGGTTCAGCGCACACTTTTCTAAAAAGTTAGCTGCTAGACTTTTCCCTTCACTTGAAAGCTCATATCCTAGAAAAAGGACATTAAGATGGGCTATTTTTGATTTTTTAAAGTTGAATTTGTAACCCTCAGAGGAAAATCCCTAAATTATGGTATTCACTCTGTTCAAGTGTTCCTCGAGGTCATCATCCATTAGATAAATATCATCCACATTGGACAATACCCCTTCATCCAGATTCCGAAGTAACTCAGTTAACCCAGGCGAAAACAACCCCCGGCTGTTCTTATACCCCTGGGGGAGTAGACAAAATTGACGCTGGGACCCTAGCGCTGAAAATGCTGTCAACTATCTGCTCTCAGGTGCAATATGTTGGCAAAAAAATCCATTTGAGATCTATTGTTATTTTGTATTTTATTTGCAATGTTATTCATTAATACGGCACTGTGTGCATTTTGAACTGCAAACGTCTTAGAGCAAGTGTTTAAATGTCTGTAATCTAAAACTAGACGGTATGTGTTGTCTGGTTTTGATATGGGGAAACAAAAGATTATTCATTTGAGAGGTGCTTGTTTCAATCACCTCTTGAAAATGCCTTTGTGCAGGTGGAGTATTTTTAGTGGCATAATGTGGTGGGTAGAATCCTCATCCCATCCAACATGGATTTTGTATAGTGCCAGGGCCTTCACTACCGGCCACTCCCGTGCATATGTATATTTTACATATTTGGGAACATGGTCGGAGAATGCTGGTAAAATTACTGTTTCGCCCCTTGGGCACTCCATTAAAAATGCTTGCAGCCAATCTTGCTCAGCTTGATACCTGTCAGGTTTCCTAATATTATCCCTATTCCTAAGGTTATACCTCCTTTTGAAGGGCTCATGGGGAGGAGATCTACCCCTGGACTGAGATCGTTTTTTGTTTACATTTTGTTTTTTGTTATTACCCCACTTCTTTTTAGAAGAAGTAGGTGTCCGATTGGAAGTCTCCTTCTCAGGACTACCCATCAGTTGCGGTTTTAACGCTTTTCCACCCAAACTGTCCCTGTCTAATTCTGCATACGAAGTTTAAATTATTTTGGGTATTTCGTGCTCCTGTTGTAAAAGACTGAACTCCCTTAGGTGTTGGCGGATAGCCACTGATGCTGCCTCCCCTTTAATATTCGCCAATATTATGGCTGATACCTGGACATAATTACGTAGTAACTTCATCCCCATGTTCAGAGCCAGCTCTGCTCTGTACTCATTTTGTATTTGTCTTACTACATCTAGTATTACTGCATACCATGAGTTCTGGTATATACGGCAGCGAAAACTGTACCCCACGCGGTACAATCCTCTATCTGTGGTGTTATCCCCATGGGCAAGCAGATTGTCAGCATTCAGTGTTTTTCATAAGAGCAAGTATTTGGGCATACTGCTTCTAGCTGTGTTATTTTCTGAGCTATCCAGAATGTTTTGCGGGCATTTTACCCATTACTGCATGTAATGTTTGTGGTGTAATTTTAGTTGCTGTGTTTTGAACGTGAGCTGTATTTGTTGTTACCATTGCTGGCTGACTGTAAGTGTCCTAATGACATATTGCGTCATGTTTCTGTAAAGTTTTATAAATTCTTTGTGTGTATGAGTAAGTCTGGTCTTGGCATTGTTTCGAAGACGGCTGTAATGCCAGAAACCGGTCCCCGGAAGCTTGTTTCCTTTCCAGTAAAGAATTGGCTTGGTAGTTTGGTCTGCCCTGTTCCCATGATGCACTGGGCCAGGGTCAGACTAATTTGCATGTAGCCAGGTTCTGAGCTGGGATGGTGCAGTGAGCTAAAAAACGGTGATGGATCAAGCCCTGATCTTTTGACTGGGTAGGAGTGTTCTGTTTAATTCAGATACTCTGTCCATCACCACCCCCTTTATGAATCGTTTTGGCCACTATAGGAGTGGAAGGGTATGCTCAGACATGAGTCCCTTGCTCACTGCACCATCAGTATTCAAGCAAGCCAGGCCGAAGACGGCTGTAATGCCAGAAACTGGTCCCCAGAAGCTTGTTTCCTTTCCAGTAAAGAATTGGCTTGGTAGTTTGGTCTGCCCTGTTCCCATGATGCACTGGGCCAGGGTCAGACTAATTTGCATGTAGCCAGGTTCTGAGCTGGGATGGTGCAGTGAGCTAAAAAACGGTGATGGATCAAGCCCTGATCTTTTGACTGGGTAGGAGTGTTCTGTTTAATTCAGATACTCTGTCCATCACCACCCCCTTTATGAATCGTTTTGGCCACTATAGGAGTGGAAGGGTATGCTCAGACATGAGTCCCTTGCTCACTGCACCATCAGGATTCAAGCAAGCCGGGCCGAAGACGGCTGTAATGCCAGAAACCGGTCCCCGGAAGCTTGTTTCCTTTCCAGTAAAGAATTGGCTTGGTAGTTTGGTCTGCCCTGTTCCCATGATGCACTGGGCCAGGGTCAGACTAATTTGCATGTAGCCAGGTTCTGAGCTGGGATGGTGCAGTGAGCTAAAAAACGGTGATGGATCAAGCCCTGATCTTTTGACTGGGTAGGAGTGTTCTGTTTAATTCAGATACTCTGTCCATCACCACCCCCTTTATGAATCGTTTTGGCCACTATAGGAGTGGAAGGGTATGCTCAGACATGAGTCCCTTGCTCACTGCACCATCAGGATTCAAGCAAGCCGGGCCGAAGACGGCTGTAATGCCAGAAACCGGTCCCCGGAAGCTTGTTTCCTTTCCAGTAAAGAATTGGCTTGGTAGTTTGGTCTGCCCTGTTCCCATGATGCACTGGGCCAGGGTCAGACTAATTTGCATGTAGCCAGGTTCTGAGCTGGGATGGTGCAGTGAGCTAAAAAACGGTGATGGAGCAAGCCCTGATATTTTGACTGGGTAGGAGTGTTCTGTTTAATTCAGATACTCTGTCCATCACCAACCCCTTTATGAATCGTTTTGGCCACTATAGGAGTGGAAGGGTATGCTCAGACATGAGTCCCTTGCTCACTGCACCATCAGGATTCAAGCAAGCCGGGCCGAAGACGGCTGTAATGCCAGAAACCGGTCCCCGGAAGCTTGTTTCCTTTCCAGTAAAGAATTGGCTTGGTAGTTTGGTCTGCCCTGTTCCCATGATGCACTGGGCCAGGGTCAGACTAATTTGCATGTAGCCAGGTTCTGAGCTGGGATGGTGCAGTGAGCTAAAAAAGGGTGATGGATCAAGCCCTGATCTTTTGACTGGGTAGGAGTGTTCTGTTTAATTCAGATACTCTGTCCATCACCACCCCCTTTATGAATCATTTTGGCCACTATAGGAGTGGAAGGGTATGCTCAGACATGAGTCCCTTGCTCACTGCACCATCAGGATTCAAGCAAGCCGGGCCGAAGACGGCTGTAATGCCAGAAACCGGTCCCCGGAAGCTTGTTTCCTTTCCAGTAAAGAATTGGCTTGGTAGTTTGGTCTGCCCTGTTCCCATGATGCACTGGGCCAGGGTCAGACTAATTTGCATGTAGCCAGGTTCTGAGCTGGGATGGTGCAGTGAGCTAAAAAACGGTGATGGATCAAGCCCTGATCTTTTGACTGGGTAGGAGTGTTCTGTTTAATTCAGATACTCTGTCCATCACCACCCCCTTTATGAATCGTTTTGGCCACTTTAGGAGTGGAAGGGTATGCTCAGACATGAGTCCCTTGCTCACTGCACCATCAGGATTCAAGCAAGCCGGGCCGAAGACGGCTGTAATGCCAGAAACCGGTCCCCGGAAGCTTGTTTCCTTTCCAGTAAAGAATTGGCTTGGTAGTTTGGTCTGCCCTGTTCCCATGATGCACTGGGCCAGGGTCAGACTAATTTGCATGTAGCCAGGTTCTGAGCTGGGATGGTGCAGTGAGCTAAAAAACGGTGATGGATCAAGCCCTGATCTTTTGACTGGGTAGGAGTGTTCTGTTTAATTCAGATACTCTGTCCATCACCACCCCCTTTATGAATCGTTTTGGCCACTTTAGGAGTGGAAGGGTATGCTCAGACATGAGTCCCTTGCTCACTGCACCATCAGGATTCAAGCAAGCCGGGCCGAAGACGGCTGTAATGCTAGAAACCGGTCCCCGGAAGCTTGTTTCCTTTCCAGTAAAGAATTGGCTTGGTAGTTTGGTCTGCCCTGTTCCCATGATGCACTGGGCCAGGGTCAGACTAATTTGCATGTAGCCAGGTTCTGAGCTGGGATGGTGCAGTGAGCTAAAAAACGGTGATGGATCAAGCCCTGATCTTTTGACTGGGTAGGAGTGTTCTGTTTAATTCAGATACTCTGTCCATCACCACCCCCTTTATGAATCATGGATGTGGTGTGTGGACTGCTAATATTGGCCATATTGCCCCATCATGTGGCAGGCCGAGTCTCACTCTTCTTCTTGTATGGGGGTAGGGTGCCTTTAAACCAGTATCAATGTTCCTGGTACGTGAGTGGAACTTCAATGTCCTCATACTGACAATATTCTGCTGGTGCATCACCTTCTGTGTAGAAGTGAAATGTTTTTTTTATTGCATTTGCTGCTTGGAATGTAACCCACGAATAAAATACCTCTGTTCTCTATGATTTGTGTGCCTCGATCACAAAAGCTACTATGCCATTCCTAGGTGTTAAACCATGCACAAGCAGTTTCAGGGTGACTGCATTTCTAATATTTTCTGCAATCTGAATTGCATTAGCATCCTACTTGTCATCTGTGAGGTGCAAGTTTTGCACAATTCCTCCCGCGTTATCCGCTTCTTCAGTCATTGTTTTAAGGAAGAACTATTTTCAAGGAAACTAAGATAAGGTGTTTTGCACAATTTTAGGCACACACTGTGTCCTTCAAGCTTTATTAAACAACAGCTAATAGATAGGATTTTGGCCTATTCAGCTGTGGCGGAGTTTATCCTACCAACTCCAGACGTCTCTGGTGTTTTGTGAATAGGGATTTCTAAGAAAAGCACGATTGAACTACTCAGATTCTACTGTTAAACAAGTACCCAACCAACGTTGGTGGCACCATGTTGTGTAGTTCCTATAAGAAATATACAGGATCTGCGCATTTAGACAACATACACTGTAGGATTGGTGTCAGACAAACTCTGATCACTCCCAACGGGTATGTTGGCCTTTTGTAACAACTAGCTCACAGTGCCACTACAATGTCCTCTTACCAAGGAGAGAATAGTTCTTGACAACCCTCGAATATGACAACCCTGATCCTTCAGGACCGTGGAAACAATATACTACCTTTCGCTCAGTCACTACTGCTTACTTAGTCTGTCACAGAGAAATACACAGAATGAACAGGCTGGGAGTTTTCAATAAGAATTTATTGAACAGTTATTCTGGTGTAAAATAGATGAGCTGCAACAACCGCTAGGCTGTATAATATATAAATGATTAGCAGTACGATAAAGGTAAATGGATGGTATAGCTCTACCATTTTACTATAATCATGAATACATACGAATATATAAAACACATGAGAAAAGATGCGTACTGCGACAATGCTTCCCTAACTAGATGTACCTAAGTGTACCTAGCCTTTGTGTAGGTATCAAACCAAGAATCCCTCTAGGATTTAGTCAACCCCCTTACCTGAAGTGAGAGACTGTGGGATCCCGTCCTGGTCTCGAGTTGGATACCCCGCAAGGGATGTTAGACCACTGCGAGCTGGAGTATCTGCATGCAGGAACCTCAGCGTCTCTGGTCAGTGTGTCGGCCAGGAAGTCTCAGCCTCCTCTGTCTTATCTTAGCATGATGTGATGCATATATACCCATAGGTCTCCCCAGGGATCCTACCTTGCTGTATTACTGTGTCGGCCTAAGAATGACGCTGGGCATGACCTTTGTACATAGATTTTATACAGGAGATGGTAGTCCTGCTGTGCTTCCAAGAATCCTCATGCATAATGTATAACATTTCGAACAAGGGAAAACCTGTGTTCTGAATGCAGTGTAATATCTAGGTAAAACGTCAGTCTCTGTAAACTGTAACAAGTGTGGTATAATGAGAGAATATAGGTGAAGGGTAATGAGAATGCCGGGGACTATATTATGATACCTATATGGAATATAACTAAAGCCAAACAGCAGTAATGAGGGGGTGAGTATGTGACTTGTCGCACAGCTTTCTTTAACCATGCATGTTGTATTATCTTAGCCTGCTGGCCCTTTTACAAGCTGGAAGTCAGCCAAACCCACTGTGTTTTTAAAAGATGCATATGCACAAGGATCATTAGATGCTCGGTTATGCCCCTTTCATCAGGAAGTTAGGAGGAAGTTATGTTCAGTGTAGCGACAGTAGTGCCATGCTAATGTGACCAGCACGAATTATAACATGTGCATGGAGATACCTTCAACAGTAATGCAATAGCTCGACATGTGTCAGCACATTGACCAACATGTGAGCCTGTTCTCAGTGTGGTTTCAACAAATCTGTGAAGTATGTTATTGGTGCACTCAAGTATGGAGAGCCCATGCTATACACCCCGGCAGCAGGTGTCATCTATGTTGAGGCCTTGGTGAGTTTTGCTTGGTCAGTGTGCCAAAGTTTGGTCCTGGCTGTGGAGCTCAGTGTATTCAAATGTATCCCGTGTGACAATTATAGCTATGCTAACTCTGGTCACACTGGCCGTTTACACCTGATTATGTGGAATATTCCATTCATCTCCATCCAAAAGAGTGAGTCCATGTGTCTGACTCAGTAGCAGTGACAACACATGCCATTCAGTGTCAAACACAGATGGTCACTGTTGGAAACATGGCTAAAATTGTAAGGTATGATGTTAAATACACATTCACAATGTTTGACATGTGTGTAAATGCTCTTGCCTATTCATGCTTGAGGGTTTTGTAAAACATGAGTATGATGCATCACTGTCAGATTGACATATGTCAAATGTGCATAATTGTGGAGAACTTAACCAAATGAAATGGAAAATAAGGGCAATGTAAGCTGTAGAATGTGTGCAATATTTCTAATCGAAGTGAGGAAGAAACAGACGTGGTCTATACAAATGAGGACTTCTGCAGTCAGGGCCGGACTGGGAACCGAAACTGGCCCGGCAAACTGCTCGGCCAGCACCCTTTGTGGGGCAGGGAGTGCAGCTGAGCTGTTTGCTAGGGCCGGTTTTGGCTGATTTTGTTACAAGGGGCTGATATTTCCGGCACCCCCGGTGACAGAGACAGTCCCCCAGGGGCACAAAACTGTTGTGAATCTATCTAGGACCCTAATTAGATATCCCCGATTCATGCCCTTATGTGGTTATAATAAAACATATCCTTATGAAGGCATAGGAATCATGCCCATATTTAGTCATAGCCCATGCAGTCCAAATACGGCAAGGCTACTCCCCATGACTCCTAGAAAGTACGTGTAAGAAAAACAGGAGTAAACCCATAGACCGTGTTGGGATGGGTATGTAGTATAAACAGAAACAAGTCCCAACAGGTATCAATAAAAGTCAGTTAAACAATGTATGCAATCTGCATTACATCAACAAGAAACAAGGAGTCTCGGAAAAGTTTTTTGAGGCTTATTATTCACCAATTAAAAGAAGGGTCTTTCACATGGCAATACAGTTAAACAGCACTGTACAGAGCAAATCATGTGACAACCCGAGGGCACTTGGTGAGTAGTGATATATACAATAGGTGAACGTGCAAGTGCTAAGGTGAACAGCGTGAACGACGCAAAGTGACAAAGAAAAATACAGTAATGGCTCCACAAGGTCAAGTTGCAGTCACTTAAAGCATGATTAAATAAATTCACAGGAGCAAAAAACGTAAAATGCGCCATATAATTTTATGCTGTGATGTCGACGGCGTTTCGATCCCCGTGAGTCGGGATCGTCATCAGGACAGGGTTGTAGATGCGGGCAGTGCTGTATGGAGAAAGGGCAAGTAAGTAAGGGACAAGGATGAGAACCGCAGGGTGGGAAGCTGCTGGGTAGGGAGCCGGGTGAGATGGGTGTGGAGTGGACAGGGGATAACTAACGGTAGAGGGCAGTGAAGGAGGGATGGAGAAGGAATGTAAACTATGATGCCAGTAATATAAAGACGTGTGCACGGGGGCGTTTACCGCGTGAACTAGGGTGGTGAATGGATCACACGTATTACTGTGTGAAGGGTCAGGAGGTGAGGCGAGCGCAATTACGGTATGGCGCGGTAAAGGGAAATGAATGGCAGAACCTACTAGAACACGCACAACGAGGTTGCATGAGTTGCTGGATTCCGAGAGTGTCTTCGGTATCGGCGGCTGTAATGGGAAAGAGATGGGGTTTTCAAAAACAGAAACCGGCCGGTTGGTAGGGCAAGGACCGGAGTGAAATTGAATCAATGAATTACCTGATCGTGGAATTTTCAAACCGATCAGCGACGATGCGACTGTGGAGGGGAAGGGGAGATAGAGAAGCCTTAGTTGGCGGGTTGCAAAAACCAATGAGGTGAGTCATTAGAAGGTAGCAGCCGATACTAGCGAGTAAAAGTAGCGGACGTACCTGAAGGAAGCAGGGCAGCGGAGGGCGATTAGGGCTCTCGAGGTATTAGACGGCTCGCAATGAATGTAGGAGCTACGTGGGGGCGGGGTGCCACAGGCTGGGTAATATGAGCAAGGGCGGACAAGCAGCGGGGTGGGAAAGGGGCGTGGCCGGGGAAGGAGGGCGGGGCTAGGAAACTTGTCACTGGGTTGCCGTAGCAACAATGGGTAAACAGGAAGTATGAGCGATGAAGAATACGACTCAGAAATGAACGCGCGTTTGAGTGCACAGTAATCGACAAAACAAAAGCTAGAATGAATAGCAGGTATGGGAGATAGGCGTTACACAGTTCAATTGAGCAAGTCTAAAGATCAAGAACCACATGAAACGGACCCAGTGCATAATTAACTGCGACAACATAAGTAGGTTGGAACAGTGAGAGATTCAACATTTAGACCAGGGCGAAGAGGTCCACAGTAGTGATTGAGACACGCTAAATCAGGTATGATGATACCACAAGCTCAAGATCACAAGGGCACATAGTTAGGTTAGAAAAAGGGGTGATAGATGTTCAAGGGGGCATATGGTATGAAACCAGTGTGTTAATATACATACTTAATATATATGGGTAGTCCCACAGAATAATTTACAAGTAGTGGTAAAGATGGAGGCTGACATAAACAGTAGTTAATCGTACATGAACGCTGCACATCTGTACCACGGATAGGGGATGAGGATTACAGTTTGCTTAGGAAAAGGGATGAGGGTAACAGAGTTTATACAGTAATGGTGTTGTTCCACTCATCAAGTGTGTTAAGCCCGTGGTTGACAGAGTCAACACGTGAAATCCATTTGCATTCTGCTCTGTTTAAAAGGTGCGCCATGTTACCACCTCTAATAGGCAGTGTGGGTTTCTCAATGACCAGCCATCTCAAATCAGTATCCACATGTTGCTTCTCAAGGAAGTGTGTGACCAAGGGAGCGGTCAACACTTTACAGTTAATTCTGCTCTTATGTTGAATGATCCGTTGCTTAACCATTTGGGTGGCTTGGCCAATGTAAATTAGGTCACACGGGCAGCGGATAGCATAGATCACATTTTGAGTCTTGCAGTTTGAATGGTGGTTAAGTTGGTGAGAGATTCCGTTGTAGTTGAATTCTTTGGTGTTAAAAGTTAATTCACAAACACTGCAGGATTGGCATTTGTAGTGGCCCGTGACAGGATCCATCCCCCAGGCCGCTGTGATAGTCTGTTTTTCCCTGGGTTGGTTGGGCCAAGTGATGGCATGTACAAGGTGATTGGCGATGTTATTGCCCCTTTGGTATGAGAATAAGGGTGGTTTCTGGAATTGTTCTTGGGAGCGTAGGATAGCGTAGGATAGGCCAGTTTTCTTGTTGCTGTCAGGGCTAAACACGGAAACAAAGGGGATTCTAGTCAGTGTCTTTCTGTTGTTAGGGGTCAGTAGATCCTCATGGTGGTTGTACCAAGCCTGTTTCTTTGCTTTCGATACTAGGCGTCGTGGGTACCCTCTGTTGATGAGCTTGGTGACCAATATGTCAGCTTCTCTGAAGTAGTCTTTTCGCCATTTACAATTTCGGCGGATCCGCAAGAACTGGCCGTAAGGAAGTCCATCGCGCAAGCCTCTAGGGTGGTAACTTGAATAATGTAACAATATGTTACGTTCAGTCGGTTTGCGGAAGAGTGATGTCCCAAGGGCACCATCCTCGGCGTGGATGGTAACGTCAAGGAATGGTAAATCATTGAATTTGTATTCGCTTGTGAATCTAAGGTGTTCCTGTGCGGTGTTAAGCCAGTCGACAAAGGGTAGAAGAGTGTCAGGGGGGCCATTCCAGATAAGAAAAATGTCATCTATATACCGACGCCATAGATGAATCTGAGGTCGGTATGGGTTGATGGAGTTGAGGATCAGTGATTTCTCCATGTCATGGACAAATAAAATGGCGAAGTTTGGGGCGAAACAAGCGCCCATAGAGACTCCTTTTATTTGTAGGTAGTAAGTGTCTTTGTATAGAAAGTAGTTGTTTTGAAGAGCGATGCGGAGAAGGTCCATGATGAAATCAGTCGGGATCTTTGTGGGTTGTGGTCTTCAGAGTAAGAGGTTTTTAATCACTTCAAGTCCTTCACGGTGAGGGATGTTGGTGTAAAGGGACTCGATGTCCATACTAGCCAACAGTTGGGTGTTAAGGTCGAAGGATTTGTCCTCTATGGTATTGATCAAGTCCATTGTGTCACGTATGTAGGTATCGGTGACAGGTACGAACTCCTTGATGATTGAGTCTAGATATTTACCCAGAGGTTCCAGAATGGACCCACACCCGGAGACGATGGGACGGCCGGGAGGGTTCCTGGCGTCCTTGTGTATTTTCGGGAGGATGTAGAGGACGGGTGTCCTCGGATGTGGATTGTTCAAATATTCAAATTCCTTTTTAGTTATTATATCACGATCCCTGGCAGCTATTGTGATTAAAAGAATCTTTTGTCTGATATCACTCAAGGGGTCTTTTGAAAGGGGGCGGTAATGTTCGGTATTGGAGAGTTGGCGTGTAATCTCTTGGTCGTATTGGGTATTATTTAGAACGACAATGCCGCCCCCCTTGTCAGCGGGCTTGATGACAATTTCACTGTTGTTTTGGAGGGAAGCGAGAGCCTGCTTTTCAATCAGGGAAAGGTTGTAAGGGATGAACCGGGGTGTAGCTTTGAGGTCCATAACTTCCTTCATGACTAAACGTTCAAACGCCAGTATTTCAGGTGTCATGTGATTAGAAGGTGGATTGAAGGTGGAGGGCAATTGGAAAGGAGAGATTTGGTCTGGCATGGAGTCAGGTTTGTCAGCAAAAAAGTGCTTGAGGCGAATTCTTCTAAAGAATTTTAAGAGATTGGATTGCAATTCCAGAAAATTGGTTCTAACGGTAGGTACAAAGGTGAGACCCCGAGATAGAAGCGTGGTTTCTTCATGTGTCAAGATTTGGTTAGACAAATTGAAGATGGGGATAGTCATTTCAGTTCCTCCGGAAACAAATCCATCACTTACTGTGGAGGACCCCATTGGTAGTAACGATTGCGTGTTTGGCGGTTGCCTGGTACCTGAGGTTGATATTGTCTGGCTCTGGCTGGGCGGTTCTGTGGTGGTGGTTGGCCGCGACCTCTGCCTCTGGCTAAAAAACCGGGTGGTAGGAGGGTTTGGGGTCCGGAGGTTGAGGCAGACGAGGAAGCGTCTGTGTCTTCAGCGGAGCTATTGGACGAGACCGAGAAGGTGACCCGTTGGTTGTTCTTGAATCGTCCCCAGTTGCGTGTTCTTGGAGGGTTTTGTTGGGTGTTGAAAAACTCCTCGTTGAGGTAGGGGTATGTATTTTCCACTTTGTCGTTTTTTATGTCTTTTTCTATTTTATTGACTTTTTTATTGACTTCAAATGTATTGAAAGTGGAGATGGTTGAATTGATTTTGTCTAAAAGACTCTTGGCATCAGTAAGAGAGGTGTCTGCCAGGATCTGTTTCTCCAATTCATCAATTTCTTCCAATTCCAATCGACTGTGTTCGATAGCCGTATCTATACCAAGGACCATCCAATGACGGGAGCATGTGG
Organism: Lissotriton helveticus; assembly: GCF_964261635.1. Classification (NCBI taxonomy): domain Eukaryota; kingdom Metazoa; phylum Chordata; class Amphibia; order Caudata; family Salamandridae; genus Lissotriton; species Lissotriton helveticus. Next base: position 1,090,462,929 of record NC_136068.1, read on the forward strand.
TCGCTAAATAGCTAAAGTTTGTTCTGAACTTGGGGTCCTGTGTAAAGATAGCTGGGGTGTTCCAGATTTGTAAGCCCACAGGGATGACACCTGAGCGCAAGTAGTCTGTCAGCATCCGGGCATGCAGATCAGTCCTGATCTGTTTTTTCTTCAACTTTTCCAGTTTATCCAGGAGGACACGGAGGTGTTAGGGGCAGTGGGAGTAGTCGTAGAGGTTGTGGCTCCCGAGAGAAGTGAGGGGCCGGCCAACCGCGACTGGATGTATTCCTCTGAGTAGGTAAGGGACTCCTTGGACATCGTGTGTATGCCAAAGGTAATACACAGATGAGTGCCTTTTGTTGCTGAGGCAATAAAGTAAGGTACCAAACGGTACAACTCTCCCAGCTATGCAGCTGCTCACAGTATGTGTAAGAAAAACAGGAGTAAACCCATAGACCGTGTTGGGATGGGTATGTAGTATAAACAGAAACAATTCCCAACAGGTATCAATAAAAGTCAGTTAAACAATGTATGCAATCTGCATTACATCAACAAGAAACAAGGAGTCTCTGAAAAGTTTTTTGAGGCTTATTATTCACCAATTAAAAGAAGGGTTTTTCACATGGCAATACAGTTAAACAGCACTGTACAGAGCAAATCATGTGACAACCCGAGGGCACTTGGTGAGTAGTGATATATACAATAGGTGAACGTGCAAGTGCTAAGGTGAACAGCGTGTCACTTTGCGTCGTTCACGCTGTTCACCTTAGCACTTGCACGTTCACCTATTGTATATATCACTACTCACCAAGTGCCCTCGGGTTGTCACATGATTTGCTCTGTACAGTGCTGTTTAACTGTATTGCCATGTGAAAGACCCTTCTTTTAATTGGTGAATAATAAGCCTCAAAAAACTTTTCAGAGACTCCTTGTTTCTTGTTGATGTAATGCAGATTGCATACATTGTTTAACTGACTTTTATTGATACCTGTTGGTAATTGTTTCTGTTTATCCTAGAAAGTACAACGCGTTCTTTAAACAAACCAAGCCTCCAGCAGCCCGGGAATTCCCCCTGCTTTTGTTTTGATTTGCGTAAGAACTCCTGGAGTCCAGAAAGAACTGTTAGTTCTTGGTGACGTCTTATGTCCAACCTTACGTCAAACCCGGCACCTTTCAGGTATAAATATACCAACGTTGCCTTAAGCAAACACACGGTGGTTTGGAGCAGAGCGGCTATCTACTTGCCCGAGAGCCCAGCTGATGCGAGAGGCCACGGACGCCGCCCCTCCCTTTTGACGCACTGAGGAAGACGCTGTTTTTTTCTCCAGCTGAGAAAATCAAGCTCCGGTGTTTCCAGTCACCCTTGCGGGTTGCTGGGATATCGAGTCCTGAGAGAGAGATACAAGACCTCCTTCATTCTATTACCAAGGTACGGAGCGGACTAAACCCGTAAGAGAATTCTTGATTCAGATCCTTGGCAAAACCAACTTAACTTAAACTGCAACTTACTTACTCCTTCCCACGTATTAGGCTTAGGTCAGGTACACCGGGGTAGGCGTAGATTAGAAGCACCAGTTGAGGACGTTAGTCAATGTTTTTATGTATGTATATATTTTATCCATTTTAAAGTATCATATGGCTAAGAAACCATATCAATGCTTTTACAGTATTATTTCATAATACTACTTTTACTGTACGCACTTTACTTTATATTAAGTATTGAAATTGTGGCAATTCATTTCTCTTGCATGAGAAAGAAGACTGCTCAATAAATAACACCTTTTATTGAAAACGCCCGTCTCTCTATTTCTCTGCACTCTGGTGAAACTAAGTACGCACGGTTGACTGAGTGAAATAATTGTCTATTGTTTTCACACGACTCTAGAGATACACTCTTTATTCTGAGGCAGCAAAGTTGTCATGTTATATGGTTGTCAGAAGCTAATCCCTTCTTGTCTATCCAGGGAAGTTAAACTCCTCCTTGTTTACTCGAGAAAGTTTCTAGTGACCTCCGAGCTAGCTGGCAAAACTAATTAAGTTTAATATAGTCAGTAGAGACCTAGTCGACCTCAGTCCTACGTCTACACTGCAGTCTATATTATTCCAATGCGCAGAGCCTATTGGGAATATAGGAACTACACTACATGGCGCCCAACGTTTGGTAAGGCGATAATCTAACGCAAGATATTAGAGTCGTGCTTTTTCACACAGACCCTTTTTCCCGTAAAAACTCCAATAGACGTCTGGAGTGGGTAAAAGGTTAATATCCGCCGGAACTTAGTAGGATGAGAATCCTATGTATTAGTTTTTGGTTTAGTCAACGTTGAAGGATACAGTGTTCCAAAATATTGTGCACCTAATCTTTGTTTCCCTTGAAACTTGATCTGCAACAAAAAAACTTTCTGTCAGTAAAAATGACGGAAAGTGAAGACGAAAGGGAGGAAGCTAGAATATCAGCTCAACTCCTAACGGATGACACAAGTCTCCGAGATGAAGACCCGAATGCTACAATCATTCCGGTAAATGTAAGAAGAACTATAACTAAAAAACTTATAGAAAATGGAGTATCATCACGAGGTGGTAGAGTCATATTCGTGGTAGAGGCCCAGGAATATCGGCAGACAGAGGTATTCTATTCAAGGATACATTTTCCAGCAGCACACGCTGTGACACACGAATTCCACTATTACAAAATAGGGGAACCTCCGGATGAATACGCTCCTTTCGAGGACGTTAAAATCTCACTAACTTACGAAGAGCACCTGCTCTGGTTTAATGGCGCCCTAAAACATCAAAATCACATCACCAGGCTAGGTCCACTAGGTAGACCAGGAGCCACGTGGCCGGTTCTAGCCAGCTACACACCACATCCCGACATTGAAAAAATGTCAGACCGGGAACTTTTACCTCAGCTAAAACTAGTGATTAAAATACATAGACAATTGGTTCAATATGTCATGCGGACTTCAACAGTCCAACCGGCAATAATAATTCCACAGACCACCCCTCACCAGGGGAACACAAATAAAATTACACCACAAAATATACAATCAGCCATTGGCAAAATACCCGCAAAACGGGAACAAATTCCATTCTGGTTAGCACAAAAATCACTCAAATAGAGGCAGTATTTCCTGATACTACGCCTACTGAGAAACACAGAATTCTGACTATCTGTCTTCCAATGGGGATCACACCACATGTTGAGGACTGTGACACTTTGGGCACAGTCTTTGCTTCAATATACACAAAAACACATGGTGTTCCGTCCATGGCGGTTATACCAGACGTATTAAGCCAGATTCAAAATGAATACGGTCCAGAACCTGCTTTAACTCTGGGTATGAAATTACTGAAAGACTTCAAGCAGGTCTCGGCTATATTGTTAGCCAACATAAAAGGAGAAGCAGCATCTGTGGCGATCCGCCAGAGATTGAAAGAAACAGATATAGCAGAACAACCTTTTGAACTTGCCAGAATCATAGAAAAATCCATGAAGAACTAGGTAGAGATAGTTTGGGTGGTAAACCAGTAAAACCCCAACTACTTGAAAATCCTGAAAAAAGATTTATTAAAAATAATCTAAACACTCCAAAAAAGAGTTGGGATGGAAATAAAAGATCCACTCCCAAAGAAAAACGATTCCAGTCCAGAGGAAGGTCTCCTCAACGGAGAGATAGATCTCCAGAACGAGGTGGCAAGTCTCCCCAGAGGGAGCACTCTGAGAAAAGATACAAGATAGGGATAAATTGAGAAAACCTGACAGATATCAAGATATTGATACACGTCCCTCTCGATCTTTTAAGACTTCCTCACAGAAATCGGAAAGAAGAGGACGGTCAGAACACAAGGAAGAGCACGTCAAGTCCAAAGACAAGGAACCTGCTCATCAAAGTAAAAAATTACAATTTCCAAGAAAGAAGGTAGCTAGTATTAAAATAATAAAACATGCCGAGGATATTGAGGACACAACTGAAAAAACGGAGAGTGGGCCCAGACAATGCTAGACAGCGCAGCAGAAGTGACCATAGCTCGCAAGATCCTGATGAATCTTCTGGAGACAGTGGACACGAATGAATACATTCAAGTGGAAACTGCAGACACCAGAGTTAGCAAACCCCATAAAATATATGAAATAACATTACGTATAGAGGGGGACAAGACTAGGAAAGTAAGGGGGTCTCTTTTGGGATAACCTTTCAAAAGGCTATGACATCCTGTTAGCTGAGAAAGACTGGCCACCAGAGTTTGTCAGGGAGTGCCCTCATGGTGAAGAAATGATTATGCCTGCCTTCTCAAATCATATTCCAATTCATAAAAAATATACACTTGCAAGGAAGTGGGCAGTGGCCCAAGCTCCTGCATTATATAAAAATCATGTAGGATGGGATGAGGATTCTCCTCACCATAAAATCCAGTTAAAAAAATCAACCCACTGCACAAAGGCAGTACCCAGTTAAGCAAGAAGCTAAAAAGCAAGTCAGGGAGATCTTAGATCAACTTGAATACCAGGGGGTGATTGAAACATGCACCTCACAAATGAACAATCCTTTGTTTCCTGTCTCCAAGCCAGACGATTCATATCGTCTAGTTTTGGACTACAGACACCTTAATTCATGTTGCAAAAACATTTGCAGTACAAAACTCACACATTGCAGCACTAATGAATAACATCATGCGCAAAAAATATAAAAAGACTTTAGGCATATCAAATGGCTTCTTTTGTCAAAACATTGCACCTGAAAGCAGGTATTTGACCGCTTTCTCAATAATGGGGTCGCAAAAACACTTCTGCCGACTCCCACAGGGATTCAAGAATAGCCCAGGATTATTCTCAGCAAGAGTAACAGAGTTACTACAAATATATGATGATGAGGCATTATCTTATGTCGATGACATCTATCTCACAGATGATGACCTGGAGACTCACTTGAAAAGAGTGAACACCATAATACTTGGGTTTGCGGCTGAGGGTTACAAATTCAACTTTAAAAAGTCATGAATTGCCCATCTAACTGTCCTGTTTTTAGGATATGAATTATCAAGAGAAGGCAAAAGCCTAGCAGACACCTTCTTAGAGAAGTGTGCTGTACTCCAAGCACCTAAAACGCTGAGGAACTTACAATCAATATTAGGTTTCCTGAATTTCAGAAGAACATACATTCTAAATTATGCAGAGAGAGTTAAACCTCTCTATGAATTAATAAAACCTGATTTCAAACCAATAAATTGGACTCAGAAACACACAGAAATTTTAAGATCATTGCAAACAGATATGTTAGCTAAAACTAAATTGCAAACTCGTGAAAACATACACAACCTTGTAATCCGAGTCATTCCAGGAAGATGCGGATTCACGTATCTAACCTCTAATGAGGGAGAAATGGTACCAATAGCTTACAAATCACATTTGTACACACAAGCTGAAATGAAATTCAGTTCTACTGAAAAAATTCTAACTGCGGTTCAAACTGCTGTAGCAAAAGAAAGAGCCCTAGCATAAGGTAAACGAATAATAATTGTTACATCAGTACCTGCCCTAGAAGCAGTGACAAAGGCAAGCATTCCAAATACTAAAGCACTACATCAGAGATGGATACAATGGTTTAATTCTCTTGCTGCAACAGACGTAGTATACGAATTTGATCCCAATTTAAAAACACAAGAATTTCTCCAATATGAATATGAATGTCCTCTGCCAACCGAAATCCTGCCTCTAGAACATTACGGCTGTATAATATATACAGACGGATCAGCACAACCCGCAATTGGGGGTAAACAAGCTTGCAGTGCTGCGTGCACGATTGTTAAAGGTCGTTGGCACGAAGGAAAATTTAGACCACTGGTCACTAAAACCCAATCCCTAGGAGATTGTACAGCTCAGCGAGCTGAATTACTAGCATTTAAGATGGCGCTTGAAAATACCGATCCCGAATTCCCCACACTAATAGTGTGCGATTCATATTACTGCCTTCAGTCTTATAATGAATACTTGGAGAACTGGGTTCAAAGATGACACAGGTGCCACAATAAAGCATAAAAAGCGCTGGGAACAGGTAGTTCTTTTGCAGAAAGAACTACAAAAGACTCACGTGATACATACACTGAGTCATCAACGTGATGGCGTTCACGTTGCTGGGAATTCATTGGCTCACAGAGCCACAGCGGAAGCGGTCCAAAAGGCTTCCGTAGCCACAAAAAAGCGTTCTAAAAATTACATAGACGGAGAAACTATGCTAGCGGTAAAAGCCTCATTAAAAGGTGACTATGCAGCATTACCTCTCGGCTATCCACTCAGTTATACATACATAATTGATGCAAACTCCGGTCCTTTTGCTCAAATCCCTGGAGTGGGGGACAGAGTAATTCCAAACACGAACAGGAGAGTCTTTTTAATAGCAGACGCACATATGGGACTGGGTCTAAGGCACCAAGAGATAGTGAAATCTCTAAAAGAATTACAATCAGAATACTGGTGGCCGGGGATGAACTTGCAACATTACAAATTTGCAAAGGATTGTCCAAACTGCAACCGAGATCGCAGTTGCGAACCGGACCAGACTAGTGCCAGGATACCTCTATTAGAAAGCATAAGGCTATCTATACGCAAAAATCCAGCAGGAGAAACGCGATCCCATAAGTATTAAGACTAGATACACTTACAATGCAGACACCACTGCTCGGGTGACGCCAGAATTGTTATAAAAGATTTGCGAGTCTTTATCGGCCTATACGCAATTGGCATGCTACATTCTGACCAGGGTCCTGCGTTTAGCTCTAGGGCTTACAAGGAGGCCATGGCCAGCATGGGCATTGCATTGCGGTACTCTTCTCCATTCCATCCTGAGGGAAATGCGGTAGTGGAAAGAAAAAAACGTGACATAAAGCAAGCTTTAACGGCGAGGGTATTAGGTTCGGGTGATGGGTGGGTCAAACATTTAACAAATGTCCAACGTAGTCTTAACAATCTGCCAAGAAATTCTCTAAAAGGTCTCACTCCCTACGAACTATTGTTCGGTACTAGAAATCCAGGACTTAGATAGTCACACTTCAGTGGTAGAAGAAAAAGCCTTTGATATCAAAGACCGTTTGGCTGTTTTACAGGACTTAAATGAAACAAGAAGAAGTCTGAGTAATCTAAAGCTAAAGCCAACGGCCACTGAAGAAAAACCACCTGTCCCAGCAAGACCTGTCTGGTTTCCAAAGACTGGGGATCTGGTCAGAGAAAATATCGCGGTGAAGAAGGAATTTGGGCCTTCTTACAGAAAAGCAGTACCTGTCTTAGCTGTCAGCGGAACAAGATCAGTTGTACTACCGCCCCTTGCTGGTAAAAAGGAGAACCGAGTTGTATCTATCGACCTGGTAAAACCACAATCATGTGGCCAATAATAAGTAGTAGGCCCAGTGGACTCCCAAGAAATAGCAGAAGACCAAATCTTGCTACAATCCAAGAGGTTCAAACTGAGAGACTAATCACATTTGATAAACCTGCAGTGAATAAAAACAAGACTATGCAACAAAGCCATGGAACTTGTGCCTCTTGAAACCCAAATTGCAACAGTTCGTCAAGAAACACCTGTCTAAAACGATGTAGCATCAGACTATGCTAATGAAACAAAGAAAATTCCAAAAGCAAATGAAAATCCGGAAGCAATTCCAACAATTGATAGAACTGCATCTGGCTACTTCATCAATTTCGATGACTTTTCTGAAGATGCAAGTGAGCATGAAGAAACGCCAGCAACAAGAACTTTCAAAGACAAAGTAACTGAACTCTTTCATCAACTTAAAGAAACCTACCTGATTTCTCCATGGATTGAATTTTGGATTGTGTTAGGTGTACTTTTCCTCCTGCTTTGGCTCTTCATGGTTCTATGTTTGGGAAAATTCATTGATGGAACATATAGTACAATGGACACAGCAAGTCAGAACATCAACTTGGTCCTAAAGCCTCACAGATCCTCACACATCGAGAAAAGAGAACTGTCACCAGTGAACATCACAGCCAATCCAATACCCGGTGGGGTAGCATGGGACAAAACTGATTATGAAATCTATGGCCCGATCGAGCTCTTGAAATATCCACACCAATTTAAGGTTTCATTAAGTGACTTTGTGACACCAAGTACTTTCTCTGATGATTGGGACTTTGAAAATATTAATAATATGATGTCAGATTTAGTAATGTCAGCCAAATTTACAGAACATGATTATTTACAGGGTTCATCGAACTATGAAGAAATGTACTGTTTTAACCACTATGGTCATCACTATTGCATAAATCTGCTCAACCTAGAAATGTTTTAAATTATAATCAATGGAAACATTGTGCAACACCGCCTAAAGGCAGCTCGGAAATATTTTATGAGAAATTCCCATACTTCTCAGGGTTTAACACAAGTGATGCAGAAACGTTTTATTTTAGAATGTTAAATAAGACAGGAATGAAAACAATGTTGACAAATACTAAATTGATTTATTCTGAAACATTTTATGAAAAAATGACTACATTTGGTTTTGAATTTTGGAAAAACAACATTGAAACAAAAACCATCTGGGGTTCAAAACACTGGCAGGTACAAGGTCTAGAAGCATTGTTTAGAGCCTGCATGATCCCAGAACAAATAATATTCCTGAATGACACCATTCAGCAAACAGCCTGTCTTGGTTTAGCCAAGATAAAAGACTTAAACAAACCGTCTATTCCGAAGCCCATACCTGATAGTAATAGCACTACAGACGTGGAGATAGACGTATCCCATATTTTACACCAAAACAGAACACATCCTGATTGGAAAAAATGGTTAATCTGGCCCACAGACACAAATAACTCTCAAGATAGATTCCTGAACAAAATACAGGGGTTTAAACAGACCAGGCCAGACCCTAGATACTCCCAGAGACAACATCCAGGGATAGTTACAACATACAGTGTAGGGAAACTCTGCCTCGAATGGCTACAGAAATCCACACTGGCTGAAATTAAGCAACACTTGACTTTACTTAAAGACGGTGCTGACTTGCGTGATTTCATACTGGGACCACGCAAACAGCGTCAAAAACGTTTCATATACGCCGGTATATACGCTGCTTACAACGAAGCTTGGAAAGTAACACAAATTGAAACAGCTGAAAAAATACGAGAAATTGATCGTATTAATTTGGAAAAATCACTTTCTGTAGTGGACAATTGGTTAACGACTCTGTCCTCTAGAATATATTCACTGCACAGCATTGTATCATCTGCTATTGATATAATAGGATTCATAAAGGGGGTGGTGATGGACAGAGTATCTGAATTAAGCAGAACACTCCTACCCAGTCAAAAGATCAGGGCTTGATCCATCACTGTTTTTTTAGCTCACTGCACCATCCCAGTTCAGAACCTGGCTACATGCAAATTAGTCTGTCCCTGGCCCAGTGCATCATGGGAACAGGGCAGACCAAACTACCAAGCCAATTCTTTACTGGAAAGGAAACAAGCTTCCGGGGACCGGTTTCTGGCATTACAGCCGTCTTCGCCCCGGCTTGCTTGAATCCTGATGGTGCAGTGAGCAAGGGACTCACATCTGAACATACCCTTCCACGCTTGTGGTGGCCAAAATGATTCATAAAGGGGGTGGTGATGGACAGAGTATCTGAATTAAGCAGAACACTCCTACCCAGTCAAAAGATCAGGGCTTGATCCATCACCGTTTTTTAGCTCACTGCACCATCCCAGTTCAGAACCTGGCTACATGCAAATTAGTCTGTCCCTCCCCCAGTGCATCATGGGAACAGGGCAGACCAAACTACCAAGCCAATTCTTTACTGGAAAGGAAACAAGCTTCCGGGGACCGGTTTCTGGCATTACAGCCGTCTTCGGCCCGGCTTGCTTGAATCCTGATGGTGCAGTGAGCAAGGGACTCACATCTGAGCATACCCTTCCACGCTTGTGGTGGCCAAAACGATTCATAAAGGGGGTGGTGATGGACAGAGTATCTGAATTAAGCAGAACACTCCTACCCAGTCAAAAGATCAGGGCTTGATCCATCACCGGTTTTTAGCTCACTGCACCATCCCAGTTCAGAACCTGTCTACATGCAAATTAGTCTGTCCCTGGCCCAGTGCATCATGGGAACAGGGCAGACCAAACTACCAAGCCAATTCTTTACTGGAAAGGAAACAAGCTTCCGGGGACCGGTTTCTGGCATTACAGCCGTCTTCGGCCCGGCTTGCTTGAATCCTGATGGTACAGTGAGCAAGGGACTCACATCTGAGCATACCCTTCCACGCTTGTGGTGGCCAAAACGATTCATAAAGGGGGTGGTGATGGACAGAGTATCTGAATTACGAAGAACACTCCTACCCAGTCAAAAGATCAGGGCTTGATCCATCGTCGTTTTTTAGCTCACTGCACCATCCCAGTTCAGAACCTGGCTACATGCAAATTAGTCTGTCCCTGGCCCAGTGCATCATGGGAACAGGGCAGACCAAACTACCAAGCCAATTCTTTACTGGAAAGGAAACAAGCTTCCGGGGACCGGTTTCTGGCATTACAGCCGTCTTCGGCCCGGCTTGCTTGAATCCTGATGGTGCAGTGAGCAAGGGACTCACATCTGAGCATACCCTTCCACGCTTGTGGTGGCCAAAACGATTCATAAAGGGGGTGGTGATGGACAGAGTATCCGAATTAAGCAGAACACTCCTACCCAGTCAAAAGATCAGGGCTTGATACATCACCGTTTTTTAGCTCACTGCACCATCCCAGTTCAGAACCTGGCTACATGCAAACTAGTCTGTCCCTGGCCCAGTGTATCATGGGAACAGGGCAGACCAAACTACCAAGCCAATTCTTTACTGGAAAGGAAACAAGCTTCCGGGGACCGGTTTCTGGCATTACAGCCGTCTTCGGCCCGGCTTGCTTGAATCCTGATGGTGCAGTGAGCAAGGGACTCACATCTGAGCATACCCTGCCACGCTTGTGGTGGCCAAAACGATTCATAAAGGGGGTGGTGATGGACAGAGTATCTGAATTAAGCAGAACACTCCTACCCAGTCAAAAGATCAGGGCTTGATCCATCACCGCTTTTTAGCTCACTGCACCATCCCAGTTCAGAACCTGGCTACATGCAAATTAGTCTGTCCCTGGCCCAGTGCATCATGGGAACAGGGCAGACCAAACTACCAAGCCAATTCTTTACTGGAAAGGAAACAAGCTTCCGGGGACCGGTTTCTGGCATTACAGCCGTCTTCGGCCCGACTTGCTTGAATCCTGATGGTGCAGTGAGCAAGGGACTCACATCTGAGCATACCCTTCCACGCTTGTGGTGGCCAAAACGATTCATAAAGGGGGTGGTGATGGACAGAGTATCTGAATTAAGCAGAACACTCCTACCCAGTCAAAAGATCAGGGCTTGATCCATCACCGTTTTTTAGCTCACTGCACCATCCCAGTTCAGAACCTGGCTAATTAGTCTGTCCCTGGCCCAGTGCATCATGGGAACAGGGCAGACCAAACTACCAAGCCAATTCTTTACTGGAAAGGAAACAAGCTTCCGGGGACCGGTTTCTGGCATTACAGCCGTCTTCGGCCCCGCTTGCTTGAATCCTGATGGTGCAGTGAGCAAGAGACTCACATCTGAGCATACCCTTCCACGCTTGTGGTGGCCAAACCGATTCATAAAGGGGGTGGTGATGGACAGAGTATCTGAATTAAGCAGAACACTCCTACCCAGTCAAAAGATCAGGGCTTGATCCATCACCGTTTTTTAGCTCACTGCACCATCCCAGTTCAGAACCTGGCTACATGCAAATTAGTCTGTCCCTGGCCCAGTGCATCATGGGAACAGGGCAGACCAAACTACCAAGCCGATTCTTTACTGGAAAGGAAACAAGCTTCCGGGGACCGGTTTCTGGCATTACAGCCATCTTCGGCCCGGCTTGCTTGAATCCTGATGGTACAGTGAGCAAGGGACTCACATCTGAGCATACCCTTCCACGCTTGTGGTGGCCAAAACGATTCATAAAGGGGGTGGTGATGGACAGAGTATCTGAATTAAGCAGAACACTCCTACCCAGTCAAAAGATCAGGGCTTGATCCATCACCGTTTTTTAGCTCACTGCACCATCCCAGTTCAGAACCTGTCTACATGCAAATTAGTCTGTCCCTGGCCCAGTGCATCATGGGAACAGGGCAGACCAAACTACCAAGCCAATTCTTTACTGGAAAGGAAACAAGCTTCCGGGGACCGGTTTCTGGCATTACAGCCGTCTTCGGCCCGGCTTGCTTGAATCCTGATGGTACAGTGAGCAAGGGACTCACATCTGAGCATACCCTTCCACGCTTGTGGTGGCCAAAACGATTCATAAAGGGGGTGGTGATGGACAGAGTATCTGAATTACGAAGAACACTCCTACCCAGTTAAAAGATCAGGGCTTGATCCATCGCCGTTTTTTAGCTCACTGCACCATCCCAGTTCAGAACCTGGCTACATGCAAATTAGTCTGTCCCTGGCCCAGTGCATCATGGGAACAGGGCAGACCAAACTACCAAGCCAATTCTTTACTGGAAAGGAAACAAGCTTCCGGGGACCGGTTTCTGGCATTACAGCCGTCTTCGGCCCGGCTTGCTTGAATCCTGATGGTGCAGTGAGCAAGGGACTCACATCTGAGCATACCCTTCCACGCTTGTGGTGGCCAAAACGATTCATAAAGGGGGTGGTGATGGACAGAGTATCCGAATTAAGCAGAACACTCCTACCCAGTCAAAAGATCAGGGATTGATCCATAACCGTTTTTTAGCTCACTGCACCATCCCAGTTCAGAACCTGGCTACATGCAAACTAGTCTGTCCCTGGCCCAGTGTATCATGGGAACAGGGCAGACCAAACTACCAAGCCAATTCTTTACTGGAAAGGAAACAAGCTTCCGGGGACCGGTTTCTGGCATTACAGCCGTCTTCGGCCCGGCTTGCTTGAATCCTGATGGTGCAGTGAGCAAGGGACTCACATCTGAGCATACCCTTCCACGCTTGTGGTGGCCAAAACGATTCATAAAGGGGGTGGTGATGGACAGAGTATCTGAATTAAGCAGAACACTCCTACCCAGTCAAAAGATCAGGGCTTGATCCATCACCGCTTTTTAGCTCACTGCACCATCCCAGTTCAGAACCTGGCTACATGCAAATTAGTCTGTCCCTGGCCCAGTGCATCATGGGAACAGGGCAGACCAAACTACCAAGCCAATTCTTTACTGGAAAGGAAACAAGCTTCCGGGGACCGGTTTCTGGCATTACAGCCGTCTTCGGCCCGGCTTGCTTGAATCCTGATGGTGCAGTGAGCAAGGGACTCACATCTGAGCATACCCTTCCACGCTTGTGGTGGCCAAAACGATTCATAAAGGGGGTGGTGATGGACAGAGTATCTGAATTAAGCAGAACACTCCTACCCAGTCAAAAGATCAGGGCTTGATCCATCACCGTTTTTTAGCTCACTGCACCATCCCAGTTTAGAACCTGGCTACATGCAAATTAGTCTGTCCCTGGCCCAGTGCATCATGGGAACAGGGCAGACCAAACTACCAAGCCAATTCTTTACTGGAAAGGAAACAAGCTTCCGGGGACCGGTTTCTGGCATTATAGCCGTCTTCGGCCCGACTTGCTTGAATCCTGATGGTGCAGTGAGCAAGGGACTCACATCTGAGCATACCCTTCCACGCTTGTGGTGGCCAAAACGATTCATAAAGGGGGTGGTGATGGACAGAGTATCTGAATTAAGCAGAACACTCCTACCCAGTCAAAAGATCAGGGCTTGATCCATCACCGTTTTTTAGCTCACTGCACCATCCCAGTTCAGAACCTGGCTACATGCAAATTAGTCTGTCCCTGGCCCAGTGCATCATGGGAACAGGGCAGACCAAACTACCAAGCCAATTCTTTACTGGAAAGGAAACAAGCTTCCGGGGACCGGTTTCTGGCATTACAGCCGTCTTCGGCCCCGCTTGCTTGAATCCTGATGGTGCAGTGAGCAAGAGACTCACATCTGAGCATACCCTTCCACGCTTGTGGTGGCCAAAACGATTCATAAAGGGGGTGGTGATGGACAGAGTATCTGAATTAAGCAGAACACTCCTACCCAGTCAAAAGATCAGGGCTTGATCCATCACCGTTTTTTAGCTCACTGCACCATCCCAGTTCAGAACCTGGCTACATGCAAATTAGTCTGTCCCTGGCCCAGTGCATCATGGGAACAGGGCAGACCAAACTACCAAGCCAATTCTTTACTGGAAAGGAAACAAGCTTCCGGGGACCGGTTTCTGGCATTACAGCCGTCTTCGGCCCGGCTTGCTTGAATCCTGATGGTACAGTGAGCAAGGGACTCACATCTGAGCATACCCTTCCACGCTTGTGGTGGCCAAAACGATTCATAAAGGGGGTGGTGATGGACAGAGTATCTGAATTAAGCAGAACACTCCTACCCAGTCAAAAGATCAGGGCTTGATCCATCACCGTTTTTTAGCTCACTGCACCATCCCAGTTCAGAACCTGGCTACATGCAAATTAGTCTGTCCCTGGCCCAGTGCATCATGGGAACAGGGCAGACCAAACTACCAAGCCAATTCTTTACTGGAAAGGAAACAAGCTTCCGGGGACCGGTTTCTGGCATTACAGCCGTCTTCGGCCCGGCTTGCTTGAATCCTGATGGTACAGTGAGCAAGGGACTCACATCTGAGCATACCCTTCCACGCTTGTGGAGGCCAAAACGATTCATAAAGGGGGTGGTGATGGACAGAGTATCTGAATTAAGCAGATCACTCCTACCCAGTCAAAAGATCAGGGCTTGATCCAAAAAACAACGAGCACACAGCGTTCCCTGAACTCTGAATTCGGCCTTCAGTTTTGATAAACACAGCTACTGAAAACAATTGGAACTATTTTTTCCCTTGAGAGCGAAATTATTTTTTTTCCACTTCCAAAATATTTACCCTTTTTTTGGCACAAAGTACTCTGCTTAAAGTAGAACTATTCTTAGAGAACAGAGCTTCTATTTTAGGAACTCTAGAGACAATATTTTACCTCAGCCTCTAGCACATGTACAGCATTTGTATAAATATGTGATGGAATGGTCTCGAACTTCTTTTCTGTATTCAGAGCCATTTCGTGTGTAATTTTCGCAATTCATTCAGCTGATACATATATGCATTTAACTGAATGATAACACTGCTTGAAAATTGTACAGTACCAATACTCATTTTCGTGTATTTACCATATACCATTTCAAATGCGAATTTTTGTATTTTGGGGTGGGTTGTTAAACACACATGCATCGTTATATGTTTAATATTGCTTAGTTTTTAGTAATGATGGAAATTAGTTCGTGGAGTGGGTGTTGTGAATCTATCTAATTAGATATCCCCGATTCATGCCCTTATGTGGTTATAATAAAGCATATCCTTATGAAGGCATAGGAATCATGCCCATATCTAGTCATAGCCCATGCAGTCCAAATACGGCAAGGCTACTCCCCTAGACTCCTAGAAAGTACAACGCGTTCTTTAAACAAACCAAGCCTCCAGCAGCCCGGGAATTCCCCTTGCTTTTGTTTTGATTTGCGCAAGAACTCCTGGAGTCCAGAAAGAACTGTTAGTTCTTGGTGACGTCTTATGTCCAACCTTACGTCAAACCCGGCACTATAAATATACCAACGTTGCCTTAAGCAAACACACGGTGGTTTGGAGCAGAGTGGCTATCTACTTGCCTGGAAGCCCAGCTGATGCGAGGAGTCGAGGGAAGCTGCCCCTCCCTTTTGACGCACTGAGGAAGACGCTGTCTTTTTCTCCAGCCGAGAAAATCCAGCTCCGGTGTTTCCAGTCACCCTTGCGGGTTGCTGGGATATCGAGTCCTGAGAGAGAGATACAAGACCTCCTTCATTCTATTACCAAGGTACGGAGCTGACTAAACCCTTAAGAGAATTCTTGATTCAGATCCTTGGCAAAACCAACTTAACTTAAACTGCAACTTACTTACCGCTTCCCACGTATTAGGCTTTGGTCAGGTACACCGGGGTAGGCGTAGATTAGAAGCACCAGTTGAGGACGTTAGTCAATGTTTTTATGTATGTATATATTTTATCCATTTTAAAGTATCATATGGCTAAGAAACCATATCAATGCTTTTACAGTATTATTTCATAATACTACTTTTACTGTACGCACTTTACTTTATATTAAGTATTGCAATTGTGGCAATTCATTTCTCTTGCATGAGAAAGAAGACTGCTCAATAAATAACACCTTTTATTGAAAACGCCCGTCTCTCTATTTCTCTGCCCTCTGGTGAAACTAAGTACGCACGATTGACTGAGTGAAATAATTGTCTATTGTTTTCACACGACTCTAGAGATACACTCTTTATTCTGAGGCAGCAAAGTTGTCATGTTATATGGTTGTCAGAAGCTAATCCCTTCTTGTGTATCCAGGGAAGTTAAACTCCTCCTTGTTTACTCGAGAAAGTTTCTAGTGACCTCTGAGCTAGCTGGCAAAACTAATCAAGTCTATTATAGTCAGTAGAGACCTAGTCGACCTCAGTCCTACGTCTACACTGCTGTCTATATTATTCCAATGCGCAGAGCCTATTGGGAATATAGGAACTACACTACAAAACCAGCCCCCACCCTGGCGGTCCAACGGGGAAATGCCCGGTGCCCACTACGGCCAATTCAGCCCTGCCTGTAGTCTAGACAGGATTTGCACACATTGTTGACTGGACTCATGGAAAAATGAGGTTCAGTACCAATATTCTACACAGAAAATGCACCCATATGTGTCAGTGACATGGTGTTCCACGTAAAGCATTGTGAAGTTGCAGTCATCGGACTTGGAAGTTTATTGACCATTGTTCACATCTGAAAATGGTGACAGGTTTACAATGTGCACGACATTCCGATTCATCTTCATCACACTGTGCATAGATCACACAAGATAGTGTGCCTCGTGCCTCTCACCCTAATTATGCCTACTACCTTGGTGTCTCCGCAATAAGAGTCAGATGTGTGACCTGACAGTAGAGAACCTAAATTACAGACAATCATTGTTATCTGTGTGACATGACTCATGCAATGACTACTCAATATTGAAGTTTGACAAGGAAGTCATTTGACCTGTAACAATTAAGCCAATGGTTCCCAATTTGATGACTAGGGATTGCATAATGTATACCACGTCTCAATTCAATTGAGTAAATTCTATTCCCATTGTGAAGTCTAAAATCCCTTGCATGAGATGAGACAGGTATGGCAGGACACAAGACCGTCAGTAGCAATAGACAATACATCACCTGATACATACAGAAGTAGTCGACATTGTGTTTGTGGCATTTGATGTTGATACACCCAGGGCTGCAAATAACATCATGTGTGAGGGAGCAATGGTTAACTGGCAGACTAACAAGTGCCATGTATGTTAATGTAGCAAGAGTTAATAGCAGTAGTCACAAGTTTTGAGGTGTTACCTATGTGTCAAGCACAAATGGATGACATGTTCTTCTTTTTCATTCTTGTTTACAGCATGAGCACCAGCAAACAGAGGAGGCAGTGCAACGGATAAAGGGGGAGTAGTTTGCCAGTCTGGGTCCAGTGCTCAGTCGGAGGAGGGACCCAGTAGTGCAGAGGGTAAGGGGAGCCACACTGAGGGCATTCCAGAGACAACATCTGAAACATCTGATGCCAAATCCAGCTCCAGTGATGACTCCTTTGTGGTGGTAGAGGAGGAGACAGGGACTGAATCCCTACATCAGCGTTCACCACCACCATCTCCACCTTCTCAGCTGCTCCCAGTCCCACTATCCGTGGCTACTCATGTGGAAAGGGTCCGGTCTCCTTCGCACCAGGCGCCTCACCCCCTGCCCCAGTCTCCCCTGCTGCCAAGTGAGGAGGCGATTGACATCCTGAGGCAGATCTCTGTGGGGCCGACATCAATGCTGAATGTCCTCCAGGTGCATACCAAATCATTTGACACAAATTGTATAATTTCTGGAGGGCATTCACTCAGACATGTCTGCTCTACAGAGATCCAATCAGGTTCTGGCCTCCACACAGACAGTAGCAGTGTCTCAGCTCCAGCAGTCCCTCCTGCCTCTTCCACATCCACAATCACAATTCCCCTCTCTGACCCAAGCACACACATGCACACACCTCAACAGCCACTCGCAGCACACAAACACAAGGCGAAACCCACAAACATGCACACTCAGGAGACAGACAGCACACTCACCACTAGGGACATACCAGCATACAACACACATGCATCCACAGACACTCAACAGACCTCACAACCCTCTGCCTCCATGCCCCATGCCCTTGCCTCTCCTGTCCCCCCTTCTGCCCAGACAATCTACCTCTGTGACCATGGCCTCTTCCCTATCGACACCACCAGACCCCCTCCCAAAAAGAAAAAGCAATCCACCTCCCTGGACCTGGCATCTAAACCGGCCGCAAATCCACCGGTTCTCCCAAGCCCAAACCCCCTCCACCAACACATACCTGCCCAGCCCAGTACCTCCAGCACCAAAAACAAAACCTCCCAAAAAGTTGGAGTCGTGTCCTATACCTGTTCACACCATAGAGCATTACACCATTCCCAAAAAGGTCAAACCAAGCCCATCCCCCCTCATTTAAGCCTTCACACTACAGCAGCCCCCCCGCCCCCAGCCTAAGCCTACCACGGCAGTGAATCCAACGCCCCTCAATCTAACCCAACCACTTCAGTGGACCCACACACACCACCTGATCTCATCCCTCCCAAAACCTCCCTAGTTTTGTCCCTCTGGTTCCTGACATGCCCCCTAGATGTCCCTCCCAGGGGAGGCGACCCCTAACAGTATTTGTGCAGGTAAGTCAATGGGCAAGATGTATGGGCCCATAAAGCCTATGGACATTTTTGCACTGGCCATTGACCTTGTGGTATTTATCTGCTTATTCATGCAGAATAAAGCACGTTCACAGTTTTTAATTTCTGATTTCTGTGTCCTCCAAATAATGTTTAGTGCACTGTACATCATTTTCAATTAGTAGTGTAAGTATAAAATTATGTTAGTATGTCATGTATTGCATTTGGTCCATGGAGTATGAGCACTTTGACACTTTGTGGTCAAGATTTTGGTGTCTACATTTGCTGGGTGTCATCATCCACATCAGTTTGGGCTACGAGTGTGACATGAAGTCACAAACCTTCACTTTTTTACATCACAATTGAACATAGGTCATGCTTTCATATGTTGACATGGTGCAAGTGTCTCAAAGTGCAACAGTTTAGGAAAAGGATGCTGCATATGTTTGTGATGTGCAGAAAGACACCAGTCTCATCAATAAACCTGGGTACATATGGAGTTTGACTACATAGAGGTGACTTTGGACACACCCATGTACACAAAGGGATGGTACAATACTTGTATGTGACTAGATAGTCGTGAACCTATGTCTGTGTCTTATTTAGAGCTGGTGGTCTAGTGGCAATGACAGCCTTGCCACAGGTGGCATGCCACTGTAGGCAATTTCCGTTCATAGCTCTGTACTCATCTGATGCATTTTCTGAGCCCACGGTGGGTGTATTCTTACAGTCTTCCAACCATGTTGCCTCCAAGGATTCCACTTTCTGCGGAGATTCATGTTTGGCAAGGTGTGTGCTGTCTTAATAGTCTATTGCTTTCTCATTTATAGGTCAGTCATGCCATCCTGCATTTGTTTGAGGACATCACGTGGATGGTGTGTTTTGCCTGTCCAAGCTTGGATTTCATATTTACAACCACACACCAGTCCCAATTGAGCATGTGTATTGTGTATATTTTGTTATTTGTAGAAGACTGACAATGGGGTGCTTTGGAGCTATGCTTGATGCTCTTCCAGATCACATAGAGCTGAACTAGGAGTACTGTTTTGTCTGTTGGACTGCCCAGTGTGGTAAGCTGAGTGGACAGTGAGTGCACAGAAGTGTTGTGGGTCCGTCTGCTGTGCAGATGCTACTGGAGCCAGTGTCACATCTATACTCTTAGTTGCCACACAGGGGACGAGGTGGATTTTGGAATGTGAGGCCTAGCTGAAGATGTGTTTTGCAAGATTCATGTTGCCTGTGCTGAGCTTGCTTTAAGAAGGGTAAAGATGAGAGAGACTAGACTTTCCAATTTTGAAATGGAGTGGAGATTTAAACGTCATGGTGGCAGGACATATTTAGTGATTGTCAGAGAGTGTAAGGTATGAGTTAAGTTCATATGCAGTTCTTGTGAATGAAACATGAAGTATCCACATTGTCCCAATACGAGTAGTTGCTCATATGTGTGGGTGAACCAGAGTATGCGAGCATGTTAGACTTGTTAAATCCTGTGCCTGTGGGCTATAACCAGGTAGACAAAGTTGGATTCTGGCAGGAGAGGAGAGATGTGGTCTGTGGCACTACAGTGAAAGATGACTGTAACAGGGAAGTTTCAATGAGTGACGATAGTTTTTTATATGCATAAGACAATGGGGGAAATGGAGCATGGAAGTCCTATGTAGATGTGATAGGGCCACAGCGAGACAAGGTTAATATTTTAATTTGTAACAATGTGAATACGTGTGTTTACAATTAGTGTAATTTAGGGAGGGGAACGGTAAAATGTGAGGTGTTGTATAGTTGATGTATGTTGTGTTTGGATCTGTGGATGCATTTGTTTAATAAAAGACAATCTGTAGATCTTAAGTAGAGTAGGGTGGGTGCATGTTGATATGCGAATGGTTGAAGACGTATCCTTAGAGCAATGCAAGTGTCTTGTTGTGAGATGTGGTGATGTGTTACGTGAGCATGTCAGAGTGGACTGTGATGCTACACGTTGTGATATGATTGCTGCAGTCCAAGACATTACTGAGGGTGCAACTGGCAATGTAAGTGGTCCATTTGACATGCTACGTTTGACGTCTGCCGAGGATGCGTCGAGTACATTATATTGTGTACATATCATGGATGTGAGAGGTGGTGTGTACATGGTGATGAAAAGTGGTGCTGTGAATGCATGTGTGGATGTTAGTTGGGCAGCACCAGTGTGAGATTGTAAGAATCGTGTTGGAAGAGTTTGAGTGCAATGCTGGAGCTTGTGGGGCAGACATGCTTTTCTGTCTAGATGTACCAGAGTGGGCTTATGACATGCTTGTGTGTGTATGATAATTTTGAGAGCTGAGCATGCACTTTGAGGTGGATGTGAGAGGGGTCATAAACGCACAAGTAGAGTTCATGCAGGCCATGAGGTGATGTTGAAATGTACATATGTGTAGATTATGTGGATGTAAGTAGTCAAAAACAGTTACCAAATGAAATATGAGGTAGGATGTGTTTGCTGCAGCTTGCTGTCTGCCACCGAATGCTCATGACTGATTGTTGTAAAGGCCCGTTGAGTACACTGGCAGATGCAAAACCTATTGTCCTCACAGGACAATGTGCCTCCACCTAGTCTTGCCTCGTCTGATTTGTCTTTGGGGAGTCACCCTCTGTAGGTAGTTGTAGTCACTGATTAGTCATTGTTACCCTTGGTTACTGCCCTTGGATGGAGTTGGTGATTGCTTATATTGTATTGTCATAATGCCAGACCATTGGCTAGCAAGCCATTGCTTAGAGGTCTGTAGCCCCTTCAAGTGGGAAATCAAGTATGTGTGTTGTTGTGCCACCTGGGGTCAAACTATTCCAGAAACGCATCCCCACACTTCCCAGTAGACTACACACTCATGGTTATTATTTGCATTCTGACTTCAAATGTTTAATGTATGTGGACACCAAGCGAGATGTTCTCATTGTGATATCAGCTCTGGCTGTGCTGAGAAAAAACACATTGCACTGTAAGCAAATAAACATGCGACACTGGAACATTACACCCGTTTCCATGAGTGTTTGCATTGACAATATTTTGCAACCTCTAATCTGGTTTGGCAAGGGTAGCCCTTGTATGTGTCCATGGGGGCTGTCATTTTGCGCATTAAAGGCTGCCCTAGAGTGTGTGTGCAATATGTTCTTGTTGAAGGTCTCCTTGACGTTTTCATAGAATGGAGACAATGTTTCAATGCCAAATGTGTACAAAGCAGATTCATTCTGCACATTTCCCTCATCTACACAAGATGTACCCATATCCCCTGGCTTGTGGATGGCTATGTCGATTGTGTTTGAGAGCCACAGATTGAGCCATTCCCCTGGCCTTCTCACCAGTGCCGGCAGCTTATCTTACACAATAGGCTGTGCACTAGACCCGCCAACATTGTTGGTTGATCCTACGTCTTGAGACTCATGCGTACTCCTATTACTCTGCAGGACACAATCCACACATTCAAAATGGGGTTATTATTTTGCAGCACACACTACAGCCTAAAGAACTCGATGCAGAATTTTGTGAACAACATTCTCTGAAGATGACCGTGTACCAATACAGATTTGAAGTTTGTGCAGCGTCCGTGTCCACAAATAGTGACTGTATCCTACATTGTTGTTGGCTCATGCTTCTTTTAAAAACGAGATGGATTTTGTCTACAAATAATTAAATGATGACTGTGACACAACCACTTCACAGTTGTTGTAGTGGGAGGCACTGAAATCAGCACAAAGTGACTGGGTCTGTGGAGTAGTGTTGCCTGGGCCGATATCCTGTATGCTTTATAGTACACAGAGGCATCACAATGTCATATTTTTGTGAGTACGTTGGAGTTCTGTTACCCTGTGACGTTTCAATGTGTGCTGTGGTGGACTCATGCATTAACTTTGTGATTCTTACATATGTGTAGTTATGGCAATTCCTGTTCCACCGTCAAATGTGTTTCTATTAGTATTTGGCAATCCCTCATTGGACATACACAACATGCCCGGGACTCATGTTCAGATTGGGATCAGAATGATGCTCGGGCACTCAAAGTAATTGGCACATATTCTGTGATAATCCCTTTCATTGTAGCCTCTGTGCTTTTACCTGACAAGGGACGTTTCAAAGAGCACACTGCTGCTGATCAAGGGGGTGCAGGAGGAGGTTAGAATGGCCAAATGAAACTTGCCTCCCTGGAAGACCCCGACATATAACGCAACCTACATGCGCCTGCCATGACCTGAAAGTGATGAGCGGGTGGGGGAGATGACACTGCTTCTGGCAAGGCAGTGCGCCAAGGTGAGTAGGCTCCAAAGGCTGTCCCCCAGGCTCAATTTGCAGCTTAGATGGTGAGCGACAACTGACTTGCGCCACATTGCAGTGGCCTGGTGGGGACTGGGGAAGTGAGTCAATCTCTTGGTGTGGTTTACAAAAGCCCCAAACCTTGGCCTACAGGGGACCCTGGTTCACCACCCCATCAATCAATGCCAAATTTCCCACAAAACTCTTTTATCCTTTTATTAATACAAAGTGTTTCATGTATCGTGGTTGTGCCGAAAAATGAACAGCTTAACCCTGCGGTCAGTCACCGGTCCAAATATACTCCAGTAGTGTTTTCCTTTTCTGCTCCTGTGTTAAAGAATTTCCAGAAGCCACTTTAATTTTATTTAGCAATTTATACAGCGCTGCCCAGCCTAGAGGCACAGCAGGGCTCATACAGGCATAGGTATAATAAACAAAAACAAACAAAAAAAACATACATGTTAATATATTACAGAAACAGTACGTTCTGAAGTTTGCCCAGGACCGCTAGGATAGGGAGAAGAAAAAGTACCAAGTCAAATTGTTAAAACCAAGCAGATGTGTGCGGGACATATCTTGGTAACTAGCAAGAATCAGTTCAGGATAAGGTGCATATTTGGACTTTATGAGTCACCATTCGAGTAAGGGGGGCAGTCCAAGGCAAGAGGGGTGGTAATAAGCAAAGCCGAGGAATAGAGTTTGGTGCTGTAGAATTTGGTAATGTTCAGGCACAGTTGAACCTTTCTCTTAGTAACTCTGAACCCACCAGAGATAGGCAGTTTACTTGCCAGCTTGGGCAGCTGTTCAAGGACAGGCCACTTATAAATTGCAAAGGCATGGTTAAAGCTGATCCTGTAGTGTAGTGACAGCCAGTAAAGTGAAAAGGGAATAAGAATGATGTTATCAAATTTGTGAGTGCTAAAATTAGAAGGGTAAGAGATTTAAGCACATCCTTTGAGAAAGGAATCTAATACTAACGTGTCTCTTTCAGATGTGGCAGGGAGTCCTTAGAGGATTGCGTTGCTTTCATCTTCTTTCTTTGGATAGTAAGTGAGTCGCAGGTGGCTAAAGATTTAATTCTCTAAAAGAGTGAGAGCAGACAGGAGCACACAAAGACCATTTTAGTTTTATACACATCGTGGTGACGCAAAGAGGGGCCAGAGTGCAGAACCAGGAGGACACAAAGAATTCACAGGGAGGGTCTGTTTCAGTAAGGTTAAGTGTGAGGAAGTGGAAAGATATCCAGTCCTCAATGGTATCATGGCGGTCCCTCACATTGTGAATATCAGCAGGGGAAACACCTGTAAAAAAATGGGGTTAGTCCCATACTAGTGGATTGATACGCCTGTGCCAAGCATTACATCACGGAGCAGTTCCGTATAGATGTAGATTATGACACCGGGAAGGATCCTTGAGGCATCCCAAAGGACATGGGGACTTCGTACGTAAATATTTTTCTTGAGCTCATTACAGAAAATCTACCTCTTCATGTAGATATAATGCTACTTTCAGACTCCTCTCATGCCATGCCCTTCTCTAGCTCTCTATCTCATTCAGTCCTTATAGCTTGGATCTTCCATCAGATCAGCAAGCCCAAAGCTATATGCAGTTTAATGTCACATATCTTTCATACTCCCTTTTAAAGCAGATTGCACTGGTTTATTTGTACATGTGAGATTCTATTTGTCTTCTGTTTTTACAATATATTCGCTGTTAATGACTCTAGGTGAGGTATGTACACAATTAATACGTTTAAAATAACTCCTACCTGTACCAGTTCCAATTATTGTAAATAGCCTCAATAACATACTTTCCATGTAAACCCATAGTGTTCACCATATTTAATATACATCGGTTAAGCTAGATGGAAAGCTCATGAACACAGCTTGCCAGTCTGGAAATAAAAATTGGATTAGTGCTCTAAAGTCCTGAGGATGTAACAAACTAAGCCTATTAGAAAATTCATAAACCATTTCTCTAACACCATAAAGTACATAATCAGAGTTGTATTGGTATAAATAAATAAAACATTTTTCAGTGGTGACTTGGGGATAATCTTTGTCTGCTTTTTTGCCTCATCACCAATAGAAATAGTAATAGTTTGCCACATCTGAGATTTTAACCAATCCATGCCACAAGTAGTTCCATGTTGATTTCCACCAACCAGTCAAGTGTGGAATGAGCTATGTTGCAAATATTTTATCTAGTTACATAGCATTACCCCTCTACTAGAGACCATGTACTGGCTACCAACTGCAAAAAGCACTTTGCATTGCTCACAGGCAATCCACCACACTGGACCAATTTCCAACGATCCAAACTCAAACTCTACAGTTTTTTACCTGAATCGAGTCGTCGCTACATGCTGATTTTCGCAGCTCCGTTCAAATCATCACATCTGGATGACCGACGCCACTCTGTTTTCTGTACATGCCTATACTTTATTATCACCAATTACGGGCCATCACTATTATTTAAAGATATATATATATATGGTCACTATTTTCCATCAATAGAATAGTGCATCAGTGTTAAGCTTTTCATATATCCTTGAATCGCTACTACACCTCTGGACTCCTGGAATCAGGCAGATCAACTTCTATGTGCACATCATTCTGGTCTCTCGCTGTAAAGAAGCTGTGACTTCCTTCTTGTCTCTCATATCATCAGATTCATCTTTTCCTGTGGCTCAGGTTTTTAATGTAACAAAATTATCATCAAATTCTGAACTTCTTGAAGCACGTCTTGTTAGAATCAGTATTCCCATACCACTCTTACTCTGACTTTCAAGTATTGTCAATATATATCAGCAGCCCGTTAGCTGTATAGAAACATCTTGGTGCTCTCCTGAAGAAGGCGACTGTTCGCCGAAACGCGCGTTGAGATTGTCACCACTTATACTGACATTGTTGAATATCTTTCTTTAGAAACAAATTTTGTTATTGCTATGTATAATTATATGCTTTTTTATTAATAATATGTTTCACAAATTATGTTATAAGTAGATAAGGGTTGTAAAACTGCCTTTTTATATTGTCCACTTTCTTTTTAACTATTCGTGTATATTGTTTTATATTTGTCTTTTTGTGCTTTTAATCCCCCAAAAAAAGGAATAAATAATGCTTTTTTTACTCTAAATGTATTGTCTGTCAAATGTACTTTGAGGTAGCAACTTCATCTGTTGGTTTAGGTAACCTGATTTTAGATAGGTTTTCTGTAGCCTAGGAAAAAATATTTGTATTACTATTTTTCCCCTTTCCTAGGTACTATATCCAGACTCAGGGGGTCCCTTGTTTTATTGAAACTTCAGTAGAATAGCGCCATGACTAACTGCACCACCAATCAAAAGAAGCAGAATAGGCAGTAGCATTCCCAACACTAGCTTACAAACAGCAGATACCTTTTAAGTTTCAAAAACCTTTATTGCCATTCACACAATGTACACAGCTGTTGAAGCCTACAACCCGAAGGCCGGCAGCGTGGAATAACAAAGCATCACGATACGTTAACACAGCCATTTTACCGACAACCAATACGGTCCGGTGGCGAATCAGAAGTCTTATCATACAGTGTCTCCATGCTGTGTACAAACGCACTCCAATGTTAAACAGGCGAGGCTTCGATCAGCCGCTATTAATATTGTGCAGTCCCTCACATACTCCTCCCCATACATGCCCACTTGGTTAACTAACCTATCCAGCTAAGGCTCCAGTTTTTACCCGCTAACCTACCCCTGGCCCCACAGTCTCCACACCCAACACCCCAGTCACAGACAATCATCTCAGACGTCCCTGCCCGATTCGCAACCCTATCTTCCGCACGATGACACACAGCTCTCCATCAGGCACTCCCATACAACCAGCACCCCTACTGCTCCGCGCCACGTCTCCCCAGCCACTCAGCAAATGGTGTCCAAATGTCCAAAGGCCGCGATCTGCTTGGCATGAGTTCCCAGTAATTGGTCAGTTGATCTCTGCAATATGTTGCCGAACGTACCCATCCCGCCACCGTTGGGGGAGCAGTCTTTTTCCAATGTAACGCGACCTGCCATTTAGCCAACAACAGCAGCAGGGCAGCTAGTTTGCACGCCTTGCATGGGACCTCCAGTACAAAACCCAGCAGCGCAAGACATGGACTCAGGGTCAATTCCACCTCGATAATCCGCCCTATGTGTCCTATGACCTCCTCCCAGTAAAGCGCAATCTGCCGACACTCCAAAGTCAGGTGAAAGAAATTTGCCTCAGTATCCCCAAATCTCCAACAATCCGCATCAGCCTGTAGTCCCATTCGATAAAGCTGTTTAGGCGTACGATATGTTTTATGCAAGAAGTTGAAGTGTATAAGCCTCAGCCTGTAATTAGGAGATAAGTTCCCGAGCTGCGAGCAGGAAAAAGCCCACTGTGTTTCACTAATGACCATGCCCGATTCCCTTTCCCACTCTGCCCTTGAAGCACATTGAATTAATGGTGAGTGTTCTTGTGTGTTCCTATATATACGTGTGAACAGCTTTCAGGGAGAACTGTTAGACAATACGTCTTCCAGCGCCGGCAATGGGGGTGGTGCCTTCGGGAACTCCGTATACCGGCCTTTGCAAGCCGCTCTTATCTGATAATAAAGTAGCAAATCTGAGGCCGTAGGTTCCGCGGCTGCACACATCTGGTGCAGCGTCAAGAATTCTTCTGCTGGATATAAGTACCCCGCTATTTTTAAGCCAGGATTACTCGCCCTTTCTGTTACTGCTTTATCCGTAAGTGGACCCAGTAGGGGATTACCTCCCAGCGGCGTCGGCGGTGCATAGAGCTCCGAAATGCCCGCTCTACGAGCTATTTTCGTCCAGGCCCATCTCTTCACCTCGACCGTATTTATATCCGATGGGGATCTCTTGTAGGGGTGATACACTGTCGTGTTTAGTGGAGTTGGGGAAGCAATGTCCAATTCAATCGCTACATGCGGTTGGTATGGGATGGGATGATGCCAAAATTGCAGATATTGCGCCTGGGCACTGTACGCGTACAGTTCGAAGTCTGGAGCAGCAAGGCCACCCTGACTGAATGGGAGCGTCAATAGTTTCCATGAGACTCTAGGTTGACGTCCTGCCCAGACTAGCTCCAAAAATACAGTTGGAAGCCGTTTAAAAAAGTGTACATTGAGGGGTATGGGGATGTGTACAAAGAGGTAGAGCAATTTTGGTAATATTACCATTTTACTAATGGCTATACGCCCTGTCAGGGACAGAGGCAACTTTCTCCATCTCTTCACCTTTTCCTCCATCCAGTCGATCACTCTGCCATAACTCAATAACCATATGTCCTGTACTGATCTGCTGAACCATACACCCAAATATTTAACACGGTCATCTGTCCAGGCTATGGGAAATTCTGTGTAACAGCGAGCTGTGCCGTCAGTTAGGGGCATCATCACAGATTTAGCCCAGTTGATCTGTATGCCTGCGAGTCCCCCATACCGTACAAACTCCCGCATAAGTGGGTCAAAGTTCTCCACAGGCCTAGTCATATAAATCGTCATGTCGTCTGCGTACATCGAGACGAGCAGTCCCCTCGAGGTGACGCCTATGCTGAGTTGAGTGTGGTGTTGCCGTAGCCGCGCCGCAAGGGGTTCAGTGGCTATAGCAAAGAGCAATGGCGATA
This sequence comes from Lissotriton helveticus, assembly GCF_964261635.1. NCBI lineage: Eukaryota > Metazoa > Chordata > Amphibia > Caudata > Salamandridae > Lissotriton > Lissotriton helveticus. Next base: position 1,090,491,702 of record NC_136068.1, read on the forward strand.
GCGGGCAGCCTTGTCTCGTGCCTCTAGTTATGGCGAATGGTCCCGAAATCTGACCGTTCACTGCCAGCCTTGCCGTGGGGGATGCGTAAAGGAGCTGAATGTGCCGAATGAAGAGTGGGCTAAATCCCATGCGGGAGAATAGAGCGAATAAAAATTTCCACTCGAGGGAGTCAAATGCTTTAGTGGCATCCAGCAGTGCAGCAGCCGCTTGCACACTTGGATCCAGATAGTGGAGTAGGCCAAAAAGGACTCAAGTTATGGGATGTGGCGCGTCCCGGGACAAACCCGAACTGGTCCGAGAGCGCTATCTGCGGGAGCATGGGTTTTAATCTCTCTACCAATAATTTGGCGTATATTTTCGCATCCAAATTTATTAAGGAAAGGGGGCGGTAGGATTCTGGGTACAGCGGGTCTTTATCTGGTTTGAGAAGGGTGATGATCATGGCTTCTCTGAGCGTGGGAGGGAGCATACCTACGTCCATGGCCTCCACATACACCTGGTGTAGTCTGGGAGCGACTATATCTATGTATTCTTTGTAGAATGCAGCTGTTAGCCCATCGGGACCCGGGGCCTTGTCCGCCGGCATTCCAGCAATCACTTCTCTAATATGCTCTACAGTGAAAGGCTGGTCCATGTATTGTCTGGCCCCATTGTTGAACCATGCCAATGCAATCGTATCCAAATAATCTGATATATCTGTCGCACTGGGGTTCGTGCGTGTCTTGTATAGCGACTTATAATAGCCCGTCATCGTTTGCAATATGGCCTCGGGTTCCCTCACCGTCACTCCGCCTGACTCTTGTATCTCCGTTATATACTCTGCACCGCGTGGAGCTCGCAATAACGAAGCTAATGTCTTCCCTGCTCTATCTCCTTCTCCATATCTCCTGGCCTGTGCGTATTTATTAAGGTATGCTGTTTCCCTTTCAGCTTCTTCCTGGAAGGCCGTTAGTTTGGTTCTGAGCTCTGCTTGAGTGGACGGAGATAGGTTTTCTCTATTCATTCTTTCCAGATTTGCAATGTCATTCTCTAAACCACTCAATGTAGTTCTTATTGATCTGAGCACCCCTGTTTTAAGGGCCATGCAACTGCAACGGGTCACCACCTTGAACGCTTCCCATAAAACTCCCGGCGAGTCCACCGTGCCCTCATTCAATTCAAAGTACTCAGTCAATTTCATCCTCAATTCGTCCCTGAACACTTGGTCTAATAACGCTCTCGAGGGAAATCTCCAGCCGGACATATTGTGGTGAAATCGCCAAACACACGCACAGGCGCGTGATCAGAAAAGGACCTCGGCAAGTGTTCCGCCCCAGTCACGCGGGCATGCATATCCCTCGATAGCAACCAGTAATCAATCCTGGACCAGGCGTTCCTATGTGCAGTCACACATGTGCCTTCTCTTCCATTCGGGTGCAGCTCCCTCCGGGTGTCAACCAGACATTCTTCAATCATCAGATCTCTCAGAAAGCCTGCAGTTTTAGGGTGATGTTCCCGAGCCACTCCCTGCCTGTCTGCTACGGGGGAAAGAGCCACATTAAAGTCCCTGCCCCGCATTATCGCCGTATTGCCACATGATTGGATTTTTTGCCATACGTCATCAAAGAAAGTAGGGCTATCGGCGTTCAGACCATACACATTGACAATCAGCACCGGATCAGCACACAGTGTTCCTAGCAGCAATATGTACCTCCCCTCCTTATCTATAATGGACGTGTGTGTTTTCCATTGTACACCTCTGCGTATGAGAATAGCTACTCCTCTGGCATAATTAGAAAAGGGAGCCTCTACAATCTCCCCCCACCGATAGTGTTTGAGCATATTAGTACCAGCAGCGGCCAAGTGAGTTTCCTGCAATAGACAGATATCTACCTCATGACGCAACAGGTATGAATGAATCAATCTCGACTTCCTCCTATCGTTTATCCCCCGAATATTCCAGGATAGGCAGTTTATCGTCTTATTGGTGGTCCCCATCATGTCTCAAATCCAGCCTCAATCAGACCCCCCGCCTCAGCTACCCATTGTCGTGTGGAGATATGCACCAGAGCAGTCCCCTCCTCCATGTAAATGCAGACATGCCTTGGGAGACCCATGTGAGGCCTGTTACCAAAATGAAAGCTTTGATTCAGTGCAATTGCGATACGTTTCTGGCAACAATCATAACTATACAACTTGTGAACCCCCCTCCCGCTCCAACCCCCCAAACAGGTCGAGCCTTACCCCCCCCAAACAAAAATACTGTGTGACTAATTCGAATCCATACTCTCTCTCCCCCTCCCCTCCCACCTACATCAACCCCCCAATCAGGTCGTGTATTCACCCCTCCCTCAACCCATCCCAATGTCCCAACCCAAACCAGCAATACAAACAAAATATATGAAATGGGAATCATCCCAGAGGGTACGCAGGTTGGCCACCATACATCCCTGTTGTCATTACCGGGTGACAGAGCGCGAACACCACACCAGCCTCTCAAGGACCCACCCGGCACGGGGTGATTTATTAAGCTTACGGGGATTGTCTTGAATTCCACATTCCGGATCACCTAGCTAGCAGTCATCAAGTCACCCATCTCTAACCTTAATTTGTACAGATCGATTGTTGCGCCCCCGCCCCAATATTCCACACATCTTCAAAGTCTGACAATATATACATATTATTCAAGGTCACTTAGCCTGTCAGTAGATCCCCTCCTCTCCGGCGTCGACTGCTGTTTCTGTTCCCTGGCCAGTTGCTTGGCATATTGAAGTGCCGCTTTTGCATCCACGAAATAGGTAGGTCTGCCAGGGCCCTGCACCCTCAATTTCGCTGGATATATTAACGCATATTTGGTGCCTGATTGCTGAAAGACTTTTTTCGCTGGTATAAATTCCCTGCGGGCAGCCTGTACCTGCAATGTAAAGTCTGGATAGAGTGCGATATCATTTCTGTGATATTGGATCTTCCCTTTTTCCCTTGCCAGACGTAGAATTGTGTCCCGGTCTCTGTAGTTCAGGACTCTGGCCAGTATTGGCCTGGGTGGCGCTCCAGGTTTTGGTCTGGGGCCAAGGGATCTATCAGCCCTCTCGATCAAGAATATCGGTGACAGTCAATCTCCAAATAGGTCTCTCATCATGGTCTCAACATAGGGTTCCATATTTGGAATGTCTGTAGATTCAGCCACGCCAGTTACGCGCACATTATTCCGCCGTGATCTTGCTTCCAAATCCTCATTCTTTTGTTGGATGAGGGCTGGAACTTTATCCATACCTTTCACTTTCTTCTCGATCTCGGTCTGCCCCTCCTCTGTTTCGGTGACCCGCGTCTCCAGCACACTCACCCTACCGTCTTGTTTATCCATTCGGTTCGTGATTCCATCCATGCGGGCGACTAGTGTGTCCATTTTAGAGTCGATTCCCTGCAGACTCGTCTTCAAGTCCTGGAACATGGATCGAATATCCTCAGCCGGAATTTGACTAGCGCCCTCATCTGCAGCGTCCTGATCTATTTGCTCCGGGCCGGGTGGCTTTGGCATTTTCTTATCGAAAGTTATTTTGGGCTGGCGAGTTTCCGGCTTGCCCATTTCAACCCCCGTGGACTCTCTTCCCTAGTCTTCCGATCTTATGGTAGTCCGTGCGGTCTGTAGGGTGCAATACTGTCCCAGTTCTCCGTGGGGTTGCGCAGTTCGGATGCGTGTATCACTGCTTAGGTGCGTATTCGCAAATATTTTATACTGCAAACAAAGTCCGTGTTGCGTAGTGAACAGCAACCTGTCCTCATAGTTACATGGATATTCCTTCTGTGACTATCACATGTGCGATCTATCCCGGCAAAGCAGCGTATTTCCAGACAGGGCAGATAGGCAGAGATCTCCAGGCAAACGCTGATTACCTTCAGATCACTACAACGGCAGTATTGCACAGGTTGCGACTTCTCAACTCCTCTTCTTCCCAAGTGTGCAGGTGGTGCGACCTCTCAATACGTTTTCCAATCAAATCCTCCTACTGTCCTGCCCATCCGGATGTCAGATGGAGTCATGTATGGACGCTATGTGTCGCTCTGTGTGTCGCAATCGCAGCCCCCTGGGTCTTCGGTATCTGTGCCAGGCTCAACCACCTCTTATCATTCAGGCATAAGCTCCATCCGCCCACAGGGATATCTTAGAGAGGAGTATGTTCCAGATTGGCACGTCTCGCCTTTTATTATGGCGGCTTTTCTCCCATAGGCACCAGCGCCGCCTTTTCTCGATCGCACCACAGCCGGCTGCACCCCCGCACCAGCCAGGTACTTCTGCGCGCTATCTTCCACAGTTCAGGCAGCTTGCACTCGGTCTCATCCATCTGTTGGGACACAAAAGGGCTGTCGCGCCACCTTCACTGCCACCCAACGACGAATCACATTATAATTAGTGCCAGGTTATAAGCAGATCGATATCTGTACTTTCCAGTCTATCACGTGCATTATCAGAGGCGAATGCTCTCATTACGCTAATCTGTGGCGTCGCATTGCAGCTTGTATTATATGAGGCCTCGCCTCTTACCGTGATTTAGTAGGATCTCACCATCGGCATCTGTATTAGGGGCCTTGCGGTCGTAGTAGGAGGGCTCTGGTCGTTTCAGCCTTAGATACAGCAGTGTCCGCTACTGCAATTGTTCTCCATATGGCCTCAAATGGACAGATCACACCACTCTGTTTGACCTCGCTCAGTTTGGCCCGGTGCCGCTCTTCGCCATGCCCAAAGTCTCCCTTTTCACCAGCCAGCCGCTACTTTAGTCCCCGGTCGCACTGGTCTCACCAGGCCGCACCTCCGCCTCGTTCCCGCCGCCGCCCGTAGCACCACTGATTTTCACTCCACGTCTCCGCTTTTCTCAGTAGGTCATAACGGAGGGCAGCAGCAACCTTCGTCACCCGGCAGGTCCGAAATTCGGCGTGTTTCAGGACGGATATGTGTCAGATTTCGTGCTCGGTCGGCAGAGCTGCGCAATTAGGCAGCCATTCCGCTCAGCAGCCAAGCCACGCCCCGCAAACAGCCGATACCTTAATCGAGAAAATAAGGACAATCAACAACCACCGTAAATTCACTTTTTCCAAAGTAAGTCCTCACCTCTCAGGTTTGAGAGAAGAGGCTATTACCACTTTGATTACATCGATTAAAAACCTATATGTTCATGCCTCAATCTCAGAAAATGTCTTCCTGATACTACTAATGGATACACCAAAGTTAGTCAATATTCCTACCACCTATGTCTTCACAATTATTTGAGGCTCACTTAACAACTCAACCCATGCAGCATAAAAACACTGCCAGCAGCAACCTTCATGCAACCACAACCAAACCATAATACGTTCTTTACATGGAGGTGGTTGTCGGTCTTGAAAATGCATCATTTGTGTCCTTATGATTGCAGTAGAAGAGTATGTGCATATGAATTCACAGGTTTTGCAATTTCACAAGCATGTTACATAGCTCATTTGCTTATATTCACAGTGAACATTTGCTTCGAATGAGAGCCTTTTCCCGATTTCGACATTGCTTTTAGACAATAAAAGGGCCGTTCCCCTTTAGATCCCTAGTGAAAAATAAATGTAGTTCCTGAACAATCAATCTCAGCTCCATCAATGTTGTAATATAAGTAACAGATTACCCCCTCCTACCTGGATAAATCATCAGAGAACACAGAACTCACACATTGGGAGGAGGCATATCCCTAATCTGTCACAACTTCTTGAACTGCCAAGAATTCAAACATCTGCTTTCAACTCTTGAAGTTCTGAAAATGGACATAGAAATATTGCCAGTAGAAACACTATGTACCCACACAACTTATAGACCTCCAAAACCCCACAACACAAATAATGGAAGAAATAAACTAGAACATTACACTGCAACAAATCACAATCTAATGTAATGTAATGAAAAGGTCTGCCTGTTCAAAAATGTTATTGCTGCTTAGAGCAACTACCTCAAAAGCTCAGCATTCGCCCCATCCGCAACAAAGGAAAAGTCCTGGATCTAGTTACTTTAAACAAAACTAACATCACCTGTCAAGAACTACCATAATTGCTTTTGTAATAACCCTGAAACTGAAAACACAAGTAAAAGGAAGAGAACAGAAAGTAAGAGATCATTGAGAAGAATCTGCCAGGATACACCTGAAGCAGCAGTAAAAAGATCCTTGTCAACTACCACATAAATCTATGATTTAAATTATAAAAGTAGACCATTTTAGTAAAACAATTAAGGAATTGCGGATGATGTAGCACCACAAATGATGATATACAAAACCTCAAATGTAACAAACCAGTGGTTATCCGGTACATTACACCAACAAAGAGCAAACATTAGGAACCTAGAAAGAGAGAGGAGAAAAACGCGATCCGCACCTTCTACCTTTGTAAGTCTACTGTATATATACACTGTTGCTGGCTCGGGGTCTTCTGGAACTACGCTGGGGTCCACTCCTGCAGGCAAGCAATAATAGCATGTTTAAACTATGGGGACCCTGGATCAATTACCAGAATAGTGAAATATCTAAAGTGCGTTAACCAGGCCTCAAAGAAAGCACTTTATCAATCTGTACAGCTCACGCAGCAGTGACCGCTGGTCTTCACCATGGACTGGGCTAGAGTCCCTTGCCCTTAATCACTGAACTGGGCTTGAATCTCCGTCTTATGCAGCACTTGGACTCCAGTCATCATTTGCACAGGTCTTCCCTGTGCACAATGCACTTATCCCCACCTGCACAACCTGAATCCTAATTGTCATTAGCTGACCTAACAGTCAGAATTTCTTTTACAGGTTACACTGCCTCTTGGTATTTGCATAAAGCACAACTTAATTTTAAAGTAGGGACGCTGATTCACAGGCCTTGAGAAATTCTCATTATATTATTTTAGCTAACTCCATTTGTCACTGAATTTCATATTGTAATGATTTTAATTAATCTAACAATGAAGCTTTTATTTACTAGAGAATGCTCACTTTAAAAAAAAAAAGTGTGGACGATCCTAAAACAAAACAGTATCACAACTATATATCAAAAGTTCTCTTAACAGACCATAAGTTGAAAAAATTGTAAAAAAACCAAAACCCTGCCTACATTCAACATAGTAAATTCAACTGAGAAGTGAATCAACATTAACAAATGCTCCCCGTCCGATAAAACCTAGAAACCAAACCCAGAAACAACAACATACCTCACCATAAATAAGAACACAGAGTTTAATTTTTGAGAAATAACAGAGGCTCAGCTAGTAAACATAATCAAATCACCGTACAATGATGATCATCTACCAGCAACTCAGGTTTTTGCAGAAATCTGGTGTCCCGTCATTAACTCCCTTACGAAAGGGAACTTCCCAGACACTTTGAAAATGGGACATATCTCCCTATTCAGGAAAAAAAAAGGAAGCAGACTCAAACTATTACGCCAACTATAGACCACAGACTAATTTGCCTTGGCAGGGCAAAGTAATAGAAATACATGTCGCAAACCAACTCAGTTATTGTTCATCCAACAGAACAACCAGCTACATAAATCAGATTTCCACAAAGGATATAGCATGAAAAGTGTTCCAATCAAAATCATAAATTACATCCACCACATGTTTGACAATGGACACGCATGTTTGTGGGCCCCGCCAGATTTAACTGCAGTCTTTGACATCACCGATTCTCAGAGACTCATTGAGACCCTTGACGTTCACATGGGTATCGCAAGAACTGTGCTTCAATGGTGCATTTTGTACCTAAAAAACAGAATAAAGGCAGTGAAAATTGGTCACTATTTTTCTGAGATCCACTCTGTTCATTATGAAGATCCACATAGTTCAATTCTGGCCTCACCATATTTAACTTTTAAGTGGAACCACTAAGGAACCAAATGTACGAAATTCTGTTTTTGCATTTCCTAAATAGCGAATCCTAAGAATCGCTAGTTACAAAACGCAAAATGGAATGTATGAAAATAGAGATTTAGTAATAGCGATTTCAACAGAGTAGGAATCGCTATTAGGAAAAAGCTATTTAGGAAATGCTAAACCATTCGTCCCTATAAAGGCCCATAGGTACGAATGGTTTAACATTTTAAAAATTTGCAATTTCCTAAAAGGAAATCGCAAATTTGGAAATGCAAAACCAAGGTAGCCTATAGGCCTAAGCCCCCTCCTTGATGCACACCAAAAAAGGTGGTGCAAATGTAAAACACACAAATGCCCTAGGGACAAGTGTGTTTATTTAAGGCACTTCAAGAAATGTATTCTGGGGTGCTTTTTAAAAAAATTGCACATGGCTACAATCATATTGGATCCAATTGCAATTGCATTTCCTAAATTCCCATTTCCCATTTAAGAAATGCTTTGTACATGTGCTTAGGAAATCGCAAATAGGAAATCCCTATTTCTATTGGGTAGAAATCGCATTTTGCAATTCCCTATCTGCCTTTGTACTAGTGGAAAGACAATTTAGCATTTAACTAACCGAAATTGCGATTCGGTCCGTTAAGAAATGCTGAATCGTTTTGTACATATGGCTCGATGTGCTAAAATAATAATTAGGTGTTCATCCACAAGTAGATCGATGGTACACAATTATTACAAAAAGTGTTTTGAATGGGACAAATGGGAGTTCTACTGCCAGAGACGTCTGCACTGTACCAGTAAATGAGATGGCCTGATTATTTTAATTATTAAAAAACTTTTCTTTAAAAAGCAATATAATTGCTGAAGATGGCATTGTGGCAAATGAGAGAAAATAAACAATTTGAGTAGCCTCCATTCATGAAGTTGACTAAGCAATCACAAAAATCAGAGAACTACGAAAGTTAGCCAGATGAGTACTGACTTCATGCAGCCACAAAGGAATTCTGTGTTTATGTGCACCATTTGATGGTTGACAATTTTCCGACCCTCTGTTTGCGTGATTCCTCAAGACACCGTTGACCACTTTTTCCAGCAGAAAAATGTGATCTGTCCATGTTGCCTTTTTGCCCCTTTCCTTGTCGTGGGCACTAGTTCCACCCAGACAAGTGGGGTACCATTTTGAATGGAGAGATATTTAGGAGAATATTAGAACTTTTGTCATTATCCATTGGATTTCTCAAAATTTGAGGCATCCAAATGTAAATCAAAAAAAGGTGATTCCCTTGGTTGTCTAACCTCAACTCCACACTATTGCACCTTCCTTACTCAGGTCTATTGCTTTGGACCTGTGGAATTCCTCTGACACTCAAATCGTTCATTCAGCTGTTAGAAATCTTTACTAAAAGTGAAACCACAAAAAGCACTTACAATCTACTGAGGATAAATACGTAGCCAAAAGAAAAGTCTCATTATTTTATTTTTATAAAGACAAAGAACCACAAATGATTCAAATTTTGGTCAATTCGTCATACAGTTGTACAAATTTCATCAGATTAAATGCAATGCATACATCAGGTAAACATACTATATTCAACAAATATACATATTGTGTTCGACCGTGTGCAAAAAAAGAGAGCATATTATAATAAAACTTCACAGATAAAAATACATAAAAATGTATTGACGCGTTTCGGTGGATCCTGCTGTGCGCACCACCTTCCTCAGGACAATTTAAAAACAATCTTATTCATAGTTTTGAAGCGCTCCACTTCTCACTTTGGTAACGTGAGCTGTTCGCATCAGCTGTTGCGATAAAATGCTATAAACGGGAGAGATGTCTCCTCTCCTGATTTCACTGTCTTTATGTCACAGTGTACATTAAAAAGAGGTGGTGATTACCTACCAACTCCTCACAATGATCTGTGGCACCACTTTATCTTCAATATAGGTATTGCTCCTTTGATTTTCGTGCTCTATCTTAATAGCTTCTGTTACTCTGTATTGGGGGTTATTCAATTATCCCGCTTACAGGTTCCTCGCGTTTTCATATCATCAACCGCATCGGATTCGGAGCAGTAAAAAAAACAGACTTCTCTTTTGGCTACGTATTTATCTTCTGTAGATTGTAAGTGCTTTTTGTGGTTTCACTTTTAGTAAAGATTTCTAACAGCTGAATGAACGATTTGAGTATCAGAGGAATTCCACAGGTCCAGAGCAATAGAACTGAGTAAGGAAGGTGCAATATTGTGGAGTTGAGGTTAGACAACCAAGGGAATCACCTTTTTTTGATTTGATCTTTTACCCTGTTCCCTTGTGGTTGATTAAGGGTGACTCTCTCTCTGTTTCTATAGCATCCAAATGTAAGCCAGTGTGCAAGAAAGAGGACATTTTGCAAAATGTCTTCTGAATCAAATTATAGTATGATAACAATAATTTCAGAGGGGTACAAATAACTGTTCCTACACTCAGGATTGTGTGTACATTTCAGAAATATATAAGTTTACCTCATACCATACCCATATTTCTTGCCTTATATTTTATCATATGAACTGCTGTATGGTCAAAAGACAACGCAAATCAGTGGAGAAGTGTGGCTCACTGGTTAGAGCAGGCAGACCCTGAAGCAGAGGTCAGACCCGGGACCAGGGTTCAATTCCCGACGCGGCAGGGTCTTGAGCTCAAATGTCCATGGACTCGATAATTCTCGCTTCGGTGCCTGACCTAATCATGGGTTCACACTCTGCAACTCTGGGCATTAAGCTTGCTTAATCTCCACAACGGCCCCCCTGCGGCGGGATGCCTGGCTTTCACCTTGGGGATGCCCTGTAGGGGCTATCTCACAGGGAAAAGCCAGGACGGGTTCCCAAGGCAAGTGCGGAGATACCCCTTCGGGGGTCGATTCAGGCGCTATATAAGAAACATAATAATTGAAAGGTGCAGTTAAGTTGCTGGCTCTGGATATTGGGTGTTTTTGGAGAACCTACAAACCCTTTATAACCCAGACACCAGAAGGGTCTGTCGGATGTAATGGTATATTGATTTTAATAATCAGCCACAATGACAAAAAATACTGATGGAAACACTGTCGCAAATGGCTGGTTTTTGCTACCTAATTTTTTCATTATTTTTTAGTTCAACAGTTTGTTTCTTCGGGCTACATGTACAAACGTAAAGAATTGCGATTATCTAATTGAAAATCTCTGCAAATCGCAATTAGGAAATTGCAATTCTTGCTGTACGTACAATTGGAGGCCAGAAATTGTGACTCGCTACTAAATCTCATCACAATTTTTCGATACTGCTATTAGCAATTTAAAAAAATGTGAACAGAACCACAAATGAAGAAAAAACACTTTATCGTCATGGGTAATCACCTCTGAACCACGAAAGTGCCTCACAGTAACATAACATAAGTATTTGTAAAGCGCACCCCAACAAGGTCTCTTGGCGCTGAATAACAGATGTTTATTGTTACCCAATTCAATGGTACTCATATTATCGACCTCAGATGAATGAAAGGCTGATTGGACCTGCTGGATTTGAACCTGTGACCATGAGGTCGAACACAGGCCTCTGCATTGGATGCATTAGTCCACTGAGCCACCCGACCCGGCTGGAGACCAGCCATAGTAGATGTGGAGAGGAGGTGGAGTTGAAATGCCATTTCTAGCACAGCTATCCAAATGTCCAGCCAAAGTGGAGAAAAAGATGCAGGAGGCAGAACCGTTTTAGAATAGGAGTTGGAGATCCTGACTGAAGAGTGCTGTGAGAACCTTGAGGTACTATTTGGTTTGGAAGGGCTTCCATGACCATCTCAGACTCTCTTGAAAAACATATCTGGCAGAAAAGGCAAAAAAAAAAATGAGTAGGAGTCGATCACTGCACCACAGATTAGATCTGTAGGAGATGGTATGACCTCAGTTAGCATACTAAAGAAAAGGTGGCAATGTCTGCAGTTGAGGTGAAATACAACGCACAAATAGCAGGTGGTGTTAGAGATGCCCCTCAGGATAGTGAAGACATCGCAAGTGTTAGCAGCGTCTCTGCCAGTGATGTACGTGCCCTGCGACGCAGCAGCAGCTGCACTCCTGCTGGAGAACAAGTAGGGGCAGGCGATGTTGGACAGAGCAGCAGAAAGCAGTGATGGACACATCATACCGTTAGGTCATATTGACAACGCTGTAGTTATATTGGTAATGTAAGCAACATTTGCTTGTATTCTACTGACCACTTGGTTATCCTAAAGTTTACAACTTAAACAATGGATATAATAGCCTGACACTTAAATGATGAAAGTATAGTTGATGCAGCAAAGTAAATCAACCGTTAATGAGTGTATTGCTACATAGAATTTGCCTTGCGACGTATTTTATTGCAAGGTGATCCCATTGACATCTTCCCTCCACTGCTGTTCTCAGGTCTCCAGGCTGCTGAAGAGGTGGTCAGGAACCTTATCTTAAGAATCCTCATCTTTAGAATCATGTTCTCAAAGTGATTAATAGTCTGCTCCTGGTAGCTATGTTGTGCTATATAGCACACATTGCCACAATTTTGCAGACTGTCGCCGGAGCATACTGTTGTGCACCTCCTCTCTTGTGAAGGCACCTAAATCACGATTTTGCATGCCAAGTGTTCGTTCATTCAATGCTCTGGTGCCTCGATGTGCAATGTTGTAGCGCCATTCTTTTTAGTTTGCTGGGGCTAGTATAGGGTCAGTATCCAGGACCTTAAGGTATACGCAGTGTCACCTGGAACAAAAAACATGTGTGAGCATGGCAGAACCTGTCATTTGACAGTCACACTCATGTTTTTTTTTTTAATATATATATATTTTTTCCCAACATTTTTTTACAGCCAAGCCGGTGCAATACAGATTCGGAGCACTGCCATGGCCACAAATAGGAAATGGTCGTGATGGCAGTCCTTAGCCAACCCTAGTAATATCCTAACTGGAGTTAGCTTAACCTCTATTCTTAACGATCCTTCCAAGAATAATTCAATGGATTTAATTAGAGGTTGTATGTGGGGGCAAGTGGCGAATATATGCGTTATATCTGCCTCTGAACTATCACATCGTGGACAGGTGGTTCCCTAAGTCCCTCCCCATTGTGCAAATCTTGCCGGCGTGTAATATAACATATAGATGGTCTTATAATGTTGTGCTTGGAGGGCTGCCGAGCAGAGAATTTCCTGGCCTAGCTGCAGTGACCTCCGAAATACCTCCTGCTGTATTCCTAGTTTGTTTGCCCATTTAGATTCAAATTTCACAAGCTCGTCCTCTCTATTTACAATCAGCTCGGCATACAGTTTTTTGATTGTACAGGCATGTCCCCCCTCGATGAGCCCCAAAATTATGTTTTCGTCGAACCCCCTTGATCCCCCTTTTTTTACTAGAAAGGAAACTCCTAACCTGCAAATACTTAAAGAAGTGCCTTGAACTGAGATCAAATGTAGATTGTATTTCAGTGAATTGGCGCATTCCTTCGGGCCCTATCACATCCCCTACTTTTTTCAACCCGACTTCCCCACTCTAGAAATACCGTATCTGAAAAGATCTCCTGCGTAGGGTTCTGAAATAGCCTAGAGTAGGCGTTAAATCTTCCCAATACAAATCTTTTCGTAAACGCCTTCCAAACCTTGTATGCTGCCATCACCGTTTTGAATCTAGTTCTCTTGAAGTAGCTGGGTTCGGTGTACTTCAAGAAAGCGTTCTCTACTACATCCCCGAGTACTAGAGCGTAGAGACAGACACAGAAGGGAAATCTGATTCAGACTCCGCGCCCCCTATAAGCCCCGTCATTTGCTGAAGGGCTGCTGCCCAGTAGTATAATCTAAGATCAGGCAAAGCCCACCCCCCTCTATCCCTTGGTAGTAACATGAATCTCAGAGCTCTTCTTGTTTTTCCGTGCGCCCAGACAAATCGGTTTATCATTTGCTCTATTATGTTAAACCATTTGGCATCGAACATGAGCGGGATTGCCCTGAACAAGTATAGAAATTTGGGTAGAAGGGTCATTTTACAATATTGACCCGCCCTACTATTGACATGTGAAGGTTATGAACCCTATCCAGATCCTTCTTCGCCTTGTTGACTACTGGGCTTATATTAATTTCTACTAGCTTATCGAGCTCTGCCGTGATGTTCACCCCTAGATAAACTCCAGCCTGAACCACCCGTGAATCTGTGCATTTTGCCTTATCATTTTTGATGATTTGGGTTTTAGACTTGTTCAGGGAGTACCCTGCGACCCGCCCAAACTGCTCTGCTTCCTCCTCTACTGCTCTAATAGCCTCTGTGGGTAAGGGTGTAATAACTGCCACGTCGTCGGCGTAGGCGAGCACCTTAGTTACCAATGGGGGAATCTGGGGGTTTTGTTCCAGTTTGCGGATCAGAGGGTCAATGTACATAGCGAACAGTAGTGGTGAGCATGGGCACCCCTGTTGTGTGCCACGGGTAATTTCAAAAGGAGCGGTGCGACCCGCATTCACCCTAATACTAGCTGTGGGTGCAATATACAGTGTTTGAATCGCTTTGATAAAGCCCTCCCCACAGCCCGCCCACCTTAGGACTGTCCACAGAAAATCCTAAGATACCCGATCAAATGCTTTTTCGGCGTCCAGAAGCATAACTGCCATCGGGTCTCTTGGGATCTCCATGGCGTCAAACAGTGTGATCACCTTTCGGATGTGCTGAGCAGTACCTCTACCTGGAATAAAGCAGTGTTGGTTCATACTGACCAGTGTGCCTATGACTCTTGAAAATCTTACTGCCAAAGCCTTTGAAAATATTTTTACGTCTGAATTTGTCAGGGTTATTGGCCGGTAGGAAACTGGCTCAGTAGATGGTTTCCCTTTTTTTAATTATTATATCTGCGCCTGCCCAACTAGCTGGTATAGACAGGCCTAATTGCGCCTCCTGAATTGTCCTAACTAGGTCAAGTTTGATTGCCTCAAAGAAAACCTTATCAAATTCCCCCGGAATCTGGTCCGGTCCTGCGGCCTTGCCTGAGGGTAAACCTAACATGGCGGCAGTAATCTCCTCTTCCCCCAGAGGAGCATCCAATATTTCCCGGTCCTCCTTGGATAATATATTACTGGGTTGAACCTGCAAATATCTGTGGATTTCTCCGAGGTCTCCAACTTGCTCCTCTTTATACAATTTACAATAAAACTGGCAAAAGACTTCCCGAATTTCCTCCGTATCTGAAACAAGATTCCCACTGGAGTCCGTTATTTCTTTAATTTCCCCAGAGGCTACCTTCTGTCTAGCCCGTATCGCTAGTGTATGGCCCACCCATTCACTACATTCATGGCATTTTTCCCTTTGAGTTAAAAAAATATTGGCCGCTCTGGTGTCTTTCGCCCTGGCAACCGCAAGTAGCCCCTGCTCGAATAATTCCCTGGTTATCGTACATTGTGCCAGATTCTGTTCGGCCTCAAGTAGAGCTGCCTTTAATTGTTCTGACCTTAACCGCTCTTTTTTGTTTAGACAGGCTAAAGCTAAGTGTCTCTCCTCGAACACCCGCATTGAAAGCGTCCCAAGCATTCCCTGATGCAATGCTCCCTCTATTGATCTCCCTGAATTCTTTTATCCATGAGTTTATAGGTTTAATATAGTCAGCATCTATCAAAAAAACCCTCTCAAACGTCGAACCCCGCTCCTGCCTTCGCGTTGCCCCAGCCTCTCTATTGATAATAATAACGGGTTGTGGTCAGATACAATTCGCGGAAGTCTTTCTACCTGCAATTTGGATAATAAGGAGCAAGATACCAGAAAATAGTCTAACCTAACGCACAATTTGTGGGGGGCAGAGTAATAGGTAAACGCAGGATCTTTTGACTTTAGCTTGCCCCATACATCCACCAGCGCGTTATTGTTAGCCAGACTCAGAATTGCACGACAGACTCTCTTTTTGCTGCCCTGATATTTCCCTCTAGAGTCCAGGCCTAGCCCTGCTGCACTATTGATGTTAAAATCTCCTGCTAGAATAACCCGTGGGGCCCATGTAGCTAGTTCTAGGTCTAAAAAATCAAACAGTTCCGGGTCATCTTCAGTAGAGCCATAAATTGAGCACAGTGTAACCCAATCCCCATCAATCAAGCACTCTATCAAGACCCACATACCCCACTGATCTTCTAATTTCTTCCTTACCGTCACATTGCTGAGCCTTGATAGAATAGCCACCCCTCTAGTTTTGTCCCCTTGCCTTGAATGCGCTAGCAGATGGAACCCCAGTTGTTCCAGCAAGAAAGCCTTGGTACCCTCGATATGGGTCTCTTAGAGACATACAAAGTCTGCATGTGTATTTTTAAGCAGAAGCGCTACGCGTTGTCTTTCCAACCTATCATTTAGCCCGCACACATGGAGCGTTATTATTTTTACGTTCATATTCATTTATTCAGATCCTACTAAACCATCTACTAAACCATCTGTTCCCAACCTTCTTTTCCACCTCTTACAAAAAACCTGACTGGTCGGCTTGCTACCTTTAGTTGCATTGACCCCTCTCCATGAACTTTAATCGTGAAAAGTTGCAAAAGTGCCTTATGTCCTGTGCTCGCGTCCCCCCTCCCTACAGCCCTCCCCCCCCCCAGACTCCCACCCACCTTGCCCCCTTACAGGCAAATAGGTCAATCCTGACCTATGTGTGATGGCTTCTTAGACCGTGGGACGTAGCTGCCCCCCCCCCACCCTGCTGACACAAAAAAACACATCCATCTGTGGCTATACCATCGAAGTCCAACTGACGATCTGCAACTCATAATGCTAGTAAAATACTCACATGGATACCCTAAAACTACAGCCCAATAGCTTGATCTTTGGCTACCTCTCAGCTAGATTAGAACTCCTAAGACCCCTTTTTTCCTTTAACTCCGATAGGAATGCTTGAGCTTTAACCTCTGAGAAAAACATCCTAGTTTGCCCATCTATTAGTACTTTAAGTCGGGCTGGGAACAGCAGGTAAGATTTGCATCCCATCTTCTGGAAAGGGGAGATCAATTGTCTTAAACGCCACCTCCTTTCTACTGTGACGTGGCAAAAGTCTGCTCGTGAAAAGAAAGATATTCCGTTAAAGTTGCGCCGGGACTGAGGTTTAGCCTTATCCATGATCTCCTGCCTAACTAGAAAGTTCCCCATGAAAACCAGCATTGCCCTGGGCCTGTCTGGCTGAGATGTGGCGTGGGCCTTCCTCTGCGTTAGAGGAAATCTATGTGCACGTTGGACTTCCGTCTCCCAGTTCCAAGCTGCTAGTTCAGGAAAAGCCCCCTTTAACAGTGAGATAAAGGCCCGTGCATCCTGTCCCTCTGCACCCTCCGGAATTCCCAGGAGCCTGATGTTGTTGCGCCTCTGCCGGTTTTCAAAGTCTTCCAGCTTCCACTGCATGTCCTCTGCTGCTTTCTCCTGGGTCTCTTTAAACTCCTGCCATCTTGTCACTTCGTCCTCCAGCTTCCCAGTCCTCTCTTCCACCTCCGTGACCCTGCCCGCCATCTCTGCATATAGTTTGTTCATTTTACTTAAGGAGCCTTGAATTTTTTTGTTTGCCTGCTTGGCTCTTCTGCTCTCGGTTCTGGCCTCCCCCTGCATTTGCTTAAGTGTAGCGTAGAGTAAATCCATAGTTGGAGCCTGGTCCTGAGAAGTGGTGGATGAAGTAGGTATCTGCTGACGCTGTTGGCTACTCATTCCTCCATCCTCCAGATATAGATGAGAGGTGACAGAGTAGTCACAGTCTATTTTTTTTGCCACTTCTAATTGTGAGGGGCTGCTGGGGACCTTATGTCCTAAGCGCGGTCGGCTCTTCTGCTGCTTCGCCCTTTGATTTAGGGAGGCCCTCTGAATTGTGCTCTCAGCGGCTGACAAGTCAGAGTCCGATTCGGTGTTGCTGGTGTAGCTCTCCCCCGTCCCACCGCTTTCTCCTGATGTTGAGCCTGTATCGTCGTTGACTGAGAAGAAGCAGTCATCACTCGGTGAACCATGAGCTGGGAGTAGGTCTGTGTCTGGCTCTGAATTCAGACGGGAGTTGCCTTTCTGGTAATGAGCCCTCTGCGTCTGCCTCTAGCTCAGCTGACCCCTCTACTCCCTTCGTGTTGCGTTCTTTTTCAGGGGGGCTTGGTCCGATGTTAGTCCTATCCATCATTTCTTCATCTATCCCGTAGCAACCATTCTCTTGTAGAACATTTTTATCAGTAAAGATCGCATTAGGGAGCAGCTGCAAGGTCATGCCATCGCCTGCCAGCCCTGATTTGCCGCTTTCTTGCCCCTGCGTCTCGTCCTGCTCCAAGCCCCATTCCGCCAAGACCTCAAGCGTGGGGTGAGCGCGGCTTACCTCATTGCGCGCTTTTCCGAGATTTGGTCGTGGCGGCAGCTGTTCTGTCTCGCTTCCCGCACCCTGGGATGATTGTTCGGTTAGCCGTTCATCGGGGACCATCCTGCTCGGTGTTCCGTGTGCGTGCGCCTTCTCCGCCCCAGTCAGTGAAGGGCTGCCTGGTTGAACGGTGATGCCCGATACAGTGCCGCCATGAGCCTCGAGACCTGCCACACTGACCATAGCCGCGGAGAAGGACTTAGCCAACGTAGGCTGCATGAGTGAGATCCCCCTCGGTGTAATCGCGCTGGTTTGCGTATCCTTCTGTTTTCCTTTAATGTACTTTTTCGCAGCCACGGCCGCCTCGGCATCCTTTTGCTTCGGTCCCTTGCTTCTGGCCCCCGGATCCAGTTGCAAAGCGTCGTATCCATCCAAATTCACAGAGCATTCTGCACTTTTACCACAGCCATCTCGATTTATAGGGAGAGAGGGCAGATGCGACTACTCCTACGGCTGGTCAGCGCCCATCTTGCCTCCGGCTGATAGTCACATTCATATGTGTTATTATGTAGCATCCCTTTACCTAGTAAATAGCCATACTCAAAATTCCCTCTGTCCAGGTGTTGGTGTATTTCCCTGTGCCTGAAGATGTACGAGTCATGGATGCTACCTGGGTATTTTGCCATTATATCTGTGATTACATCATGTGCATCACCTACAATATGGATATTGAGGGAATATATCCTTTTTCTATTCCTAAACAGGTATTCTATATGGGCTGGAATATACATAGGAACATGTGTTTCATCTACACACCCTAGGTCATGGGAGAATTTGGACACACTGTAAAAGTAAAATGTTGTGCTTTGAATTTCCTCTGCATCCTTGGGTAGGTATAGGTACCTGTTGATGTTTAGGGCCATGATATCTAGGAACTTACACA